>NC_064760.1:18836015-19194765 GCF_011397635.1 Epinephelus fuscoguttatus | reverse complement strand
TGTGTGTATGTGTGTGTGAAGACGGTGCAGCCTTAACCTGTGACTGTAAACCAAGCTACTGACTACGCACACTGCAAAAAAGTATTTTCTAGCAGTGCGACAGGAAAAAAAAAAAAAAAAAAAAAAGTTACCGGGCCAAAGTGTCGCCTGTAGGCGGAGCCCCGGCAGACACGCAAACAATAAATAAAATAAACTTTCAACATGCGTGTCAGCATCTGTACTTTTGGTCAAGCATACAATGTTATCTGTATGTCCAAGTTACAAAATAAATAAACACAAAAAACCAACAGTCCTACACAGGCAATAGCAATACAGCAAAAGGATACTGCAACTAACTTCTCTGCACTTTTTTTTTTTGTTTGTTTTTTGTTTTTTTTTAACAGCAAGGGTGTTAGTAAGCGTTAGCTGTATCTGAGGACAAACTCTTACCTACCAGCTCTACAAAACAACTAGTGAAGCCATGAACCAGTCAGCCGGCTTCTTTTATATTTTACAATATTGTGGCTTGATTCAGTGCACAACGTTGGTGAACAAACAAGCAAGGCATCTGTGTTCTTATCCATATAAATCCGGCATGGTGAGCATGCTGCATGTTCTTGCAATAGTGTACTCAACACAACACAAACTGTCGATGAAATGGTAGGTACGTCATAGCGACCAAAGTGACAACTTTCCATCAGCGTGGAAAAACTAAACACTGGCTTCTTTTTTTATTTGGGGGCATCTAATGGCAGAAAACTCCTCCTCAGACGTGTTAGTATGCGTGCAGCTAATTTACCAACATCAGTAAGACAGTTGCTGTAGTTTAATGCAGACATAGCTTCAGGTTAGTAGCTAGTGAATTTGGGATGGGTTCCCTTTGATGATCTATGACCTCATTACTTGGTTACACATTCCTTTTGCACTGTTTTAAATGCTGTCTCAAATTATGTAAGTCTGGTCTGCTAACACACTGTTGAATTTGGCAGTTTAGGCCCACAGATGTGTTAGATATAAATAATATCTAATGAACGCACAATTGCCTAATGTGGCAATATGATGGTTAGCGATGACATAAATCCACTGGTAAGATCCTGCCTCTGCTTCCTCAAAATACGCAAGAAATAATCAGTAATCTCAGAGATAGAATAGTTGTAGGCAAACTCTCCATTTAAAATAAAAAAGTAAAATACAAAGGGCCGAGAACTCAGCCCTGCGGAGTCATTTAAATAATCCCAAGCAGTTTTACTTTACAACAATGACAAGAGTAACAGCACTAAGATTCCGAACTGTGCAATAACTCATGAGCGGTTAGCTATGTCAGTCTGCAATCCTATATAATGCCATGCAACTGGATGAAAATCTGAACATATCATTTAACTTATTCCTTGTTTTAAATGTTTACTTTTGAACCTTTTTTTTTCCCCAAGATAATCTGTTTCAATACAGTAATGCACATCCACACGGTTACTCTGGAAAGTCACTGAGTTGAGAAGGGAAAAAAAAAAGAAAAGAAAAAAACAGACAGGTCCTCCATCCCAGTGGCAGTGCGCCAAGGGTGGAGAGAGTGGCCACTGAGAGACAAGCTGTTGGTGGGGAGGAGACAGGCTGGGTGAGGGTGAGGTGTACTAGCATGAGCAGCTGCTCTCGGTGACAGTCATCTCTGGCTGTTTCTCCAGTTTGATGTCGATCACTGAGAGGACTTGGTTAAGCAACATCAGCGATGAATTGGCAATTTTCACTTCAGTATTTTCTGCAGTGTTATCTGGCGGCCATCTCACCACTGAACATTCTGTCTTTTCTGCAGGGTAAACTACGAGTACTTGTTACCAGCTTATCTGTTCATTACAGGATTATAGCCATGGCAATAATAACCTGACAACAGTTTCTGTTGAAAGCGGCTTTATAAAGGATACTGTCCTCTTTGCTTTTCTCTGGTGTGCTGTCCATCCCAGGCAATGCAGCAGCAACACGACGGAACAGCTACAAAACAAAGAAAGAAGAATTAAATGATTGAACACCTTTGCTAATGTGTAGCAAATGTAAAATGCTTTCAAATAGGGGTGAGTGATCTGGATAAAATCTTCTTCTATGGTGTATGTAATGAAACTGCCATATTGTTATATTGCGGATTTTCTGGAAACTCAGTATATTTGTGTAATCTATTCAAATGTGTTCACATTGATGCAAAATATCCTGTCAGTCCACTATCGAACTGATGTAAGCTCACTCATTCATTTGCTCCATCCCCCACACTGGCCAGTGATATTGAAGGCATGGTTACCTCAGTATAAACTAAAAAATTTGATGATGATATTGCCTCACAATATGTGGTGTAAACATAGTCATCACCCACCCCTACTGTCACAAGGCTATTCAGTAGAGACAGAAAGTGATCAAAGTAACAAGTAGTCACTCCCAATCAATATATTTCATTGAATAACAGGCAAACACAGAAACCCTCCAAGGTCACATGGTAAAAATGTGTAAGTCTGTGCCAACGTTTTTATAAACAGTGTCCTTGGATTTTGTTTTTTCTACACAGCACCAAATGGGCACTGGAGGCAATTTTTTTGGTGATGGTGAAGGCATGACCCACCCCTGTTTCACTCTGACTGGCTAGTACTCATTGCCTTTGTTGGTTGGATTGGTTAGGTTTAGGCATGTTTGAGCAAACATATTGCTTAAGATTAGGCTAAGAATGTCAGGGTGGGCCAATCGGGGGCAGACAAAGGCAGAGTAAGGCAGGTCAGCACTTAACAATCCTAGAAAAAAAAACTTAAATACTATAGTTTTGTGCAGGGGCGGCAACCTTTACTAGTCAAAGAACCATTACTGGCAAAAACCATTATGAATAGCTGAGCATTCATTAACATGATTTACTATAAGGTGGCAACTCTGCAATGGGCTTTTTACAGTTATTTACTACTTAATCTTTGCAGCGTTGGTGGGGAAAGAAAATTAATCTGTCCTCACAATATTAAATCCTCCAATTTCCTCCAAGACTTTTCCATTTTTGGATATGTAATTCACAGCTAGCCTTGCTAGAGAGACTCCAGGCTAGCCGCTGCTTTTGAAGTTCAGCAAAATTTAGAGGAAAGGGCACCAGGTCGTAATGTACATGTATGATGCACATTATAGTTGATGAAATGTTGATGCATGGCTTGGTCTTGGCAAGGTGCTGGAAACATTAGAAAGTCCAAATTGGTAGGGAAGGATTTCCGCACACTTACATCTATACAGTATTTCCCTTTATTGTTGAGCTTTCGGTCTATTAGACATTCATCAGAGCATACAAGTATGAAGGTCTAATAGACCCGAAAACTCAACAATAAAGGGAAATACTGTATAGATGTAAGTGTGCGGAAATCTTTCTCTACGAAGTTGATAAAATGTTAAAACACTTTTTAATTTGATGTTTTGATTTCACATTTTTACTGTTGTAGAATGCAATAATAACTGTAGGCCTACAGCAATGACAAATGCATATCTGAATGTTAAAAAATAACTTATTAATTTCCAGATAATTTCATGTCAAAGCCACAGGGATCCAATGGAGAGGGTCTAAAAGGAAGCATGTAGCTCTGGAGCTGCAGGTTGCCTTCCCCTGGTCTAGTGGAAACAACCATCATTTATATTAGTGCGGCTCCACAGGGAGTTATAACTTGTGGCAACACAATGGTTAAAGTCCTAAGTGATGAAACTGTTAGTTATGAGTCAGAAATTGTCATTTTAGGGCTTGTCATTGTTTGGAAGATTAAGCTACACATATAGGCCAGCATTAGCAGGCACTTGTTGCCATAGCAACAGTAAACGTTCAGGTAGTGGGCTGAAGAAACGTAAACAGAGCATGACTCCAAAGGCACAGATTCCAAAACTGTTCGCACAGATTTACAGAGTATTTTCTTCTTCTATGTGACCCCAGAGGAACTCCGTACAAACACAAGAAGCAGGTAAAGCAGTGACACAAAACGTGATTGTAATTGCTGGCTGAGATAACAGCATGAAAGTGAAGGTTGCCGTGCTAACCTCCTCTACTGAGCAAATCCATTACAGTCACAGAAACATTTTGAAAGCTGCAGAAGTTTTAGTGAATCAGACAAAAGTACTCAAGAAAATTAAGCACAGTAGCAGTGACCCTGTGCAGATCAGGTGAATACATACTGAAACATCTAAAAGCAAAGCCTGTGGAGGGAAAATACAACTAATACAGCACTGAGGATATCGAGACATGTCATGATGAGCCACGAGAGGGGAAAAAGGAGGTGGAAAGAGTTAAATGTAAACTGTTGTGGGCAGAATTAGCTCAACTACCTCGAGAGAGCAGAATCTCTACCTGTTTCACATTGTAGCCAGTCTTTGCGCTGGTTTCAATGAACATGACATTCAGTTCCTTAGCTCTCTGCTCGCCCTCCTCCGTGGTGATCTGTCTGCTCAGGTGGAAGCAGAGGGGGGGAGATGGACGAACAGACAGATGTGGAAAGAAACATCGCAAAGAGGACAGGCCAAAAGGAGAGGGAGGAGATGGAGAGAGAAACAAAGAGAGCTCAACACAGAGTCTTGTTTTTTTGGTTGAAAAAGAGAGAGGTTAGTTTAGTTAAAACACAGACAGACAGAGAGGGAGACGAAGGGAGAGAAGCTGCTGTGCTGAGTAAAGATGAAGCAGCAGGAGAACAACTCCGGAGATCACTCATTCATTCAACAGCCACACGCTGATCCATATAATGAAAACATGGAGTTGTACAACCCGGACGGCACAGGCTGGCCTCCCTAACCTAAAGGACATCATGACTGTCAGGACTGTTACACCTGCTGTTGCTGGACACCAACCTGTTTGACGTTATAGCCAGCCTTGGCACTGGTCTCTATGTACATCACATTGAGCTCACGAGCTTTCCTCTCTGCCGCCTCAACAGAAACTTGCCTGCCATGGTCCCGGGAAGGGAGGAGGGGAGGGGGTGGTGTGGAGTGTGGTGTTGAGGGAAACACAAAAAAAATCAAATCAAAATGACATGGAGAGAACAGAGCAGGAAAGGGAACAAAAAAGTAAAGCAAGGAAAAAAAAGGCAGAACAGAAACATGATCAAATCATAAGAAATAAAGAAATACATAAATAAAAGTACTTAAATCACTAATAAAAAGGCTGAAGTATGTAAAATGCCAAGGGATGGTAAGAGTCAAAATTAGATGAGATACACTGAGGGGAAAAAAAGTGGGACTCCAGGCTTTGGCAGTTTATATACTATAATACTTAATACCAGGGCTGAGCGATATGCTCAGTAAATAATATTGCAGTATTTTTAAGCTATATTGCAATACGCAAAACATTATCTCTATTTTGAAATCTCCTCTAAATTACTATAGACGACAATACTACATTATTACTGAATATACTACTGTTGCAATAAGGTTAAAAAAAGTACTACTGTAAAAAATGTTAATTAGTACTGTTATAATACAGTTACATAAAAAACTGTTATAATAAAGTTAAATTAAATACTGGTGTAAAAAGGGTGAGTAAATTGTGGTTACAATAAAGTTAAATTAAGAACTGTTGTAAAAAATGTAAAGTGAGTACTGTTTTAATAAAGTTACATAAAGTACTGTTGTAAAAAAGGCAAGTCAACTATGGTTACAATAAAGTTAATGCAAATACTGTTAAAAGGTCACCTGAATACTGCTGTAATAAAGTTAAACGAAGCACTGTTATAAGTAAGCAAACTATGGTTACAATGAGGTTAATTAAAATGCTGTTATAATAAAGTTGAAATAAGTACTGCTATAATAAAGTTAAATAACATTCTGTTGTTAAAAAAAGGTAAAAAAAAAAACAAAAAACACAGTTACAATAAAGTTAAATTAAGTACTGTCATTATAAAGTTAAATAAAATACTGTTGTACTAAAGTTGAATTAAGTATTGTTACAATTAAATAAATCAAAGCGGATCCATTGGTGCTTTTATTTTGAAGCATTGATGTTTTTGCTGTGAACTTCTGGTTAACAGTTACATGTTAGCAGTTAGCAGTAACGGTAAACTGTTCCCTGTGAGCAGGAAACAAACTAACGCCTCTCCATTCCATTTAATAATAATATTTTCATGTCACACTGGTGCTCCATGGTCGCAAAATGCGACTAAATGGACATAGTCTGGAGCCCTGCAGACACAAAAACACACGTCTGGTCTGCTCACACTATCATCCAGTCAAAGGAGAGCTGCGAGCGAACCAATATGCCAATATGAGTTTCATGCTGGTGGCTTTAAAAAAATAAATGCTGTGACAATTTATAGTTGATGACTGTGTAATAGTCATTTTATACATCCCACTAAACAAGCTGTGATACATCGAGTATAATCGATATATCGCCTATCCCTACTTGATGCTACTTATTTTCTAGTTGCCCTAGAATTATAAAACAGTCTATTTATAAATCATTGTAACTAGAATAAGAAAATCATTACAATCTTTCACACATCTCACACAACCATGTACCTTTTATCCGCCAAGTCTGTTTTGTTCCCAACAAGCATGATAATGACATCACTTCCTCTTTCTGTTCTAACATCATCAATCCACTTTGAGGTTTGCTGGAATGAATTAAGATCTGTGGATGAAAAAAAACCCACACAAAATTACTACAGACATCGACCACATGTAGCCACAAGAGACGTAAAACATTTTGTTATCTAGCTATGGTTAAAAGAGTGCTCAAGCAGTTATTAGTCTTCATTAAAAAGGTAGAGCATCTTAGTGAAGAGAAGCTCGTAGAGTAGTCACGTTAGCAAGAGAAAGTATTAGAAGCTTGAAGAAAGGAAATATACTTAGAGAGATTCTGAATGTTATTAGCAGAAGTACATAGAGTAGCAACTATGCAAACACAGCTTCCTTTCAACTGCTCTAGACCCCTACAGAAAGGTTAGAGTACAGCCCTGACTCACTGGTGATGTCATAAACAACCACGGCAATGGTAGAGTCACGGATGTAGCTGGGAATTAGGCTACGAAAACGCTCCTGTCCAGCAGTGTCCCAAAGCTGGAGCCGGACCTGAGGATTGGAACGGAGGGGGGAAGAAAAGGACAAGGAGATAAAGGAGGGGAAAGGCAGAACAAGAAAGTGGAGAATAGCACAGACATAAAGGAACTGCAAGCCAAGCAGCAGAGATGAAAATGGCCTTTTTATGGAGGAATGGGGAGAATCATTCAAATGCAGAAGGGTCAGCGATGACCAGCGTTACGCTGATAAGACATGTAAGAGTAGGCCCTGGTGAATCATTATATAGCCCGTTTCAGAGGATCTCTGCCAATGAGGTGACATTGGAAGGCATTTACTGTTATTTCTTCCATCAGCCTCATATGTAACAGCATAAAGGAAGCATAGACCCCCCTGGACACTGCTGGAGAAATGCTTTAGTATCACCACAGCTGATGCAAATATATCCTCATCATGCTGTCCAGTGGGGTTTGCAAGGCTAGTATATGCTCTTTTTTTTGCCCTTCCACATACGAAACGAAGGACAAGGAGGTGAGGCAAGGCCATGATACCTACTGGCTATGTCATAAACCACCACAGCAGCGGCTGAGTCGCGGATGTAACTGGGGATGAGGCTGCGGAAACGCTCCTGTCCGGCTGTATCCCAGAGCTGCAGCCGAATCTGTGGCCAGCCGTGAAATGATTGTGGGAAGGGGGAGGGCGTTTCATGACCCAGCCAGGGGATGGAAGGAAAACAAAAACTTGAAATAACGATGGAAGCTAAAAACATGATCAAATGTCTGACAAAATTAATGAGAAAATCTAGGATAATGTGAAAACAATGTGAAATGGTGAAAGGGAAATAAATGGTGGCTATTACATAAAAAGCAAATGCATGCTTAAAGCTTTTCTAGCAGTTGTAAAACTACAACAATGGGAGTGATGAGAATTAGAATAACATATACAGGGCTTACCGTGCGATCTTCTAAGTACATGGTTTTTGACAAAAAGTCAATGCCAATAGTTGCCTGTAAGACAATCATTGCATTAAAACATTGTTATCGGCATGACGCTTGACAATGCATAAGATATATATCTAAGAATAAATATTAGACTAAGTTGATGACTACATTGTGTATTAAACATTATCTATAGACCTTTTTCAAAACACTTTGACTCATCAGAAGGAACACCACAGGTGAAGCTAAAAACATTAGCGATGGCCCCATTCCATTAAAGTGTTCCCATATCAAACCAGTAAGTCCATATGTATGCTAAAACAGAATCTGGAAGATCATGGAACAGCCATAAATAATTAATGTTATCGATTACACCTGTGATTAATAAGTCATAATGTCTCTTGTGAAAAATGCCTTTTGGAAAACATCACACATTGATCATAATGCAATCAATCGGTGCCTTAATTCTGCGTCATATTGAGATGAACATATGTTATTACCTGATAAGTGTTGTCGAAACTGTCATACATAAACCTGGTGATGAGTGAGGTCTTCCCAACTGTACAAACACAGCAATAGTAAAAGACCATTTATACATTAAAAAAAAAAAGCAAAGTCAAGATTAAACACCCCTTTGTATAATTTCTATTTTTGCATTTTAGGAGAAAGACAAAAAAATCAATGAGTCCGTGACAACACATGGTGAGTAAAGTGCTATTATCATTGATGCAATGTGGACAGCTGAACCCACACGCTGAGCTGGCAGTATGGGTGGAGCCACAAGATTTTGGAAAATGAAAAAGGCTTGGCTACTTCTATTTGTTTCGTGATGAGAGAGTATGCCACTGCCATCCTCCGCAATCATCCCTAAAATACAGTAATACACGATAAAGTCAGTGCCAGTCCCTGTGAGCTGACGGTAAATGGTGGGGGTAAGGCCGACTGCTCTGCACCCACTGGCCGACGTGGCTCTGCAAGGGTGCTGCCGTGGGAAGCTAATGATGCTAGTGAGTTGAATAGCGCTACACATACAGACACGGGCAAACTAAATTCACAGTCTGATGTCTGGAAGCAAAAAATCGTAACAAATTCTTGACAGCCACATTCCATTGAGAGGTAAACGTCATTATTAGCGAACGTTACGGATAGTGCATTTCAGTCTAGCACAGCTAACTGCTAACGCTAGCTAAAAAGTAGTTAGCCAACTGCCGTTAGCTTTTAGATGATGCTGATGCATCACAAATGGCCACGGTAAGGACAATATTCATTGCGTTAATCTGGCAACAAGCCAATATGTAGATAAACCAAATACGTTCATGATATGAAACGGTAACTCTACGTTTTGTGAACATTTATCGCTAAAGGGCGAGATGCATAACTAGCTTGCCGATTTAGCGCTAGCAAGCTAAGCAATGACATCATCACGAGTAAGAAAAAAATGTCATGTCTGTTATCTTTATGCGACCTAACTCTTTCTTAAACGCATTGTGGACGCTGAAATATTATTATTTAGCTTTGTATCATCACTAGCCGTTCACAACCGGTGGATAACTTTATCCTGCTAGCCAACAGCAAACTAGCCCTAGAAGCTAGCTAGCCGATGCTACGTTAGTCTTAGCCACTTCTTCTAACATTCCTCACATCCGACCAAATTAACACTTGGTTCAAGTCCGCCGCTCCCCACTTACCACTCTGTTCGCCCAGAAAGACGAGCTTGAACTTTCGTAGAGGGTTGCCAAACTCTCCGCCGCCGGTCGTGGTTGACATTTTGTCCAAAAATAAACAGCTAACTAGCTGACTTGGCTAATGATGTGATGTCTAGACCGGAGAGGAGCAAGTAGTGTATCTTTATCCTGCACTAGCCAGCGCTATTGTTTTCTTAAACCTACAGAAGAGAAATAGCGCAACCAAGAGGCAACTACTGAGAAACGGCGGTGATGGTAACGTAAAGCCTTATTACATGTCCATGTTTTAATTAGGATACAGTGCTGTTTCTTTATGTGTCTAACAAAGTGTATTTTAATAGATTTTGGTGACAGGAGGAGTGAACATATACACAATGTAGGCCAGGCAGGCCAGAGGTTTGCAAATGCAGGCAGGGGGACCACATTTTCAAAAGTGGGCCCCTCATCCACACCCAATAAGGGGGGGTACTTTTACTTCTATCTACTGTTAAGACCTTGTTTTCTTATTTTAAAAAGCAGAGATAGTCACATGTGTGTCCTGGGCTGAAAATGCCCTCCAGTGCCTGATTAGAGAGTATAAAATGGCACGTTGAAATGTGTTTTAATTATAAAATTACAATTATTTATCGTGTAAATTAGTGGTTCCCAACTGGTCCAGCCACAGGGTCCAAATTTGTCCTTAGTCATTAGATCAAGGTCCACACAGTAATAAATATTCAGCATCATACGTGCGTTTGGTGTCGTCAAGCTAGTTTGCTGTGTGTGATAAGTCTGTTTTTTATTTTCTGTACAACAGAAAATGACCCTTTGCTGCACACATATTCACAGTACTTCAATACAAAGTGGGGTTTTTTTGTTTTGTTTTTTTACAAACTTGACACATTAGCAAGTCAGTTTCAGAATGGACCTGCGACCCATTTGTGGACTTTGACCCACCAGTTGGAAACCACTGGTGTAAATCCACATAACTTGTCTTGTCAGTGATTTAAGCCAGTAAGTAAATTGTTGTAATTGATCTCATTTTAGGGTCAACCATAGACCTTTTTCATGGGCCCACCCTTGGCCTTGGGCCAGGGTCATCTGTACCCTTTGACCCCTCCAACGCCAGGCCAGGGTTACTCGATTTGCTTTTGCAAAATGGCAGGAGGCCAGGAGCCAGCTGCAGCAGCTCCACACAGGTCAGGTGTGTGCATTTCTAGGTTTTGAGGACACTTGGGGCTTAGATTGTACCTCTGGGAGGAGTACAGGGCATCTTCTTTTGGCATCGTTTTTGATAAACAAGCTATTTTTATGGACTATGGTACCATATTTTCTAAAGACTGATTGCAACTTTCTTGGCCAGAATCGGCAGGTCAGACTTCCAATATCCAGAACTTGGATATTGGAAGTCTGACCTGCCGATTCCGATGTTGGTAGATTCTGAATTTCTTTCTTTCTAGAAAGAAACTGTTCCAAATAAACTATAATAAACTATTAAACGTGTTATAATGTTATCCAATGTCAAGTCTCTGATCATGGGACGAGACAATATGTGCACAATAGCGTGCACTGGGGCCCATCGTAACCACCTTATGTCACTGATTACACCTTTTGAGAACTGGTGGCAGCGGCTCTGACAGTAGTCAGTTACTGTCTGCTGTAGTTTGTGTCGCCATCTCACATGCGTGTAAATTTAATCGGCACTGGACTGGCTATATCTGAGACTGACTGGCCGGTCACCGGTCATGTCTGATCGGCTGATTCTGGTCACCAACCAATCGATCGGTGTATCTGTATCATTTCCATTAGATGTATAAGTAAAATTCACAATGTGAGTCAATGTTTTTTTCACTGAGAATCAGAAAATGTTTGGAGGGCCAACTGGCACCTTATCAGGGTTCAGATTAGGCCTGCAAGCTGTTGGTTGAGTATCGCTGTAGTAGGCCCACAGTTATGTTACGCTGATTTAGCTGTTGACACTTTACTAAAGCTAGTTCACCAGCTAGTGTGTTTGTTGTTAAGGGCAAATAGAAAAGAAAGTAGCAGACGAAGAGGAAGGTTGTCTAAACCTGTGGTTTTCCTTGTGAGTCACAATTTTGGCACAAGTGGTCCCTGTGAAAACCGCATCAATGTGTAGCAAAAAGATAGCCAGCTTTATAGCTTCTATCTTTAGCTGTATGATTCAGACCAGTGCTTTAAAGCAGTGTTTCAGAGAAACATTTGTTCGTCAGTAACTGTTAATTTTAGCCCCAAATGAAATGTATACAGTTAACATAAAAATGACGGTGTCTGGGTGAGGTCTGAGTAGAAAAGAAACAGATGGATCCAAAGAGCTTTGATAACAAAATGCAGTTTTTCACACTTTTATATTATCTTTTTTCGAATGTGTCAAATTTCTAATCAGGCACTTTGTTGGTACAATAATGTTCTCAGTTTTAAAAACAAAATCTAAGTCTCTTAATATGAAAATACTGGGCAAAATAAATACAACCGAATAATCAGGGAAACAAAGGTGTTTTATGTTTATTTATTGTTTTGGGGATATTCAAGCCACAGTTGTACATTCAGTCAACAAATCAATGTATCTAATGACACAGCAATAAACTTTAAGAATAAATAAATACCTGCATGGTTGGTATTCATAACACTACATACTATGGGACTTTCCTTTTGACAAAGAAAAATGTACAACATGTTTATTTCTATTCAGTGCTATAATGGCAATCAGAGGAATGTCACTCAGAGTTTAGACTCTTTTCAGTGACTCTTTCTGAGTTCTCACAGTAATGCCTAATAAAAACGTATATTTACAGATGAATTAAGAACATTGTAGTGACTTGGTGACACTTGGTGCTTTTCTTCATCGTTGTTGAGTTCCTTTGTATTCTGTGTTCTCTGTCAGAGAGATGATTTTCCTTAGCTGGTTGTCTCAGTCCTCCATGGCTTCGATTGAGATGTCCGCCCTGTTGGCATGGAACAAACAACTGATTCTGCAAGTTCACCATAACACCAAGGTAATGAACTTCATTTTATTTTATATACCACAAAGGCAAAATAGGTAACATGCAACTGTGAAATTGCATGTTACCTGTTACAAATGCAGACTACCCTTTTTTGCATATGGATAATGTGGGATTTATATCTAATGCATACAGAAATAGCTATTGTGCAAATGCTCGTCTAACAAACGAAACAGTCCTGAGATTATTTTTTGATATAATCATCATGAACTTGAATCATGATGAGTCCAACACCGTAGTGTTGAAATTAGGTATTCATTTAAGAGGTAAGACATGCATTGTAGCACCTTGAAGTAGTAAACACCGTAAGATGTAGCAAATTATAGGGGATCTCACCTGAACTAAAGAGGCCTTTAATCCAATACGCTGTGGTTCATAAAGCACACAAACACACAGGAAGAAATTTAAGCAGCATGTCACAAACATCGAAGCTACAGGCAAATGCATGTCTTTTCATAGAGACTGTAATATACTCACACTTCTGCTCAGGATGCAGCAATGACATGCAGGAGAAGGATAAAAGGGGAGGACCGTGACATGACACAGGTTTATAAATCAGCACTGTGTTTTTGGTTTAAGTGAAATGTCTCAGGAAGCATTTAACACTTCACTCACCTGCAGGTTTTGGGGACATCAGAGTGAGAGGAAGCTCCACAGTGACATCGCTGAAAATGAAAAACAAGGTTTTATTATTAGAAATACACAGAATAGTAACATACATATTATTTACACTAATAACATGTGAACACAAATGAAAGAGATGAATATTTACCTTCCTGTTAGGCCACCCAGCAGGCTTTTGGTGAGAGAGCACAATAAAATAAACCTTTAGTCTGCACAATTTCAAGTTTTTATGTGTGAATATTTTCTATCTAGTTAAGCCTTACCCTCCGCCAGACACCATCAGATTGACCTTGACTTTGTAGGAGATGACGATTCCCTGCATCTCCTTGTCTCCTTGACTCCTGTGAGGAGACAGGAATAGTTTACCCTTCACACCTTGAGGATTTGGTCTAAGACACGTTAAGTGGATGACACAGTGTAGAGTTGTACAGCCACCACTTCTCAATAAGAGGATGAAAACCTCACAAGATGAGAGACCTCGAGTGGCTTACAGAGTAGTTGATGCAAGGTGGGTGTCCTCGTCTTTTAGCCGTCCGTCCACCGCAAGACCCCTCTTCTCCTTGTTGTTGGCTAGCAGGGGGGTGACTTGGAAGGACTTCTCAAATGTAGAGTTGGAGTTAATTGTCTCCCTGTGTGTAGCAGTGTATTGATTAGATTTAGGGATATCGCGACGTGAGAATATACTCTAGCAGAGAGAGATTTAATGTAGTAGAAAATTCTAATTCGTAAATTAATCAAATTGAAAATGAAATCTGAAAGCCTTACCCAAACTCCTCACAGCAGACTGGCTTGGTGTAAGTGTCAGATGAGTACAGCACCACGCTTGTTAGCTGCTCAACTAAAAATGAAAAATAGCTCTGTTAGAGTGATCAGTTCAAATATATATACATACACAGACACACTTGAACCCTTATTCATCTTCTTTTTCACTCTTATGCGCTAGGTAGAAAACACAATTTATTAAGGATTTAAAGGTATACTGTGCAGAAATTGTCATTACTGTTTGTAAACAGTATCACCATGGAAGGTGCAAGTGGAAGCAAACCCCAAATTGGCGGTCTGGCACCTGGTTGCAACCTTCTTTTAAAGAGTCAACCTCACCTGCGCAATGTGCTCAAAAATGTCCCGATCACAGCAAAATAAGAACATACAAGCAGAGGGTAGAGTCTCTGCAGATAAATACACCCCCACACACTTCTAGTTGGTCATAAATGATGACTGAGAGGAGTTTTTGCATGATTCTCTATACTGTTTAAAGAAAATCCTGTATATTATACCTTTAACTTTAATCAAGCTTTAACCCCATCCTCGCCTCTCACCTGAAATTTTGATTTTCTTCACAACCTTGGTGGTTTCGTTGTTGATTTTTACCTTCACGGCAATTGGATCTCCGTGGTAATAAATCTAAATAAAGAAAGAATTCATTTGAAATTATTCATTTGGCAATATTAGCTATATGTATATGATGACAGAAATACAGAGTGTAGACTTCAATGTACCTCTTTTTCAAGGGAGGCCTCCAGGTGAACTGGTTTGTCACTCATCATGAACTGCTTGGTGATATCAGCCGTGGGTCCTGCCTTGTTGCTGGCTGGTGCAAACTGTATTTTGCGAATCATCAGACGACACGTGTTCCTAAGATAAAAAAAAAAAAAAAGACACACATAGAGGGTCACGGTTAGCCCTCTATTTTGCTGCAGCTTAAGAATGTAATACAAGACTCGTCTGACAACGTGGTTTGACTGTGGGCGTACATACTTCTTCTCAATGACTTCATCTGCATTGTTGGCTGCGTTGGCAACGTATGCTTTAACCTCAAAGTCCACGCCACAAGCCTACAACAGAGCATAACCCAAAGATGAATGTGTTTGTCGAACATTTAAAGAGTGAATGAAAAGCAGTATTGAAAATGGACGGTAGTGGTACCTTGCCAGAATCATTTGGTGCAGGCTGTAAGGCGACTGAGCATGGGAGGTTTGCCGGCATCTGAGACAAGTAGAAACAAGGCAAAATAATAAATAACATTTGGGACAGCAAAGGTGAAGGTTGCCCAATTAGGTGTTTGACCGGACAGGATTTGATGTGTTATATAAAGTGAGATGACTCCTCACCTGGAAGGAGAAAGGACATCCTTGCTCTCCAACTTTTTTCATGAGGGATTCCTGCATTGGTGATTTGGCTGTGTTTTCACCTGTGGGTGGATACACCTGAACACGCTGTATCCAGATGTCTCTCCTGAAGGACAGCCCAATGACATCCAAGTCTTCGCTTCCATAGCGGAAGGCACACGCAAGGTAGACAAACACTGCAGTGGAAGGGAATGTTTTAAGTGTATTTTTGTCTTTGTATTCGGGCTGAACAATTAATTAGAATTTTATCAAAACTGCAATATGGATTTGTCTACTGCTATAGGAGCAACACTGCTCAAAGGCAAAATATGTGTCAAAATACTATTCTGAATTAAGTATTGTGCTGCAGAGATGTCCAAGCCTACAAATCATATTCTACAGACTTAAGAAAAAAATCGTTGTTTGGGACAGATCCACATAATGACCAGTTTAATACCTTTTTTGCCGTCAAGACCAGAAGGGTCCACTTTAACAACACCGTCTGCAAATGAGAGGAAAGCCAAAAGCATTAGAACACACAGTGACCCGTGTATGTGCAAATTTGAGGATGTTAAACCAGACGTGTCACGCACCGACTACTTCCACTGAATCCACATGGTCCACAAAGTCTCTTTTCCCCAAGTACAGGGCAATCTGGGAGAAACAGAAAAAAAATCAAAAAGGAAAACCGTTACGCCTCCGCTGAGGTTACAAGAGTTTGAAAGTTATTTCTGGGAGTTGGACGGGCTACATACAATATGCACTCCTCCCTATGCCCGAGAGGTGCCCTGTAATGACTATATTATAGAGGCCACTTACATGTCCGTTGCCGGCGGTCTTCTTGAATACCCTGAAAAGAGAGGAAAAGTAAAAGGCAGTGAATCACTGTTATTTCCCCCTTTAAAACACTTTTAGGCTCACTGGATGTGTTAAATAAAAAACAAGACCCTTAGGACAAAGTCTTAATGTCCTCTCAGTAGTTTCTTCCTTTAAATAACTTTATTTTCTCTACTTCTAAAGTCGTCTTAGGCGATAATGTTGTGCAACAACCGCCTCCCATAGTTGTCATTTCCAATTATAGGATATCCCCCCAGCCCTCCACCTCACTGCTGCATGGATTAGCACTCAGGATGGAAATGCACTTGCTGGCACAGGTGTCTGATCTGGATGTAGGACATAACTGTGATTTGGTAAGTCAATATATTTTGCTTTGTGACATGTAAAATTAAAAGCTTATAATTTAATTAAAATTTTGGTTTATGAACTCATGCATGGTGCTTGGCTAAATTCATAGAGGTGGCATATTCCTGAAAACCTCTTGAACTGATCCAACATTTCAGCTGAGAATAGACCCATGATACTGAATGTTGAATATTTCTTGGTACACGTGTGAAATTCTGAATCAACACACCCAATTTTTCTTAATATTCCCAGAGTTACATAACCTTGTGAGGACAATCCCTTTGCTTCACGCATATAGCTGTAAACAAACAGGTAATCCTCGGTGGTGTTTGCCTCCTTCGGGTGTGTGCCAAGTAATCCCTTTAAAACTTTTCCCCTGTCTTGTAAACCTCACTTCCAAGATCAAATCCACACAATCCACCTTAATCAGGATTTATCTGCATCCTGGAAGACCCTCTGCCAAGATGTAACATATACTGAAAGCCACTGGGCTTCTTTCTTATAAAGTTGTTATCCACTTTGATCCCAGCGTGGATCATGATGCCTCAAGTTTCAAAAATCAGGTTATTAAATCATAAAATCAATGTAATGCTTTAAATTTGAAGTTACAAGATGAATTTAAAGATTAAGTTTGTTTGTTATTTCCTGTTTATTCTGAGGCGGCATAATTCATTACTATTAGAAAGGTGGAGCTTCATCAAACGTCTTTTAATGGAATTTCCAATGCCCTAAGCAATTCAATTGAAAATGTGTAAACCTAATGTAAACCAGTTACTGTGTCAGGATAGCTGCTGAGTCAATAAGAAAATGAGCCAAAACTCTTGATACTCACTTTGACATGTTGATTGGAAAGTTATGAATCCAGTCTGCAAATAAAAACAGTGAAAAGAATGGGTTACTAAATCACACAATTCTGATAAATCTTTGATGATTGGATGCATGTTAGTTTTGGATTTAAGGTCACTCTTAGTTTATTGTTTTTTTGAGGTTGTTTTTTTTTTCTCTAAAACTTTTTTTTTTTTTTTTTTTTAAATTTTTTACATTTTACCAATCCAAGAGCATTAATGATTAAGTCCATCAATGACTTACTGTTGCAGCATGACAATCATAATTTCTGAATAATTTCCTACTGTAGTAGAAAGAGTACTTTTTTGACTTTACAAGTTATTTAAGTAAAGAAATCAAGAAATAATATTCCTCAAACTTGCCGTAATCTTGTTGTTTCTGTGAGATAGTTTGAGTTATCAAAGTGTCCTGTTGGTAAGCAAGAGAGACATTTCACTTACCGTACCTTCAGTTCTGTCAATGACTCCTCTCCGCTGTCCTCTGTAATCCCACACTGTGGACGGACACCGTGTCGTGTGCGTGAGTGAGTGCCAATCACCGCCTCCTGTTTGCTTATAACCATGACCTCCCGACCTCGGAGCCCTCCCCTCAGCTTACCCAGCCTGTCAACGAAGGTTGTTACAGAGAAAATCTGATTAATTCATTAGAACTTTACTGTTTGGGACACAGCGTGTGCAAAAATAATGCTGTGTATGTGACTGTCAGAGAGTAGGCTCCGAGACGTGGGCAGTTTTGGGGGTGGGATGCATATGGAGTGTAATAAACAGGCCGTGTCCTGGAGTGAATCTATATTGGTCACTTGCTCTTTGTTGGTTTTTGGATCAATCTCAGATTTATCCAGTGTATCTGCTACAGAACATGAACAATGTTGTGTACTCCACATTGTGCTAATACAGTCTTCCATATTTTCTTGTAGCTATTGCAGGAACATGTAATCATGAATGAAATCAGCCTATTAAATAACTTCTTTGCTGTAAGCTGTGAGATGCTATTAGAGTCACTGAGTTTAAAGGATTGTCTTGTGAATGGACTCTTGCAAATGTTCAAGGATTTCCTTTCTTATAGCTTAGACAGGAGTAGAGTGGTATTAGTTGGATTTTGGTTGTTATGGTAGCCGGGACGACAGATGGCTCCTCTACCGAGCTTTGTACAATCTGTGCTGGTGGCAGGTTTACAGAAATCTGAGTGACCTGCTGACTTACTGGTATGCAACAGGGCTTTACAACGAGTACCACTATGACTGCAAAATCCTCATGTAAATGAAATTCACTGTTTGATGGTTGTCATTTGGGGAGGAGGCCGAGGTTTAGCTTGACTGTCAGGTCTTTCAAAGGACCCACATTCAATGTCAGTCACCTTTAGAAGACACAGAAGACACAGAGCTATAAAGGTAGATCCACTGGATTGATGGCGGATCCTCTCACCTCCACAGTCGGCTGTAATTGATTAATTAAAGAGGTAGCTGGATGATGGGTTTTGTGGATGGATTGTCACACCATGGCAGTCAAGAATAATGAATTAGATTATTGGATGTTGTCGTTGGACTCCATTCAACCGTCATATGGGGACAAGGTTTTGAGATCACTTTAAAGCTGCTCAGGCAGGGCAACGCTTCTGTACATTACCCTGAGGGATCATCAGCCAAGAGTTCACGGACTAGATGCTGTTTAATTAGTACATTAAAGAGAGAAAAAAACCCACAACAAAAACAGCTGATTGTTGAGTCTCACTCTCAGTTCGTTAAATACTGACAGCCTTTGGTAGGTTGTCGGAGTGAACTGCCAACCCAAAGTGTCAGTTTTTGACATTCCAAGAATGAGACTCAACAATCAACGATCTTTCTCCAGAATTACCGTAAAACTTCAATTAGTATCCCAGGCTATTATTTGCATAAATCAATGAACTCAACAGGCTTATATTAGGGACGGGCCTTTAATTCCTTTGCACAAAACTGTTGCTCAGCAGAGATCAAGAAATACGATCAAAACAGTATGAATATAACTTTTATAAAAATTAGGCTTCAGATAACATATCAATTACGTGTTATGTTGCAACACTTGTTTCACAGCACCCGAGACAACACCCCTATATCTTGCTAAAACAATATTCATAACTTGGATTACGTTTTATGAAAAACACTTTTGATTCTTTCATCGGTGAACCCTTATGAACTAAAGAAATATGAATAATTTACCGGATAATCGAGGAATGGACACATATTCTGACTTTATGATAGCTTCAGAAGAAGGGAGTCACCACTTGTTTTTTCGTCATGCTGGTAAATCTGAATGAATTACGGTCTTCTCAGGTGCTCATGGTTTCAGTAAGATGAAATGAACCGAGCTAACAATGTGTTAGACTCACAAGTCAGTCTTTAGACACTTTGCTTAACTAAAGACTGATGACTTTCTCCCTGATTTTGTGTTTTGATGGGCAGATACAATTTCAGAGTTTAAAAAAACTCCCTACGTTGCAGAACCAATAGTAAATCTTCAGGGCGGTCCTTCGGTGGCTCGCTGAACTCTTGTGCTTGTAAACATAGTCCCACTAGAAACACATGTAGCAGTACAAAATGGCTCAGCCGTGCTTGCAGAAAATGCCGTCAAAGTTAGTGGATGTTTGTCGCGTTTGCGGCGACACATTCTCGCCAACTAAAAGAAACAAACATAATATTTTACAAGGCCATGACTCATCTGTCCGGCCGGGCTATAGAGGGAATCGTCTTGTTGTTTATATATATATATATATATATATATATATATATATATAGCCTATGTATCACATTTTTCAAATCACTGTATCATCGTTTGGACTAATCCGATGTTTGTAAAATCTATAAACACAATGATTGAACAAACATTACTATTTCTGTGTGCACGTTTAGCTGGGCTAACCGTTAGCTGTTAGCCCTGTTAGCCATTAGCGGTGCCTGTAATAGGTAATAACTCATTAAACGGTCCGTGAAAAAAATATCTTTTCCAGCGGATATCTTAGTTACAACATGACTGAGCTAGCAAAGCAGTTTTGTGTTGCTGACAGGGACAGCTAACAGCAGCAGCAAGCTAACATCAGGACGTCATCTGTTAAAAGCCTCCCATTGTCGGATACGACATGAAACTACTCCAGTTAGCTCAATAATGTTGTAACTAAGACATCCGCTGGAAAAAATATTTTCTTCACGGATGAGCACACGTTTGATAAAACGGAGTTAAATCTCTCGGCATCCATTTTCAAGCTCTCTGTGTGTTTGTTTCCTTGCGGACGAGAAAAGGAGGAGCGCACATTTTCCTTTTCAAAAATGCAAGAGGCGTTGCTTTGTTGCCGGCCGTTTTCGCCGGTGTGTTAAACACACTTTAGAAAGGAGTGTCCCCAGACTATCAGAAGGTGGAGATCTCTGATTGTCTGGTGGCGAGACTGACAATGTGTAGCATCTCCATATTGACAAAAGGTTTAAACATTTATATTTGTTAGCTAACTAATGTTAGCTCAAGAGGCTAGCCAACAACTTGGTTTTATACATCCAAAGAACTTTTATAAAAATGAACTGCTTGGCAACCAGACCAGGCCTTTAATTGAGACAGGCCTTTATAATCAAAATGTGTAGCTACACCAGGCTAGTAAAAGGGACTGGGCGTTTAACTGGGACTAGGCTTTTAATTGACGTTTTACAGTAACTTGCAGCTTCACTATTTTATGTATGACTCTAATATTCATGTTAGTGCAATAAAAATCTGGAATAGGTAGGACCTTTGGACAGCATTAGACTGCTGTAGTGTACCAGATGTCATAGTAAGAAATTCTATCAAACAATCTGTCTTTGAAGAGTGCTGATATGTGGAAGCAGTGACTTTATTCTAACACCAGTGCACCACAGTTTGGGCAGGAAATGGTCACACAACTTTAAAACTGACAGTGCTCAGGTTTTTCCCATAAAGTGCTACGCTTCTATCACCCCATTTTGGAAAAGACATTTAAAAGTGACAAAGCTGTCTGAAAAACTCTTTTAAAATGACATATCTTCAATTATAAATCATTGTGTGGCACATCACTCACAGGTGTTTGTATATGAGTTTGTAATGTTCCTGAGATATCAATTTCTTCTGTTTTTGAATATCATATGCCTTTGAATATCCATTTTTAAAAGGTTTATTCATAGAGGCAGTCGCTATGACTTTTGCAGCACTTACAAAATTTAATCATTGTCCTATTTTGGCTTTCATGAGCCCCAATATGCCAGATCATAACACTATAGTATAGAGTAAATAAATGAGGCGTTTCCATGCATATTTAAAAAATTATATTTAAATTTTTTTTTAGCAACAGTTCTCCAAGCTGTTCTGTCAACGCTTCAGAAATGGAACCTTGTTCTAAGTATTTTATTTAAAATAATTAATTGCAATGCATCTGTTATCTTCTGCTCTGTGTATTCTATAATCGGCATTTACAGTCATTCTGATACAGCCTCTGTGCGCTTCACTGGGCAAACAAAACCACATCTGGGTTGAAAGGAAACAGCACGGCTTTACCCCTCAAGGGCATTTCATTAAAATAGATTTGTCTTGTTAACTGACACACCCCATCAAAGCTAAAGAAATACTGACGGTGTATTCATACATTTATTCATGGGCTCTTGGGGTGAAGACAGGATTAAGGTTTATGTAATTGTAAGCTGTTTATGAACTGTGAAGTCAGTGAATGAAAGATAAGTTCATATTAACTCCTCTAATGGGTTTACCGAGTCAAAGTGCAGTTCTTAGACAATGTTACATGAATCAGAGCAAGATATCTGGATATAAATGCATTGCCCCAACATTTCAGATCATCATTGTGATGTAGTGTTGGCTATATAGTGTAGCTACTGCACATAGGCCTGTGTGTTGGTTTACTATCCTGATAAAGACGCTTAAAAAACGTAGGCCAGTCTTATTTTCTGTCTCTCTTGGGGTTTTTCTCTTCCAGTTTTGTCTGTGTGAGGTTACATACACTCACATAAGCCCCTTACACTTAATCTGGTGCCATTTTTGGCAAGCTCTTTATATAGACAGTCAACATAAACTCTCAAAGGGACTGCTGACTAGCCCCGGTTCATTACAGCACCATGGTATTACCACTTCTTAACAACACAGTCTTCAGCGTGTTGCTAAATTTAGGCAGTGGTGCTGTTTGTAGCCAATGAGGGACAAAATATTCTATTAGATGCTGAGCCAATCAGTGTTTCCGTCTGACTGATGGTGAACTCTGTGAAGTGCTGTCAGTGTAACCTTCAACAAAGATTTTTTTGATGGCGAGTAGTACAGTCAGCATCACTGATCTGAATGATAAATGCACTTCACAGACTGAGTATAAAGTCAGTGATACGCAGAGCTTACCTGCTGGCTTTCTGCAACTCCCACGTGACCTTTAGCTGCCTGTATTTTTAGCAGCTGTTACTCACAAAGTCAACTCAACTGATGCTGTAACTTTAAAGGGTTGTTGCCATCAGTCGGAGAGTGGCTGTTATGAGGACAACCAGAGCACTTTTTTACCACCCATTTCTTATTCATGACGTGGCTTACACAGGGATTGCGTTCTTTTAAAAATATCATTAGCTGTAGGGCGTTGTTAAACTTTAAATGTTTAATTTGTTATATTTCTGAGATTTGAATTGTCTTACTGTTTTAAAATGTCTTTATTTTGATAGAAATCAGCTCCTTCCTTCACCAATTTTTGTATTACTCTTTAAGATAAACAGCATTTTGCCTCACCTGTTATATAATCAAAGCCTGGCCTGCTGCCTGGCCTTGATTACATAATAAAGTGTAATGTTATGTATTTCCATGAAGGTACTGTTTAATACCAGCAAAACTACAGCTCTTCAAACATCTCTGTCAGGGTGTCAGACTCGAGGTAAATCAAACAATGCTAATTATATTCAAAATCTGATCTCACAGCCGGTGTGAAAGATGAAAGTCAGCAGGCGGCTCTTAGAAATGGAGTACATCTCGCTGTCTCAGTGTCTGTTTCAATATCATGTCCAATTCAGTGCTTACGTAAGCAGAGCATTTGGTGAAACTGGAGGGAGAAGAGAGAGAAATCATCTCTCTGTAAACAGTGTGATTTTGGTACTACTGATGGTGAAGTCTTGTGGTTTTTGGTAAATGTTAGCAGCCCAATCTTCCTCAAAGCTTTTGTTCTAGTTTCAGTGAAACCTTTCTGATTCCTTTCAACCAAAGAAGTCATGAATAACTTGCTCATTTAGCTGTGATTCATCCACTAACACTTTTTAAAACCTACAATAAAAAGAATACATTTTTCTGTGTTCCCAGTGCCAGTGTTAAAGGGGACCTACTGTACCTTTCCTTGTTTTATGTTTTAGGGCTTTCAAAATAACTCTTAATTTTGATTAATTAATCACAGAAAAAATATTGCATTAAAAAAATTTACTCTGCTTAATCACATTTTATGGTGCCCTTTGACCCGGTGCGTCATTGAAGGCCACAGTGGCTTTGTCATATGATGGAGGCAGAAGAGACGATGCTGCTTGGCCCAGATGGAACTGTTGATAGGAGCACCGTTCTCTGCAGTTTCTGCATTAAGGAATTTTTGTACCATCAGAGGACTTAAAGCCAGAAATATCACCACAGAGCAAAGCATTTAGCAGCGAACCTGGAGGTCCAAGCTAGCACAGCCTCTGACGCTAGCGCTACCAGCCAGCCTCCTCAACCCACACTCGACCAGGCATTCAGACGCAAACTAAATAAGTCTAACTGTGATCAAGTAACTAACTCCCTTACAAAATGGATTGCAATAAAGTACAGACCAGTTTCAGCGGTAGAGGACAGGGGGATATTGTGTCCAAAATCTTAACATCATCAACTACAATACGCTCCCTGATTTGCTGCTTACGTTGTCAGCTATGGTGCAGATCCCTGATTGGCTGCCATTACATTTTAATTTCTGGAAAATGTTTGGGGTGGCTGCGAGTCAAGACTGATACAGAGAGCGGAACAGAATGCTGGGCTCATGTTATCAGGATGGTCTTACCAGGATACCGATATACTCTGTTACAATTATCAACCTGGCTGCAAGTACTCTGCTACATGTAGCTACATGCTAACGTCAGGGAAACATGTAATCTTGGTTGCCCTTTATAGTCATTCCCCTGGCCACAGCGACAGTGCAGAGATGCTGAGATAGGGAAAGACCCGGACACACTTAATAGTCAGAGCAGGCTGGGCTTTTGTGGGAGGGGGGCTTAAGGTGACAAACAGAGCATTTCAGAATACAGAGCCCGGTCTCACTCCAAAGTGGTCGAAATCTGGTGCTTGGGCAGTGACTTACGGCTTGAAGAACCAATGAAAAAAGGCGTCCTTTAACGTCGGCATGATACACAGCTGGTTGCTGTTATAGTTTAGCAGCACCCAGCGGTGCTGGGGGGAAATGCGACAGGACAAGGATGAAAGTTGAGGCAGCGAAAGTCTGAGTGGAGCAGGCGGGAGGGGTGGTGAATGGGTCCAAACACAGACAGCAAACACAGACTTTCACCTGAGAGAGCGGTGTTCACGTCCTGTAAAATTCTAAAGCCAAACCCCGTTCCTTTTTCCTAAACCTAACCACGTGCTTTTACAGCCTAAATCCAACCATGCGTTTGTTGTTGAAGGAAAAAAAACATCAATTTGTAGTGTTGTACTGATGTAATACGTTTATTTTGAGAGACACTGTATGTAAACGTTTAACTTCCTGTGAAAACGGAAGTGTATCTTGAAAGAAGACAATGCATGTAACGGGCAGAACTTGACACGGTGTCCCAGAACGTCAACAACTAACACACCCAGGGTGCCTCGCATGTTGTATGTGGACATGGAAAGTCAATTACCAAGCACGTCAATATTTGACGAGGTCAGAGTGAGACTTTGTTGGGATACAGGTGTCTCAGCACAGACCGTATGAGGACAATAAAGCGTTCTTGGAAATTAAATAATAGAAAAAGAAAAATGTCCTAGTGGTAGACAACATCTGTCGTTTGGCTTGTCTGTCCACTTTGGTCTAGACTGAAATATCTCAGCAACAACTGGATAGATTGCCATTACATATTATACATACATTTATGGTCCCAAGACAATGAATCCCACCAACATTGATGATCCCATGACTTTTCCTTTAGCACCACCATGAGGTTGAAGTATTTGGCCTTCGGTGAAATGAAACTATTGGATGGATTGCCATTAAATTTGGTGCAGTGATCCATTGTCCCCAGAAGATGAACCCCCCAAAAAACTTTGTGAGACCCTGATTTTCCTAGTGCCCCAAGCAGGTCAATGTTTTCACTTATCCAGTGAATTATCTCAACATCTATCAAATTAACTGTGTACAAAAATTCATGGTTCCCAGATGATATATTCAACTGACTTTGGTGGTCTCCTGACTTTTCCTTCAGCTCCACCATGAGGTTGAAATTTGTGTTTGAGTAAAAAGTCTTAACAGCTATTGGAAGGATTGCCGTGTAATTTGGTACACACATTCATGTTCCCCTCAGGATGAAATGTGAAGACAGTGATTTGTCCAATACTTGTGTTTATAACTAAATATCCCCATCAGCCTTGTACTTGGTGTTTAGTGCTAATTAGCAAATGGTAGCAAGACAACACGCTAAGATGGTCATCATGGTAAACCTCTCTGCTAACTGACAAATATCAGCATGTTTTCATTTTCATTGTGAGCATGTTAGCATGTTGATGTAAGCACTAAGCTCAAAGGTCCGCTGGACAGACTTAATGGCATGATACTGTATATCTTTCAATTATGTGCTGTAAAGATATGTCATCAGATTGGGATGGACTTATGTCTATTTGTTTTATGAGGCCTGCGGTTGGTGGTCGGCACATTTCTGCTGAGTAGTGAGAGGCAGAACAGAAAATCTGGGACTGAACAGTTTCCCACAGAGTTCTATGCTCCAGCTAATGGAGAAGGAGGGAAGTAGGAGGGCTGAATAATGGGCGATGTTCTAGGAGGGCAAAAATAAGAAAGTGAAGGATGATCATAACCATATGGAGGCTGCTTTTTCGCTGAAAAGGAAGGAGTGAGCAAGAGAGGACGGGAAGTTTAGGGAGGGTGACAAAAAGAAAAACAGCTGGGACAGGAGAAGAAGAGGGTGAAAGAAAGTAAATATCCCTGCCAGAGGATGAAACGTCTAAAGATAAAGATGTTAAAAAAACAAGGAAGAAACTGAGGATTTGCCGGGCTGCTCACCTGTGTGTGGTAAGCTGTGTTTTGTTTGGAATTTGAGAGCTGGGGGCCGAGAGAGGAAGAAGACAGGGAGAGGGAGAGAAAAAAGGAAGCACTCTGCTGTTTCACACACTGCTGGTGAAGCTGAGCCCCTCGCAAGAATTCTCCTGGCTATGTCCGCCATCTGGAATGTCGAGTCACTTCCTCTGTCTGCCCTGCGCTCTGACGGGGTTGTCCTCTGCCTCTCATGCTCCCTCCCTCTGCTCTGACAGCACTCTGAAGAACCGCTGGAGACACACGCCAGCACGAACGGGACTCTACTGACAAGACACACACGCCAGCACACAAACATCCAGCATGAAAGCGAGACCCCCGGAGTAGCCCACGTCCAACTCAGACACACTCTAAATGGAATCTGGGCCTGGAAGAAGCAAAGACAACAGCAGTCATCAGCTGAACTTTTTAGAGGGTGTTTCTATTCCCTTATATGGCAGCAGAGCTGGGAAATCATTTGAATTAGTCTGGTTTCTGTTGCATGCCTGTCTGGTTTTAGTGCTGACTGAGTTCCATCTGGTATGTTTCTGCCTCTGCTGTGTGCGTGTGTGACTGTGTGGGTGCCGTACGTGCAGCTTGATTTGTTTGTTTTGCCATTCTTGGTTCTTCTTTTCCTGTTGTTTGCATGTGGGGTTTTTGTTTTGGGACGAGAGGAGGGCTTGTGTTTGTGGTTAAGCTAGAGGCATCGTCATTGCCTCAGGGGTGGCTGCTTCATTCAGACTGAGCAGCACCTCTCGCTATTTTTCCTCTACCCCCCTCCCTCTGCCTCCCTCGCGCTGCTGTGATGGTCTGTGTTTGTTGGAGCAACACACCCACCTGGGCGCAGCAACTCACAACCAAAAACTGAAACAGGGTCTCTCTGAACACGGACATTATCTGAAAGGTGGACTGGAGCTTCTGTGGATTAACCTCACAGTCAGCTGGATGTTTCTCCTTTATTCCTACATTGCGACAGGATGTGTGACCCTGAAGGACCCCACAGGGGCACAGGAAGTGCTAGCTGGTACAGACAAAGTGATGGGTTGTCTGTTTGACACTTTGGTCACGAAGAAAAGGATCATGGGAAAGTTCTAAACACTAAAGAAGACTACTCAACACACTCTGGCGCTGAATGAGTCAGCCATCGTGATGGCATCTGAGCAAGTCTGACAGTTGAAATTTGTTTTACGTCAAGTTCCTCACCTGATGTGGATTATTTTTATGAACATATCTCGCAACATTGATTGCCATGGCTACGGCAGCATGGTATCATCGTGACATCAGCCGTGTGCACGCAGAGGACTTGCTGGCACGGGCAGGGAGGGATGGCAGCTACCTAGTGAGAGACAGTGAGTCAGTGCCAGGAGCCTATGCATTGTGCCTGCTGTGAGTATTCACACGCTCACGTTCACCTACTTAAAGGTCCAGCGTGTAGGACTTTGGGGGATTATTTACAGAAATGGAATAGAATATAATAAGTATGTTTTCTTTAGTGTATAACATATATAGTGTAGATGTGTTTTCATCACTTTAGGATGAACTGTTTATATCTACATAAGGAGTGGGTCCTTGTCCAAGGAGATTGCTATATTGTGCTGCCATGTTTCTACAATGCCCCAGAACGGACAAAACAAACACAGGCTCAAGATCACGCGTTTTTGTGTTGGCTGCGATAGTTAGCGGTCTCTTCGTGATGTCAGCGTTGGAAGAACACTGATTTTTTTACATTTCAAACTGCTTTATTTGGTGCTTTTCACCTGAAACTAAAAACTGCTGTGTTGTCGTTACCTTAGAATGAGCCGTTACATCTACATAAACAGTGGACCCTCATCCAAGAAGTCAATGTGGCATGTTTCTACAGTAGCCCAGAACGGACAAACCAAAAATTAGCTCAAGATAGGGCCGTTGTTTTGTGTTGGCCACCCTAGTTAGCAGCCTCTCTGTGATGAGAGCATCATAAAAACATATTATTTTTTACGTAAAAACTGCATTAGTCGATGTTTAGCAGTTTAAATCACTGGGTCCGGTTGTTCTGGAGAGGAAGAGACCTCTGCGGATAAGTCAGCTTCCCGATTAAAAACCTTCCAAGTGTCTTGATCGTAAGTTATCAGACAGAAAAAGATGAGTTCACGTTAGCATGTGCTGGGCTAGCAGCCTGTCT
Source organism: Epinephelus fuscoguttatus (assembly GCF_011397635.1). Taxonomy (NCBI): domain Eukaryota; kingdom Metazoa; phylum Chordata; class Actinopteri; order Perciformes; family Serranidae; genus Epinephelus; species Epinephelus fuscoguttatus. The sequence goes on along the minus strand of NC_064760.1, from coordinate 19,166,016 downwards.
CCAACATGCCGAACAGCATTGGAGAAACACTGATTTGTCACGTGAATCTTCTTTGTTCAGTGTTTTTACCAGTTTAAATCACCTGGTCCATTTTTTTTTTTTGGAGAGGAGGAGACCTCTATGGGTAATTTGGCTCCTGGTAAAAACCCACTGAACAACAAACACTGAAAGAATCCTAAATGGGAGCAGTTTCAGTTGGCTGCAATCTGCAATCCTCACCACTAGATGCCACTAAATCTTACACACTGTTCCTTTAAAGGACAGCCAGCTTATTTTACCTCTTTTGCCTATCAAACTTAACCTACTTTAGCTATCATTATCTTAGACAGTACGTTCTGTATGACCTCCTGTGAGCTTTTACTGTTAATGCATTTGTAAGTGTACAACTCTTGTAAGTGATGCAGTGTAGATCTGAATTTAAAAGAAAAGAAAAAGAAAGAGATTGCGACTCTCTGCACTCACCAGAAGTCATTTTTATAGAAGTTGTTCACTGTTACTTTATATGTCTAATTTTATGTGCTCCACCCCCTTGAAAATACTTAATGAATGATTCACTCAGGATGTCTTGAAGTAGTAAACGCTGCCCTGTGTGAGAAGAAACACTTCTACTTTATGTAAAAACCATAACTAGTCGCCCTGAATCTGTGAAACTTTAACATTTCGGCATACAGGACTGGAAAGTATTCATACAATTTCTACAGAATGTCCCCATCTGTAAATTGATTCAGCAGCTTTGCTCTCCCTGTCATATCCATCACTTTCACCATCATCTGCCAGCAAAGAATGGAGTGTTGTGTACAGGCCGGGCCAACCTCCAGACTCTAGGCAAGTCACACCGTCCTGTCCGAACACAGTCCCTCTCAGCCAGTCAAACCCTGGCCCAGGACTCCCTGTTTCCCCTCTTGCCCCTGTTTCTTCCCTGGGGCCCCTGGAAGAGGGCGGGAGCTCCAGCGACCGCACTACGCTGACTGCTCATCAGCCTGAGCCAGATACATTCCTGAAAGCTGAGCCGGGCCGCTCGCAGTGCTCCCTCTTTCCTTCGTTCTTTTCTCAATATGTCATCCCCTCTTTTAGTTTCTTAAATATCCCTACACATTTGATTCAGTCATTCAGCTGTCATGGCCCCCCTTTGTTCAGGTAACATACAGTAGCTGACTAACGGCTTCATCTTTACGTGCTGCCTGAAACGAATTCCTGTGACGTGACTGATGGAGATGATGATCTAAGTGTCTCTCACACATTGTTTAACCAAAACAAACCACGTCATTAGTGATCTGTAAAACAACTGGCGCCTTGTTAAGAACGTTACAGTGTCTTTAACTACAGTTAGACATCTGGTCCTTATTTAGATGATGCGTTTAAGTACATTTTCCCTTTGAATGTTTGCTCTGAAGTGTGTTGTAGTAATTTGCAATGGCATTAATAACAGGGCTATTTTTGGTTTTCACAGGTTCCAGCGTCACGTTCACACCTATCGTATTCTCCCCGATGCAGACGGCCTTCTAGCAGTTCAGGTGAGTGTTCATCGCCACAGGGCACTGACTCCTCGGTCTCACAGGAAAGAGAAACACAATAGATGTCTTGGCAAAAACTGTACACACTGAGAGAGACACAGGCGGCCAGATGGAGTTAGAGGGATCAAACAATGGTTTGTTATTGCCTGTTGTACGAAGAACAGGAACATGTTTGTGTTTCCTTTCTGTACAGGCTCTGTTGCAGTGGAGTTGTTGCTTGAATGGCATCTCTGCCATGTGGCCACATGCTTGCAGCATCGGCTCAGCAGCACAGAGGAGAAATTGTTTTTATGTCTCAGAGATTCCTACTCAACCCACATACTAGGTCACTGACCAATGGGTGTGCTTATTTGTTATGTGTATATACGGGGGTGTTTGTATTAGACATAATGAGTCTGTTGGATGTGGCAGAGTTTGAGCCGGTGATGGTGTGTGTCTGTTTTTGATGCTCTGAGCAGGGGGCCATTTAGTCAGCAAATGACCTAATTATTCAATGATAAAAAAAACACGTACATGCACAAAGTTTGCAACCACACACACACACACACACACACACACACACACACACACACACACACACACACAGAGTGGGTGAGAGAAAACGAGAGTGAGAAAAATAAGCAGTTTCAGGGCCTGAACCACTAAGCATCTGTGGCTTTTTTAACTATGTCTGCATATTAAAGTCCAATAACGAGTTTAATAATGATTGTCTGGCAGTCGTCTTTAAGCCTCTGACTTGTAAAAAGAAAAAAATCCCCCGCTTTCAAATGAAGACCTTAAACCCTTGTTGCTATTTCAGTTGTGTTTCCACTGCCATCAGTATAAACCTCCAGTACGTATTTTCCCCTCACTGGATTTGCTCCACTAACTCACAAGTAGCATGCTTGGCTTTTTGTTTTTCCAAGATGGCCATGGAGATATTTCAGGGCCCATTTTGTCTCTCACTGTCTCTTATTCCTTGTCATTTCTTTTTAATTGCTTTTCAAGAGATCCTTGTGGTACCAAAAAATACTATTTGAAGAGTTCCTGGCACAGCAGAGTGGTGGCTCGGGCCAAAAAAACGGTTTCACCACAAAATGAAAACAAAAACTTCTAAAAAGAGGGCACAGGAAAAGAGCTAGCTCGGTATTGTGGTCTAATGTGAACCCTGCTGATTCTGTGCATGTGACCGATAGCATTATGAGTTTGTATGTACAGCACCTGTGCTTATTTAATCTGAATTTCTGCCTGGACAGCTTTGAGTGCCGGTGAAGTGTAGCCGTGCAGGTTTTTGTTGGATGGTTTGAGAGCAGACTTGCGGCTTGAATGTGTGAACGTATGCATGTTTTTACTATGTTTTTTGGGGGGGTTTGTTAGACTGACTTGGATAGTTGTACCACGGTGAAACATGACAGCCAACTGCTGCTGCTGCTGCAGCCAGGAAGTAGCTGTCAGTGATGTCACCTCTCCTGTTTGGCAGATCTTTCTAAACCCCCCAGGGATGCTTTTATCACACAAAATCATTTGCATGTGTCTTTTTCTGTCATGCAAATAAATACTTCTGTGAAGAAGATTTTGGAGAGAGGGTCGGGGAATTACCACGTAATTATACAAATTAGACTTGGACAGTTATTTCACTTTGTGTTTGACTCCATGCAACAAGACATTCAGATTAATTCAAATAGCATAGTCGGTCGTCCGAGGGTATTTTTTATGTAAAAGACTTTAATCATTTCTGTTTTCTAAATCTAAGAACTAAAAATGAGAAGTTGCAATAAAATAGTATTTAATGGGGCCTTAACACTGTAGGTCCTCATGTCATGTATATACTATCTCTTTGTATCATACGACGCATGTTTATCTAACACAAAGAAAAAGCTTAAATGTTTTAAACTGTTTTGTATATATCCAAAAATATGTTTCTGCATGCAACACCAGTGTGTTGTGTAGATCGTGTCTGGTATCAGCCACAGTGCATTTGTTTATGGTTTTTGTGGTCTTTCCAGTTTATGTTTAAAGCAATGACAAAACTGTGAGCACACATACATGTTTGTGTGATTTATACAGTAGATATAGCCAGTGACTTCTGACATGTGTGTGCTTCTCTCACAGACGACACAGGGGGTTCAGGTGAACTGTTTCCGGACACTGGAGGACCTGGTGTTGGGGTACCAGCATCCCCACAAGGGCCTGGTCACTCCTCTGCTCTACGCTGTTCCCAGAGATACAGACACTGGGGATGAGAGCTCAGGTGGGCCCTCTAGCTGTTGTCACAACAAATCACCCAACAGTTAAATACATTTATGTTTACATAATAAAATGACATAAACCTATGAAAAAATGTGCTCCTTTTAGGGCTGCAAATATGGATTGGTAATTATTAATGTGTCAGTCTCAAAAATTTCAGCTCTGTAGTCACTGGTGGAAACAGAAAATGTGGTTTAATACAACAGGACAGGAGGTCTGGGGGCAGCAAAACAAACTATTGTCCTTTTAATAAAGAAATCAGGCAATTATTGGCCTTTTTTCCATCATTCTGTGAGAAACTGTGATCTGATTTTATGCTGCACACGGCATGAGTTGGTTACTGCGCTAAGTGAGAGGTGTGCAGCCTGTCGCCTGCTGCTCTTCCATATAACAGCTCACTGTGGCTGCTCCTTCTTGTTCCATTATTCCATGCAATATTTCAAACCTATCCTCTGTCAGCAAATGCCGAAAATGACCATTGTCTTGTTTTATGGACTGATTTTGAGTGAGTGCTAAGCTCACTGAAAAACACGTCACTATTTCTTTGACCCCTTCATTATGAAAGTCAGCTCTTTTTTAGCCAGTTGAATGCTTTCAGTGTTAAGATGCAGCAGGAGGAAATGTTCAGTTTGCTTTAGCTGTAACTGAATACAGCATTTTTTCCATTAAGGTCGCCCTCAACACCCAATTTATAATGCTCCAAATAATGCATATTGCAATACTTTAATCAGTGGGCCAGTGGATCAATCACCATTGTGCTACCTCATTCAGTGATAGCAACTTAAAGGTTCAGTTTGTAGGGTTCATGAGCATATATTAGCGGAAATGGTATATAATATTCATAACTATGTTTTTCAGGTTTATAATCACCTGAAAATTGTCACCTTAGAATAGGCTGTTTATACTACAGTTGCAATGGAATACCGGTTTCAAAGAATACTGTGATAAAAAAAGTTGACATTATATTGTTTACATTTGCTTACCTACAATATTGAAAGAAATGCAACTGGACGTTGAATCTCCCTCAAGGGGAGACTTTTTACACGTGCTTCCATTAACAAAATGGCTTCAAGTTTCAGTTATAGTCATAAAACATTTGTTCAACTAACACTAAGCCTTCCGTTTTCATTCCTGTAAGGGTCATTCTCACTGATAATAATATAAATTCTCTACTTCCGTGATACGTATAACCGCGATATTTTCTGAGATGCTTATCGTACCATGAAAACCTCATACTGTTTCAACCCTACTGCAAACAAAGTGGGTCCTCTTCCATGGAGACCGCCATCTTGTTTCTATACTCTAGGCTCTAGATTGGACTATTCATGTTTTTGCATCTGCCACCGTAGTTCCCTTACATGCTTGGCACATGGGAGAAGTTTCAGTTGGTTACCAATCTGCAGCCTCACCACTAGATGCCACTTAAGCCTCTACACTGGACCTTTAACAGACATTTATTTGAATGAAAATCTTCAGGATTATTACACTGTTTGATGTCATGTTTTATTCATGCACAGATGATGAGAAACCGTCTCCAGTTTCAGCCTCTGCCAACACAGTGCCTGTCACAGGACCACCAGCAAAACCAGCCCCTCATGCGCTGATCCTGGATAAGCTGCAGGAGCTGAACACATCCAGGTATGATTATCTAGAACTACTACAAAACAGTGATCAATTGCCGCAAGATGTTCCTTGCATAGTGCTTATCTGTGCTGCAGGTGTAGCTTTTCTAAATAATCTTTGTGTTCTGTTTGAAAGCTGATTATTCTGTGTGACAATATCAGATCACTTTATAGATGTGACTGTTTATTGACTTGAGGTGATTTATGATGTCGTCTGTTCCATTCACACTGTTTTCTCATTTAAATATGCATCTGCTGGCAGTCAAGCATAGAGAAAACATCATGTGACACACTGATTTGACTTTTTTTGGCCTATTAATAAACAGTGTCGATGTGCTATCTGCTGTGTGGTTTTTGCCCGCAGATCAAACTTAAGCAACAGTAATATTCAGAGAGCAGAAATGACATGCGCTGTTTCTGAAATGTTGACTGAATTCTGCCTGTTTTATCCTGTTTACAGCACTGCGGGTGAGGTGATCAGCCTACTCAATGACTACCTCTTCAGTGAGCTGCCTCTCGACATTGAGAATGTGCACAAAGGGGCAACGACTATGTGCCACCTCAAGCGCACTCTGGGTACTGCGTGCCAAGGCTTAAACAGGTTGGCATGCTTTTATAGTTAACGATGAACCACACTTAAAAGCTAGAAGCAGTTTGCAGATTTCCAGACTGATGATGCCATACACTGATATTATTGTTTACTAAAGAGTAGATGCTGCACACTTAAACAGTGGTTCCCAACTGGTGGGTTGTGGTCCAAAAGTGGGTCGCGGAATGACCCGCAAATGTGTCAACTTTGTCAAAACAAGTGCCGTGAATTTTCACCACAGAGGTGTTATTTTTAAGTGCCGTTTTCCTGCTGAAGAGTGACTACTGATCAGCTACGTGACAGCAAATTAGCTCGACGACATGGCCAAATGCAAGTATGACACTGAATATATTAAACTGTGTGGACCTTGAACTAATGATGAAGGACAAATCTGGACCCCGTGGCAGGACCAGTTGGGAACCACTGCAGTAAAATGTATGTAAATAGATATATGGTCATTAAACAGAAGTTTTGATGTGATCTATACAGTGAGATTGACCAGACTCTCTCAAGTCTGGAAACCCTGGCCAAGGTCTTCGACCATCCTAGCTGCTCTTTAACACACACCAAAGCACAGGTACGATACAAACCATGCAGCATGCTTTCTGAAGAGCTGTAACTAACTGTAACCCAGTACTGTGGGGGATAACACATCCATATACATCAAGTCATTGTGCCTTTGTTCTTGTATTTTTGGAACCAGGGCCCAGAGATGGAGATCGACAGCATTTTGTGTAAGATTTCAGCGTTGGTCAGCCTCCTTTCTTCGTTGGAGAAAAAGGTATGTTAACAATTACACAAAGTTATCTGTTTATGAGTTTTCTTGATAATGGCAAGCTTCATGAGTGATGAGATGAAAGGAGAGGAGAGGAGAGGAGAGCCTTTATTGATAATCTCCACAGGGAAAAGTCAGGTGTTGCAGCAGCACAAAAACAAATAAGTACAGATATATAGGGAAGTAAAATTAAATTACAAAATAAGAATAAATAAAAGAAGAGGTACACTCTAAAAAATGATTAATGGAGTTAGTGGATAACGCTTAAAATAAAGAAGTTATTTATCATAAAAAATTATTAAAACTATTCAAGCCAGTTTTTCAAGAAGTTAATACTTTTGATAGGATGGGATTAAAATAAATAAATTAGAATATCTTAAATAAAATAATTTGTACACTAAACATCACCACAACTTTTGGATAAATATTAGATGGGTTCAATTTAATTAAGCTTTTGGAAATCAAAGCAAAATATTTTTGTGGATGTACTAAACTAGTTGAGTTTGTCAGATTATAAAAGACTCTAGTGAACTGCTTAAAAAGATGCATGCAAATTAAGTTGAAGCAATAGATTATTTTTTAAAGTGTATATACAACTAGTATAAGAATATGAATATGTATATGTGAAAATATGAACTACACAAGAGCAATTAAAGCTAAAGTTATTTGGTAAAATGACAAGTTATGGGGGTAGAGTGCCAATGGTGTGATTGGTAGCAATGAGTCAGCAAGTCTGGTATTATGGAAACAGTGTACCAGAAAAGCATACAGTGTGTTTAAGTAATGAGTGATAATGCAGTGCTTTGTTGCAATACTTTTGCTCACAGTCTTGTAACTTTTAGTCACAGTGATGATGAGGTTTTTTAAAATAAAAATGCACAAACCAGTCTTGATTTGTAATGACACTGGTAAGACTGTAACACTGAACATTCTCTGCTCCTAAAGGTATTAAAAGCATTACAAGACGCAGTGACCAATCACAATCTGGCAGTGCAGCCAAACCCGCCTCCTCCTGAACCAGCGCCCACCACCGTAACACCTGTCAAGAACCATGCCAGACAGCTGCCAGTCAACTCCTTTCAGGTAAATCAGGTTGAAAAACACACTTCATCTTACAACCAACAAATGAAATAAATGGCCTCTTGTTTAGTTTCATTTTATTTTTAAAAAGTTGTGTTTCTTGGTGTGTGCAGGTGAAGATGGTGAGGTATGGCAGACAGACTGTTTCCGTGGACGTGGACACAGGAGTGCTGCTCTTTGACAGGAAGGCCTGTACATTTGGTATAGAGAGGGTCTCACATGACAGAAGTAAGAGACAATACACCTGTTAGTGTCTATAACCTTTCTCTCTGTTGCAGATATATTGTTTAATTGTCTGCTGGCTTGTTTCTTCATCAGTCCTTCAGATTGTCAAGTTCCAGAGCAGTCCGGCCAAGGTACGCATGGTGGTTGACAGCCACCACAACACACCACGGGAGATGACATTTGAGAGTGCACGGGTAAGAAAAGATGATTATTTTTTATTAGTAACTGGAATTTGCTGTTTTCTTTCCCATAATTCACCGAGTGGCTGTCGTCTCTTTCAGAAACGTGACGCCTTCTGCCAACTCCTCCAGCTGATGAAAACCAGACACTCTCAGCTGAGTGAACCTGACGTGATCTCTGTGTTCGTAGGCACCTGGAACATGGGTAACCATCAATGTGATGACATCTTTTACTGTCAGACAACAAGAGGTTGAATTAGAGGGAGACGTTTTTTTAGATTATTATTATTTACAGTTGTTTTGCACACACAGGTGGTTCCCCTCCTCCTCGCAGCCTGCAGGCGTGGGTGACCTGCTGCGGTTTGGGACACACTCCTGATGACTCCACTGCCTTACTCCCTCATGACATCTATGCCTTGGGGACTCAGGAAAACCCTCAGGGGGAGAGAGAGTGGACAGAGCATATCAAAGCAACCCTTCGCAGCTACACTCACATCGACTTCAAACAAGTAATTCTACTTTTTTTATTTCAGACATTTCAACTTGAAGTGGTGACTCTTATGTCAAAATATGACGCATTATCATACAGCTGCCATGTTTTCATGGAAGAAGGATTCACAATTTTACATGCCCTGAATACTAAAAGGGGGGCACCAAATTTTACACACAAAAGTCTATTTATAGATTATGCATACATAAAAAAAGTTGTATACAGCAGGGCAATGCTAAATCAATACTGTTTCTAATAGAGCAAGTAGAGCAACACAACACAGCACAAGCACAGAGAAGAAAATAAATATACAAATTAACAATATTTGCAAAGAAATCAATAAAATAAAATTAATAAATAAAATGAATAAATTAAAAAAATCCCTGACAAACCCACAGGTCATAAGTAATATCAGAATGAATGATTTTCCAAGCAAAAAAAATTCAAATAATAATTTAAGCTTATTGTACTACCAGCACGAGCAAGGGTCAGTTCCTGTTATGGATATATAATATATTTTCCTCATTTTCCAATATATTTGTCAAACCTATCAGTACTTCAGTAACACATCTGCTCATACAAGGCTACTTGACCAAATTCAGTGAAGCAGTCCTGAAGGATGGGTACTGATATTTTTCATTAATGTCACTGATTTTAGTATTTTATTTTAGTTTGTGCTTAATGAATATATAATGAAAACGCACTAAATTTTAACATAACATCTCAGAGTGAAGAAATTTATTTATATTATATTGTTATATTTAATTTATTTATATTTAGCAGTTTATCTGAATTGAATTGACACATTTCTCCAAACCAAGATACATTTTGTTCAAACAACTAACACAGCTAATTCTTAAGATTAAAAAATAAATAAATAAACATTTAAAATTCATCTCCCAAATGATACTCCCTTACAGTAAGTCTGCAAATCAAAACACTGCCCTGCTGTCTAAACAGATTTGCAATTTTGCGAAACAAATACCTTTGCATGATCTAATTTTACACAATCTGATGCAACTGTTCTTTATTTTTGCAAAGTAAGTTCACATTTTAAAACAATATACAACAGTACTTGGGTAATACGTTAGGCCAGCCAGAATGAATGTAAACTAAGGATATTTTATTTGAACAGACCACTATATAAACATTTTACTTCTACTCTGTAATGTACCCTGGCACTTTAGTCTTACAAAGCTTACGTTTCAACTTCATGTAAATCACAATCACTGCTTTATTCATTTTATAGTTTTGTACATACAACAAGATCAAAACACGTTCCTCAACATTTCAAAGGACGTCCACCCTCAAGTGAAACCTTGTAACGTCACATTTGGTAGACAGTGTGCATTAAGTGTGAAGGAACATCAGGTTTCTGATATTTTGTCATCAGTGTTCTTGTGGGAATATATTTGAAAATACTGTCTAAATGATAGATTAGAGTTTTGATGTTTTTGTGTGTGTATTTGTTTTTCCAAAGACATGAATAGAAGCACAAACTGAGTGTCTGTTTCAGTGGATGTGTCTTACTGAATCAGTGCCTGACTTTATAGATATGTGTTGAACCAATTAAGAAATTTGCATTATGTGTTCCTTGGTTGGAAACTGTTCTTGCTACCTGTTGTAATGCAGAGCTTTGTCCTGTAGGTGGCAGTACAGTCCCTCTGGAATATGAGGCTGGCTGTGTTTGTGAAGCCGGAGCATGAGAGTCGCATCAGCCATGTGAACACGGCCAGTGTGAAGACTGGCCTGGGGAACACATTGGGTAGGCTGCCCGTGTGATAAAGCACATACAGAAAACGTACAGCATCATAGCTGACAACAAAATGAAATGTTTTAAGGTTTGAGGTTGAGTGTTGTTGTTGTTTCAGGAAACAAGGGCGCTGTTGGGATCTCCTTCCTCTTTAACGGGACCTCTTTTGGGTTTGTTAACTGCCACCTGACCTCTGGCAGTGAGAAAGTCCTGAGGTACATTGCTAGTATACATGTGTACCACCAAATGTGCGTGCTCCTGTTTAATTTCTATGCAGTATTAAAAATATGTCTGTCTCTTGTAATGTAAATGATGTTCAGGAGGAACCAGAACTTTGTGGACATCCTCAGGCTTCTTTCTCTGGGTGACAAACATCTCAGCGCCTTCGACATCAGCCTGCGCTTCACCCATCTCTTCTGGTGTGGAGACCTCAACTACAGACTCGACTTGGACGTACAGGTGGGACAGACTTTTTATTTATGTATTATTCATTGCTCTTTTTTGACAGTGTTTGGAGATGGGTTTGTTGTTACATGTGACATGATATTCATGATGTTCCTGCTTCTCTCTGCTCCTCACTGACTCCAGGACATCCTCAAACATGTATCTAAAAGAGAGTTTGAGGAGCTCATGTGTGCAGACCAGCTGACCCGAGAAAGACACAAGAGGAAGTCCTTTCTCAATTTCAGTGAGTTTCAGTTTGATGTTGACCTTTGTTCAATATTTAAATCCATAAAACCTTTATCAGACAGTTGATGTGTAAACACTTTAAGGCTATTTTACAGTTACAAAATACATGATAAATAAATAAATAAATAAATAAATAAATAAATACAGTACGATTTAATTTGACTTTCCATCTCTGCCTTTGCTTAACTCACTCTTTCTCTGTTTATCATGGTTAAGAGGAAGAGAAGATTGCATTTCCACCCACCTATCGGTATGAACGGGGCTCCAGAGACTGCTACCTGTGGCAAAAGTACAAGACTTCAGGGGTGAGTCATTTCTTGTTTCACAAAAGCACCTTAGTAAATGAGGATGATGTGTACATCCAAAATTCTTTCAGGTGCAGGATGGAGGATGCATGCCCTCAATAAATACAATATCCGCACCTCTGAGTTGCCGCCAAAAAACTGTTTAGACACATACAAGCAAGACGTCCATGACTTCAGTGACATCAAGGTTTTCAGCAGCATAGCTCTAGGGATGGCAGAATTGGTCTGTTGGTGAGTCCTGAAATATCTCAACAACTATTGGATGGATTGTCATGAAATTTTGTAGACAGTAAGCCTTGTGCAGAAGGCAATATACATTCAAATTTTCTTTGGATTTATCCTCTTGTTTTTAGTACCCATTGATTTCTGGGATTTACCAGTGTTTTGCGCTTCTCCTAGGTAAGAGAACATTTTCAAGTGGTCAAGAACACTCTTATTAAGAGAGAAATATTGTTTCCACAGTCCACAAACTGTTTGTCCAATGCAAGGAAACACAAGTTTTAAATCTGAGTAACATGAAAAAACCAAGTGGCAACCTGCGAGGCTGAAAAATGAAGCCAACACCGTAGTGCCAAAAACTGCAGATCTTTAAACCACCACTTGAGGCTGGCTCCAGACGCCAGTCAATCCCCGTAGACATTCATGTTAAAATGCCCAACTTCACAGCAGAAATAAACACGTTGACAGCCTGATACGAAAAACAGTTTGGGTCTGTATAGCTAATTTCCTCCTTCATGACAACTGTACAGGGTTGAATATTTATATAACTCACCCCTTTAAATTTTACTAAGGCTAAAAGTTACGCATAATTAAGAGCGGGCCACTTTGAGTGGCAGACTGTCTGCAGATAGTGTCCTTGATTTCTCAGCCTGATCCAGCCCTAATTCCTCCACAGCTCCACCCTCTCACCCAAATATGGTGAGGGTGATATCACAGTAGCCACGTCCATTACTTTTACAGTCTATAGAACAAAAAATCACAGGTAAATATCTTGTAATCAAATTTAGATTATAACATAATGTAATAATAGTAATTGGATTATTAAATTTGTGGATTAAAAGAAATACTATTGGTCCACTGATCCCAATTAAGACTTAATGATGATGACTGGATGATAATGAGAGGCTTACATACTGCTCTTAGATGCTTTTGCCCAAGTAGAGTATGTGTTTTTAGAGATCACACAGATTTAATTGATAAAACAGATGAACCGCTGCTGACCGGTCCAAACTGCCAAGGGCGCTGCTTTTAGATATCTGTAATACCCTAAAGACTTAATTTCCTGGCAGTTTCACTTACAGTGCATCCCTCTGCGGACTTGGCATTTACAACATCATAAATGTTTTGCCATTGTTAGGTTTTTGATTTTTTTGTAACACCAGTTATAATGCCTTGGTTAAGTTTATTTACCAGTACGTTAATTTCACTGCTGCTTAAGGTCTTCTTCTTACAGCCTTTTCTGGTGGCATCTTTCCAATTCTTGGGCACAACACCTGCCCTTATATAGTGTTTAGGGAGCATTACCTAGGGTAATAGGTCACTTGAGATGAGGTGGGATTCATGTTTCAGCCACCTGGGTAAGAGCAGATTTGGACGGTTGAGAACAGTTGGTGCATCCGGAGTTGACTTCTGTTATTTCTTCCTTTTAAGAGAAAATTAAGAGAAAATGTAAGACAAGTTTAAGAATAAAAGAACAAGTACAGAGCCACTAGCAAGGCTGCAGAATCTTTGTCTTGCTTATATTAAAGGTGCTGTATTGAACTCAGGAGAAAGATAGCTGACTGTTGAGTCTTATTCCCAGGTTGTCTAATACCTACACTTTGGGTTAGTGGTTTGGTACAACTACCAACCCAAAGCATCAATATTTGATAACCTGGGAATGAGACTCAACAGTCATCTGTCTTCTTCCAGAGTTACATACAATCCGTTTAAGCTCCTGATGAAGATCTGTTGATCCCAAAGTATGTTCCTATGATTAAATGTTTGCTTTTGGAGTCACTCAGTTTAGCATTTATTGCTGTGTTAATCACCTTCACATCCTGCACCTGTTTGTCTTGATCATTTATCTAAATGACACCGCTGTCGTACTTTCAGCCTGTAGCTTTATGTAGTTTAGACTCTGATGCTAAATCCAGTATGTAATACATACTCTCCCAGCAAAGCACAACTACAAAGACCCTACAGAGACGATCTAAATATACAGTTGACTCACTTCTTAAGATATTTTTATGCGTACCTTAATCCTATGTCAGGGCTCTGTAGGGACACAGAACTGACAGCAGCAGCCACGACCACTAAAAATAGGAGGTTAAGAGTTAAGTCAGAGTCTAAAGAAGGAACGTGTGGCATAACAGGAATGAAGGCATCCTCAAGTGCATACTGTTTCTATTTGTAGACTGACAAACATACAATACATTGTTGATTTATAATCTGTGTCTGTAGGTGCGAGTCAATGTTCCATCATGGTGTGATAGGATTCTGTGGAAGTCCTACCCCGAGACACACGTCCTCTGCACTGCATATGGTAAGATGTGGAGATTTAAAATATATATATGACTCAAAAAGCTTTAAGTAGAGAAGGAAACAGTTAAATAAGATGTAAATGAAACATATGAGAGCAGCACAGAGTCTTGTCATAACCAGAGGTTTTGATGCAGCACTCTCGAATTAGATATCTGTGGTCATTTTTTTTTTCATTTGTGCCACTGTAAAATGAGAGCAGCCCTCAAAAGGAATAACGGTCGACCCCTACATCCTGGTCTGTGGTCCGTAAAAAAACAGAGTCATTTCCTCTTATTCTGCCCGAGCTTTTGTTTCTGACTAACCTCAGCAAACTGTCAAAACAAAACATACTGTGTAGTAGCAAAACTACACTTTGTCTCTTAAATCGCACTTTTGTCACATCCTGTGAAATAACATTGATAGCTCGTCTGCCTCACAGCGCTGCACGGTGATTTCTGCAACAGTGCATGTGAGATATTTAGCGCTATTATTACAGTTACGATAATAAAGTACCATGGGTTTGTCTCTTACCAGGTTGCACAGATGACATCTTCACAAGTGATCACTCACCTGTTTTTGCCACGTTCCAAGTGGGAGTGACATCACAGTACAGCTCCAAAGCAGGTGATGTCATTGTTGTGGCCCCACTGGACACAAACAGATGGACTATGACTGAATCCCTTCATTAAGTGAACTGTATTGTGATGCGTTTGTCTCACACAGATACAACTCCAGGCATGGAGAGGGCCTGGATAGAGCTCGAAGGCATCGAGGCCATCGTGAAGACGGCGAGCAAGGCAAAGTTCTTCATTGAATTTCATTCGTCTTGCCTTGAAGGTATGACGTCGCACCCTATGAGACATTTTATATAAAGCCATTATGCAAAACGATGGCAAAAGATTAATTCATGTCTTTCTCTGCAGAGACACGACGCTCCACAGAGAATGACTCACAGAGCTGTGATGTCCCCGGGTTTCTCAAACTGGGCTGGTCCTTCAAACAGCTGCCAAAGGTCAGAGGCTTATTTGGAAATGGTTGAAAGTATGGTTTTATTTCAAAGTCAGATTTTTAACATGGATTTTTTTTATTTCATGTCTGTCACAGCTTCTTCCAATCATGTCCGACATGGAGTATCTCCAGGATCAGCACCTGCTGTTGTCTGTCAAGTCATGTGATGGTTTTGAGTCATACGGTTGGTCACACGGCAAATTAATTCTGTCTAATTAAGTAGTCTATTCATAATTTCCCTCTAGATTGGCTAATTAGGGCCCTTAAAGTAACAGTTTATCCAAAAACATGAAATGATTTTTCTTGTTTACACTCTTATTAAATATGATATCAACAGGGTTCCCACAAATCCTTAAATAGACTTAAAATACACTGACTTCATTCATAAAAAACTAAAGCCTTTTTTGGAATTAAAATGTTTTAAATCAATCTTTTTAAATTCTTACAAATGTTAACACATGGAAAGTAGGATTTTTTAAATCTTTTTTTCTGACGTTGCATTGCAAATTGGGAACATCTATTTTCAAAATCAATTTTCCAAATGCCTCACGCCGATCAGGATAGCAGATATTAGCCAACGATATTAGTATTTTGTTTCCAGCTGGGAAGCTCAAATCAGAGGATCTACTGTTTGCTAGCTAGCATAAATGTATCAAGAGAACTGAATACAACATTTGAGGCAGGGTCCTGTTCATTCCTGTGAAAGTTTTCAGTGGTGCATGAAGCCAAAAAAGCTTGATTTCTAGCCCTCTGCTAACTTCAGTGACAATAACATGATTTAATCACGCGGACTGAAAGCAAGCGTCAAACCCTGATAATGAAACAAGTCATTTTACAGAGGTTGTGACACTCAAAAAATGTATCCACTGATTTACAGACACTTCTTTTAAAATGTAACCCTATACAAAAAGGTTTTTTGGTCGCATGGCATCACATGACGGACTCAAACGTTGGGATTCCCCGTTTGGCCACTGTGTTGAATTGACTTCAAATCCTGGCACTGAACCCTTGACAACATGGGAAGTGCAAACTCAACAAAAAAACGTAACTAAGATTTTGCAGCATTGCCAAAACCTGTACGAGGCAATGCATACGAGGCTTGGTGAATTTAAACGTTTTTTAAACTCCTGAAAATGAAAATCAAAGCAGTGGAATCTCACAGGCAGAGTGAGAAACACAAAATCAACAAGAAAACACATCAACAAACGCCAGGTATCTCTCAGTTCTACTCTACCCTCGTCACTACCATGAAACAAAAAGTCATGTTGCATGTTAAAATAGATATTTGTGCAAAATTAAGTAATTGATATAGCTTAATGTTTTTTTTTAAATCATTGTCAATTTGGTTTTTTAATTTCATTCTGCCTGGCATTAAAAAGTGTCATAAAGTCGTAACTTAAGTCTTCTGGCCTTAAACTTTATCTCCTAATCTAGATAGTTCCATAATGTTTTGATACTGTTTGAAGATTTCATTTTGAACTCCAAAAATTTGTATTAAACACATCTTGCAGGAGCTGACCTGTGAACAGTTTCATTGATGACTATTTTCTACCGAGAATACTTTCAGTTTTTTCATTTCTATGCAAAAGGAAGAATTACACATAGCAAAGTGTATGGACCACTATAGTTTGAGGCGATGAGCTGCGAATGTTAAAAGTATAAATTTTCCTCTAAGTGCTCCAAATGAAATGTAATTAACCTTCACAGTCATTGAACTGTAGTCAGTGTCGAGGTTGATGGAAATCATGCTGAAACTATGTGGATGGAAAGGTTGGATACTTTGTTTCAGGGTGAAATGTTTTATTGATAGAATGAATAATCTTTTTTTTATAGGTGAATGCTGTGTGGCTCTGCGCTCGCTCACCGGTGCGTCGGAGCAGTTTGAGACATTTTTGAGTCACCGCGGTGAAGAGATGGGCTCCATAAGAGGACGGGTCAGGGTCCATGTGCCCAAGGACAGACGAGGAACTCGGGAGAAGACCTATGGTGGGTCAGCCGGAACTCGTCCTCTCCTACCCTTTGCCTCGCTTGCACTATCACTTCCTACTAAACTTCTATCTCTACTGTCACTGCATTCTTTCACTCTCCTGTGAGTCTCACATTGCTTCCTCTATTTGGTTCCTCAATGATCCCTGGCTTGGCTTTACACTTGCTGGTATCTATCGACCGCTTCCTCTTTTGGCTCCTGAATGACTGACCCTGACCAGATGCATCCTGAGACACTGAAACAGGACAGATGAGTATTATGTCACCAGGTCAGGCATCACAACAACACACACAAACACTGCAATGCTGTTTGCAAACTGGCTTGCCCTTTGGCCTGCACGCGCCGCACAGTTTGAGGAAGTCTAGCTTATTATGAAATACTTTTCTTGTGATTTGACTTTTTCAGAGTGTTTCTATTTTGAGAAAGACGATAAAGGTCCTGGAAGAGGACACATGGCTCCTGCATCCACACGGGTCCCAGTAAACAGGTGAGGACCTCTTAATGTGTCTGAGCATCAGTGTAAAGCAGCAGGACGCCTCCAGCTCTCAAGGAAAGGTTGGGATGTTAGATTCACAAACAAAATGTTCTTTTTCACCGGTTCTTTAAAGAAAAATGAGTTAACTTGATTTTACAGGCAGGAGTGAATCCACAATCCTGTTTCTGTATGGTGTATGCACAGGTGTGCGTTAGAGCCAGGTTAACTTCTCAGTGCTGCAGATTCTTGAGCCAAAAAACGGGGCATTCATGAGCATGCACCACCTGAGCTTAAGGACAAAAGTGAATCAAAGGGGCCAAAAGAATCGTCCATGAGTTGGTTTGAGTGACGTGTGAGTGACATGAACTGGGTTACTGAAAAGAATATTAATCCGAGAAAAGAATCACTCTTTTCTGGAATTAATGTTTTGTTTTGGAGGTTTACAAATTATTTTTGACATTGTGAACACATTTTACCTGCTGTGTTTTTCAACATAACCAAGCTCAAAGTTCTACCCACTTTCCACTTCATACTTTTATTTTGAAAAAACTTTCTCAGAATATTGTTCCCAACTCCTGTGAATTGTGATACGGTAGATATCTAAATTATTCTGAAAAACCATGAATGCTTTTTTTACGCTGTATGTGTAGCGTTTTGACGTCTGATGAGCCATTAAATGGGACCTTTCTTATGCTTTTCCTTGTTTTCTGTCATATATATAATGTTACAGTGTCATAATGTTCAAATAATGAGGTAAACATATGTAGAAGTAATCTCTGTGACCTCAGGCCTCAGAGCGTTATGAATACTCTATTTCCAACAGTTCTTTTCTACTTTCAAGATAAGGTGACGTCAGATTGTGACAGATTTCTTTTTATGGTCATCTGCTCCAGGCATGCTACTGCAAGTGTTTACGTTACGTAGCCTGTGTACACTGCTACATATAGCTACAAGCTGTCGTCATACGGATGTTGTTAATTCCTTCCCAATTTTGGATCATTTTCCTCCAGGAACATGTCCGGTTCTGTTAAGAAGTTTTATTGGTGATTTTCACTGTAGAAACTGCTGCTACTCTCCATTACAGTCATTCACCTGCAGCAGCACAGAGCTGCCAAGATACAGAAGACCTGATGAAGGCTGACCAATCAGAGCAGACTGGGCTTTTTCAAGAGGGGGGCTCAAAGAGAGACGCACTAAAATGGAGCAATTCAGACAGAGTGTACAGGTGCAGCAGACAGTACAAGGAAAATAAAGTGTTGGGTTTTTTTTAACATTAAGGCCCGGATCACACAGAGAGTGTTTTAGCAGCTGGAGGCGGCTTTTTGTTATTGTTTTTAATGACTGTTTTTGCATTGTGACCCGCCTTGCATTCCTGCGCTCTAGGCACTTGGCATTTTTGCCCAAGTTCTCTGAACTCCTGGAGTTGAAAAAACTTCAAGTCAGAGTGTATAAGCGCCCCACGTCATCTCCGTTTTTTTCCCATTGTCCAATCAGATGATTTAAGAGGCGGCCTTCTGTGGTAGTCACGACAATAAGTTTACAGTTGGTAAACAATGGAGGAGAAACTGCTGGCAGTTGCTGGATACCCAGAGCTATACGGCCCTGACTATAGACAGCAGGTTGTCAAAGCTCCTGGACCCGTGATCCATCCTCTTTTTTGGGTCTCATGTACCCACATAGATCTCCGTTTCCCTGTGCTCAACACACTCTTTACTGACAGCCGCTCACCCTCAACCACAGCTACAGCAAGTATCCTCTGCCTGAGATGATGGGATGGCTGCCTGGCAAAAATAAAAAGGCGCAGCAAGTGTTTTTATGCTAGTGGCATTTGATTTTTAAAAGCATGTAAACATGTTCTAGTAGAGAACCTGAAAATGAGCATAATAGGGACACTTTAAACTCATGTGTGTATTACTCAAACTGGAATCCTTACATTGTATTTCATCTTCTCAGTGGCAACTGACGCCACATGCCCAGATCAATACAGCTCTTTTTTTAGGCTCAGTGCCATCTTTGGTCTGAATATCTGCAACAATATTAACAGTGAATGCTAGAGAACACATTACGAACTCCTGTGAAGAAAATGAGTGTGAGGTGAGGACACAATTAGTAACATAAAATTGTAACATGTATTTTTCATTGCAGGTCCTTGGCAGCTCCTCCCAAACTAACTCCGAGCAGCTACACCAATCCTGCCTACTTCATATTCGAAGGTGTGTCAGTGGCACGCAGGGTGGAGGAGGCTCTTCCTCAGCGAAGGGACCCTCAAGTGATCTGGTCCGGAAACGAGGCTTTGCAGCTCCCAAAAATCTCAGGACGCCCTGGCTTCGACAGAAGACCCTGTCGCAGATCGGACTTTACAGAGATTGAAATCCCAGCCGTCCTGCCCCAGTACACTCCAACCAACGACCTTCATACACCCCAAACCAACTCCTCCTATCAGCTTTTCCCTGCTAAAAACCCGTCTCCCATAACACCACCCTCAAGTAACGCCGTGTCACAGTATCAGGAACAGACACCACAACCCAGAGACAAATACCAAAAAAATATTCTTCAAGACTCCATACTGCCTGAGAAGAACCTGAGAAACTTGTATATGAATCACTCAGCCATCATCAGGGAAAAAACAAGAAGGGATCAACATCAGCTTCTCCCAGAAAGAACCAAACCTATCCGGGCAGCCAAGGTGCCGCCAGCTTTCCCCTACATCCCCACCCACTTAGGACACTCTCATTCCTCTGCTTCCTGGATGGCGGATCAGCAGCCTCCTGCACCCACAGGAGACAACTCCCTCACTGCTTTGCAAATGGCCAAGTGCCTCAGTGAAGTAGACTTCTTCCCCACAGAGCAGAGAGGCCCGTCCATACCCAACCAGAGGCCGAGTTACAGAAATGGCCCCTCCATGCATGGAGACAGAGGCTACGGCTGGGAGAAAGAGGTAGCACACAGCTCTCAAAGACAACTTCAAGAAAGATGTGACTCCTGGTTCTCTGTATAAACGCTGTCTGCTTTATCTCAACGCAGGTGTCTGTCCTCCAAGGTGCACCGGAGACCGTGCGGGAGCTCCTCAGTACTCTGGGTCTTCAGAAATATACCCTGGGACTCAGCCTCAGTGGCTGGGATGATCTGGATTACTTCAGGTAACATGAGTTTGGATACTATTACAGCCATTACAGTCACTGCGACTAAGACCATTCATGCATTGACTTCATCACTGAGACATGTGGTTGCAGCAAGGAAATTAATAAAGCACTCTAAAAAAAATTAATAAAGCACCCCCCCCCCCCACCCCACCCCACCCCCCACACACACACACACACACACTTTTCCTTTTTATTGATTTGTCCACAGAATACATTCTTACATGAAAACAAATCCAAATGAGTCCGTCTTTACACTTCAAAATTTTTTGTTCAGCCACACCAGGTTTACTTCCTCACCAGACTTCTCAATAAACAAATATTGAAACCAAAACTCCAGTAACATGTGAAGCGAAGGTAGAAACTGTTTTGGTCTGAATTCCCACACAACCCTCAAAACCACTTGGCCCCTCCTCCAGGATGTCACAATCCAGTGTAAATAGGAAACAAATACAACAAATACTCCCTTTACATCATTGCTTTTTACCTACAGGTTCATTTACTAATGCATGTGGGTAACGTGACTGATTGCAAACTCAGACTCTTCCTTAAGATGGCTTCCCTTTGCCTGATGAAGGTCCAGTTAACGAAATGTTGCAGCAATAAAATCATATTTTTGCAAGTTAGACAATGCGTGGGAGTTTCTCTACAAGTAAAGACTAATGACACAATCTGCGTGTAGATTGGTTCCTCTAAACACGGCTTTCATTTTGCATCTCTGACTGCCAATGGGTACAGTCTTGTGGGAAAATAAAGGCTTGCTTAAGGGCACAGAGGAAGTGCGTCAAATATTGTGCAACAAAAACAGGAATATGATGGCACTATTGTTTTCCCCAGTAGCTATCGGTTGATAAGAATTTCATTGTAAATTCTGTCACTGCTCTGAAGAAAACCGAAAGCGATTCAGTTGTCTTTGTGATGGGGGGGGGGTTGACAAATTGTCTGTCTAAATACTCTTTATTGTCTACTTGTTGCACGCAAAAAAAAACAAAAAACAAACAAAAAAAACCCCAGAACTTTATCTGTGGTTTGCATGTGCAAAATCTGCAATCAAAAAACAGCTAGGTTTTCACTTTACATTAGCTTTATTATTTGCAGTATTAGCTGTATCATTAAAGCTGTCACCACCAGGTCCCAGTGTTATTTCACACCACTGACCAGCTCTTCTCTCTCTTTTACAAAACATTGCTTAAGTTCTGCCTCACTCTTTGATGCAATCACAAAATTAAATCACTGGAATACATAAATACATAAAACAGAAACTTGATGAGTAACTCACCTCTTTTAGTCATATTTTATTCCATCCTTTACATGAGCAAAATATATTTGCTTGTAGATGACCTCAGTGTTCATAGGACAGTTCTAGTTCTGAATATATTAATAGCTTGCATGTGAGAGTTATGCCCATCCAGTGATGTAGTGGTAAATGGGTGTACTGCTACATAAGTGGGTAGGTTACCAGGGAGCAAATGGGTAAACTATCCTGTATATTCTGTGTATGCCCTCCTAGTCTGCTCATCTGAATAAGATCATAAATCTCGTCATGGTGTGTTTATGTAAAGATGTTTGCACTATGTGTACCTACAAATATTTACTGGACTATGAAAGTCTTTACAAACTATGTAAGAAATTAATATGAATGTCATTCTCTTCTCCACAGTGGTATCACCGAGGAGGATCTGCGCGCCGCAGGAGTGACGAACCCTTCACACCGACGCAGGATCCTTGAGAACTTGCCCAGGAACTGGAACTGACACGCAGAGATTAAAAGCATTGCCGGCACCTCGTAGCCTCGTAGTCTGCTCATTCAGAACTGGAAGAACTGTTCGAAACGAGATCTGAAAGGAGGACAGACTGATCAGATATCCGTCACATCAGCTGGACTTTACCACAGCCCTGCCATCCTTTCATTTACTCGATCAATACTGTAACAATAGTTAGTCTGTGTCCACACAGCAAAAGGGAACATATCGCAGGAAGTACTCGTTGCAAACGCTGCTTTATTCATCATCCATCTTGAAAATGAAAGCGGTGGGAATATGAATGGAAAACCTTGATGGGTAACTCCAGTTACTGACATGAATACAAATATTGATTGTGGTATCAAGGTCTCATTGATTTTGTTTTAAATGAATTTTAAACGACTATAAAAATATAGTCCTTCATTTTCCAGCGTTCACTCAAGTGTTTACCGTTCACCTTCATCCCTTCCACTGTGTGCTTTCCATTACTCTGCTATTATTGAGCCTGGATCTGAGCTTGTAAAAGCCCTCTGTTAAACCTATGGAGCATAAAATCCATAGCTGTATATATCTACTGGAACAACGTCTGTAAAGTTGGAATAGAAGGACCTGCCATATCTCATTTTGTTTACGGTCTCATACTGTTGCTATCATGTCACTTAATCAGCACCAGTATCCACTGTGCATGTTTTATGCCACCTTTTATGAAGTAAAGTGCATAAAGCAACTCTTGACTGTCACTAAGCAATCACAAGTGTTATTTCATGCTGTGGAGCAGTGGTGGAAATCATTTCTTTCTTCCGTTTCAGTGCTCAAATCACATCATTGCACTAATGCTGCTTGTTTGGAGCTGACATGTAGCCTACTTAATGGTCTAATACTGCAGTACATATGGGCAGCAAGAGTAGATAGCTTGTAAAACCAGAGATGCAACAATATTTTACAAATAAATCATGGAGCAAGTATTGGCCACAATACTTTGCAGATCCATGACAAAAAGATGATGCTTCTATTTAAAGGGTAACTTTGGCATTTTTCAAATCGGACCCTATTTTTCCACGTTTAGTTTCTCTACGTGACTGATTTGAACATCAATTTTTGAAATTGGTCTTGTATTAAGAGGGAGCACTGCAGCCGTTAGACACACAACACCTGCAGTCTAACCAGATGGGGGAATTGTGCATCGTCATTAAAGTATTTTTTGCCACAGAGAGACTGAGATAGTTATTATAAGTGTCTAAAGTGTCTCTTTAGCTTTCACATGATCCAGTTTGTTTGTTATTGTGTCCAAGTCTTGCTCAAGAAGATGCCTTGTTCTGAAATCTCACAAGACTTGACTTGTTGCAGGAAGACAACGCTGGAAATGCAAGCTAGAGGCAATAGTGTGTTGTGCTGGAGTAGAGTAAGCGTAGATTAAGCCCATTTCAGACCAAAGATTTACAATGAGGTCAATTAAAACATGCAACTACTTGCAATGCCCTGTTCTGCAACGTTCTAAAAACCTGCCGGTTCACACCAATGCCACTAGATGAGCTGGTGTATTGTCTCTATGCAACAACTCTCTGTACTTCTGTTCTGATTTCCAGCTTTTCAAGCTTATTTTTTGTCTGAATATAATTTGTAGCTTCTTAAAATATGAATGAGGATAGTGATTGTGAGATACTGGCTACAGCTGCATTTGTAGTAGTGATGAAATATAAGTACTTAGTCAATGAGAATGCGTGTGTGTGTAAGGGGGCATAACATACAGTGAGCAGCAGCAGTGACCCGGCGTCCGACACTGGCACACATGAGGACGGTGGGGACAGAGCACCTGCCACAGCAAGCAAACACAGCATCTTCATTTATTATGACTTGATCAGCGGACTTCCCTTCAAGTTGTTTGGCTGTAGAAACAGATGGTTTTAGAACATAAAGCTCATCATCTGTAGAAACAGATGATGAGCTTTATGTTCTAAAACCAGCCGCCAGCGATTTGACCAGCTGAGTTGCAGGTGACACCATCAGCCAGCTTGAGTCGAGCTAAGACGGCCAGGTCACACCAGTGCAACTTTTCTCTGCAACATTCTGAAACGGTTTTGTCTAGTTGCAAATCTATGGTCTGAACTAAGCTTAAGTCTCGCTCAAGAAGAAGTCTCGTTCTGAAATCTCACGAGACGTGACTTGCTGCAGGAAGACAACACTGGAAACCCAAATTAGAGGGATTACTGTGTTGTGTTGGAGTATAGTAAAGGTAGCTTAGAGATATGGACAATAATTTAGTTGATTTAATAATGTGGATGAGGCCTTTGAATTCGATGGCCGCCAATATTTATATGAGCCAGAGTGTGCGGATAAAGCGCTCCGACCAATTCAAAACCAGACAAGAGGAGAGTGACAACAGGCAGAGGAAGGTGAACCAGCTGCTACAAGGAGCCTGAGCCTGTCAGTGGCAAATATAACCACTTTTAATGGACAGTAATGATGCACAGTTGCCCAATCTGATTACACTGCAGGTAGTGCACAGCTACCATCTGCAGCGGTCCCTCTAAATACTGGACAAATTTCAAAAATTGTTGTTCACATTAGTTACTTAGACACAAAAACGTGGTATATCAGGTCCAGGTTGAAAAAATGTTAAAGTTACCCTTTAAGCATTCTCGGAACCCATTGGCTGTATTCGGCGTCTGACTTCCGGCAGACAGCGATTCAGCCTCTGGGGGCAGACCCCCGATTTTTTGTCATTCCGGTTTGATTTGTGCAGAGGAGGCGAATTTCTGTTTCCAACTTCCGTTTATATATAAGTAAATATGCTGAACCATTGCGATGGATTCAGAGTTTGCAGTGACGCCAATTATGTTCCGCCTCGTTAGTTCACCACACTGACTGTTTAACCTGGCAACAACTGCAGCCGGCTCAAACGTGATTGGTCAATATCACGCGGACTACAAACAGCCTACAACCAGAAACCAGGGCTCTTCCGCTCTTCTTCCAGAGGCAAGATCTCCGGGGTTTGCCTACAGACTCTACATTCACTGAACATAGAGTCTGTATATAGAGACTACCCTTTTAGTGCTTTAGCCAAGCACCCCATAGTCTTTCTATTTCTTTAATTTTTATGAAATAGTTAGTTCTTCTTGAGAAGTGCATGGTTGACTGACCAAGAACCAAATGCTTTTCTGCTGTTAAACAACTTGCACAGTTATGATTACATCAGTTAAATCTGTGAATAGAGGGTGACTGACATGAAGTCAATGCACAAACATGTGAGAGCTGTATTTGTCAGCTCAGTTTAATAACAGACCACATGTGTTTTTCCTTGTAACATTCAGTTGAGGTAGTTACTTATTAAGGCATGACCAAACACATTGCTCTGTCCTCTGACAGCAGGTACACACTGACTTGAGTGATGACATCAGCCGTAGGGGTGTGGGAGTTTTTTGGAAACATGCAAAAAAAAAAAAAGGCTTTAAAGTATTGATTTTTTTGTCTTTTAGAACATGTTTAATTGGATAGAGGTTTAGATTGACATAGATTTTGGGTGTTTGAGTAGCAGCATGTTTTAGTAAATGATTATTGAATTATGTTTGAAATACATGCGCATATGTTGACACGGTAAAGTTTAAATATCCTCTCCGGATATCAAAACCACGTTGAGCAAAAAGGTAAAATTCCTTGTTAAAAGATCTTAATATCCTTCTCATTTTAAAGTCCAGAGTCTCTGAACATGTAAATATCTGCCATTTTGAAAGTTTAACTCAAAGGTCCAGTGTGTAGGGTTTAGGGGATATACTGGCAGAAATGGAAAATAGTATAATGAGTATGTTTTCTTTCTTTCTTACTGTGTTTTCATTACCTTAGAATGAGCCGTTTATATCTACTTAGGGAGCAGGTCCTCGTCCACAGAGTTCGCCATATTGCACTGCCATGTTTCTACAGTAGCCCAGAGTGCACAAACCAAACACTGGCTCTAGATAGGGACATTAGCGCTTTCATTTTCACCTCTGCCACCATAGTTTGCAGCCTGTCCACGACACGCAGCGTCAGAAAAACACTGATTTGTAATGTTAAACTCCTTTATTTAGTGTTTTTTTTTATGGCTTCAAATCACTTGGTCTGCTTCTTTTGGAGAGGAGACCTCTAAAGGTTGATTCAGCTCCCAGTAAAAACCTCTTGAACAATGAACACTGAAGGAATTCTGACTGTGAGAAGCTTCAGCTGGTTGCAATCTGTCATCCTCACTGCTACAGATGCCACTAAATCCACCTAGACCTTACACACTGGACCTTTAAAGCTCTCCTACCCTACTGAAAAATCAATTCTTAGTGTTTGTGCACTGGAGATTACAGATTTTCACACAACCTTTGTCATAGTTATATAATAAACCAAACCAACTAGTTATGAAGCTTTGTAATTACACACATGTAACAACATGTCTGCTAATATCAAGCTCTGCACACACATCATTCTGCACAGTAAAAGGTCAAACATCCAGGATAAGTAATAATTAGCAAAGCACTTGATGACAAGTTAACTCAGAGATTTCAGAGAAAAAAAGTTATTAGCAATGGACAGATCAGCTTTGTTTGTATGTTGACATGTTTTCCATCTGTGAGGAGCTGTAAACTGACGCTGTGCTTTGAATGAGTTTCTGAAGAAGAACATGCTTTGTCAGTGGCCCACTCACATTCCTGACATCTTAACCACAGAAACCCAAACAGTACACAGACACAGAAACTCGCTCTGCTGCCTGCCACCAAGCTGACACACACACACACACACACACACATACACACACACACACACACACACACACACACACACACACACACACACGTTCTTACTGCATCTATGGGGTGAAGGGATCTGGACTTTCCAAATGTAGGGTATTTGCTTTCACCTCAATTATTTCTCAAACTTTTACTCATCATATCGGGATTTCAAATCATTTTATTACGCTGAAGAATATATGTTAAAGGTCCAGTGTGTAGGACTTAGGGAAAATATTGGCAGAAATAGAATATAACATAATAATTATGTTTTCTTTAGTGTATAATCACCTCAAATTAACAACTGTACTGTTTTTGTTACCTTAGAATGACTTACATGACATAGGCAGTGGGTCCTCGTCCACGGAGTCTGCCATGTTGCACCAGCATGTTTCTACAGAAGCCCAGAACGGACAAACCAAACACAAGCTTAAGATAGGCCCATTTGTGTTTTCGTGTTTTTGTGTTGGCCACCATTGTAAGGACAGGTTAAAACCTCCTGAACAATGTAAGCTGAAGGAATTCTAACTAGGAGAAGTTTCAGCTGGTTGCAGTCTGCAGTCCTCATCATTTGATGCCATGAAATCCCCCTAAATCTTACACACTGTTTCTTTCATTTAACAAAAGTGCCAGGATTTACCTGGTGTTAAACCTTTGCTCTTTGCATGTAAACAGGGTCATATTTTACGTCTCTGTATTGACCATAAAATGGTCATTTAAGTCATATGTGTTTATAGTCGTTGGGTTATTGGAGGGAATATGATCTTGTTTGCGTCTGTGGGTCAATCAAACTTTTGGTAACTTATTAAGTGAGCACCTCACCTGACCTCCATTTATCATCCGCCTCTGACACCAGCATCGCTCATCCTGCCTGCTTTTATATCTTTATGATCAGCTGTTATAATTCCACTCCTTATCATGTGAATCTTACAGAAAAGCCTGAGATGACAAAGATTACAGAGGAGACACACCAGATGAACCCTCCCAGCTCCAGAGAGCAACTGTTGGGTTTTATAATAGCTGTATGGACTACTGTACAGCTGTGCAAATATTAACTTCTAGAACATTTCAGCATTGAGTGCTAGTAAGTGACGTCATGGGAATGACACAGGTGATATTAATGGTGGCAAACATGGTTACATATTTTATTTGAGTTAAAGTGGCAATATCACCATGGAGCTCTGCTCCAAGCTCCACAGGTAACCATTGTTAGCGTGCTGCTTCTTCATGCAGTGGCGCCCCCAGACAACCATTCACTCTCACATTCACACCTATGGGCAATTTTAAGTCTCTGTTAAACCTAACCTGCATGTCTCTGGACTGTGGGAGGAGGCCAGAGAAAACCTACATTAGCCACTTTTACACTGTCTATTCAAAGCAGGTATATCGCACCATTATGCTGCCTTGCCGTCCTGTGTATAAGGTGCAATTGCAGAAAGTGGGGATAAAGTTGTCTCGCCTCTGAGCTGTGAACGGAGGTAGTAACAGCCCCCAAACAAGGTCTGTGTGACACATAAAGCCAGAAAGATGTGACCATTGGAAGGAGGGGGGATGTGTGTCATTTTGATTACATATTATGTTGACGACCACACTGCAGGAGATTTAAAAAGCAGCTGTTAGCAATTAGCGGCTAACTCAAATGTCCACAAATTGGGGAAACAATGAGATTCAGGGGCTCATTTCCCTCCCAGCAGATGACAAGATCAGCCGCCATATAACAAAGGCAGTAAATGATTGTGACCGACATGTTATGCCATTGTTATGGTTTAGAAAGTGCTGCTGACACATGTTATATGTCACACTTGAGGCCAACACTGTTATCTTACATATCATGCCTGTCCCGCCTCTTTTGATTGCGGGATGCATTTATTTGAAAATAGCAGGTTTGTGCATTTAGTCCTTCTCAAGCAAATGCAGGGATTTAGGAACGATGCTTCAAGTGAGGATTGGGATTTATGCAAATCACATAAAAAAATGTTTAAACGCTTAAAGATCCAGTCATTACTAAAACTGTATGTCATCGAAGAGAGACAATAAAAACTAAAGTTATGGTCTAAGTTGTCACAGTGAAATTTAAAGTGTGTTGATGGATTCATGTTGTCAACTCATACATTGTACCACAACAGAGGGGGGGCAAAAATGGAGACAGTATGGAAAGGTTTCATTAGTACCATCCACAAGTTTTCACAGTGGAAATGGAAAAAATGTGAACCGAACCAAACTGTACTGGACTGGACTGCTCGGTGGAAACAAGGCTTTAAAGACAGTAATATTGGCCTTGTTTCCACCGAGCAGTCCAGTCAGTCGGTGGAAACAAGGCCAGCATTACTGTCTTTAAAGCCTTGTTTCCACCAAGCAGTCCAGTCCAGTACAGTACGGTGGAAACAAGGCCAGCAAGCCTTGTTTCCACCGACTGACTGGACCGCTCGGTGCAAACAAGGCCAACATTACTGTCTTTAAAGCCTTGTTTCCACCGAACCGAACTGTAATGTTGGCCTCAAATTATTTTTGCCAGTGGGGGAACCAGCAAATGTATCATTGGGGCAATGGCCCCCCTCTGGCCCCCTCTGGCCCCCTCTTGGGGGCACCACTGTCATCATGTGCTGTATGCAAGTATGATTTTAGTATTGTGGCTCCAGCCTGGGTGATTTATTTCATAATATTGCATTAATATCATGAGCACATCATAAATTAGAGAATAAATTATATTAATAAGGTTTATATTTATCTCTGAATTGTTGTGGAAGAAAACAGTAGCACAATCATCATCTTTCAATTACTGCACACATTTTAATCCAGACAATTAAAAGAACATAACTGGAGTATTAAGAAGTTATTTATTTCTTTAAGTGTAGAAGTAGGCTACATGAGAAGCTGCTGTGAGGGAAAAAGTAGCGTCGGAAGTCAAACTACGGAGTGGTGTTAATGAGTAAATGAGCTCCGTAAGCAGCCTCACGTGGTTCACCAAATTGAAAGTGACTTACACACTGAGGACTGGGCGGCAGTTTTGTCCACTCAGCAGAGAGACTTCCCATCTCAGCCGTGCGCTTTCTGCTCTCTATGTCCCTGCGCTCAGTGTCTCTGCAGCGCTGCCATGGACTCAGACACCACTCTCACCGATAAACAACTTTGAGTGTGTTTCTAATGTTTCTAATGTTCGCAGTCAGGACGGCTCAGGGACGAAGCAGGGGAGACAGAGAGGAGAGTAATAGCAGCTCGGCTGGAAAGTTACGAGGACTTCTGTGTGGCACCGGAACGGATCCAACCAGCCCGACACCAGCTCTGTTTTTTGGATCCCGGTTGGGGTGAGTAACCGCAGTGTCACGGTTACTCGGTTCTTGTTTGTGACCGAGGAGAAAGTTGTTCAACACCAGTTAAACTGATTATTTTTGACTCAACAGCGGTGCAGAATAACTAGTACATGTAGTACTTTAGGAGCCTACTGTATTTAAATAGCCTACAGTTTGAGTTACAAGTACTTTAGCCGAGAATTTACACTTTATTACTGTTACTTAAAAACCTCTTCTCCAGTGGTGGACTGTAACTAAGTACATTTAGGCTGCTCAAGTACTGTAGGCTTCTTAATGTACAGTTTTAAATACTTTAATTTTATATTACTAAATACTTCTACTCCACTACGTTTTAGAAGCTACTTTTGTGTAGTATTGTATTATAGGCTACTTCACTACAGTTATTAGACCTTAACTTAAACTAACTTTACCTACTTTTCAGATTAATAATACTAAATGTAATTAATAAATAAATTGTGATGCTTAATTATAGATGAAGACTACAAAAGCTACCCAGCTGCAACATTAAAGTGATTATCACATTAATGCATCACTAATAACCAAAGTCTAATAATATATTATAGCCTACATTATTCTGAATTATTATTTTATGCATGAAAAATATTTTAACTTTTGGTGCTTTAAGTGTATGTAAGTGATGCAAATACGTTCGTACTTAAAAGTGAAATGCAGATGGGCGATCACTGTTGATGCTAAATGTGGTCAGTTGAAGCAATGGATTCCTCAGCCTCAGTGTGTTCCATATTGAATGACGGAGCAAGCTGGGTTCTCCCAGGATGCCTTGCGTTTGACCTCCTGACATAGTGTTTGATGACAAAAATACCCGCTCAGTGGTCATCTGCCCTCTGAGCCCTGCTGGTCATGGACATCTTTTCCAGTTTAACTTCAGGATTCTGAAGAGGGTCATCAGCACACCTGGGTCCAAGTGAGGGGTAAAGCATGTTTGTGTAGTAACCCTCACAATGTTGGGGACAGCCCTCAACAACAGCTCTCAGCAGGTTCTGGAGGGTCCCCAATAGCTGTATCGTATTTTTACAGCTGCAGCCTCGGCCTCTCTCTGCTGCATTTCTTCAGCTATATTCTTTGTCTCAAAAAAGTACGATTGACTAGCTGAGTCAAACAAATCATTATATCCTCATCCTTAACAGCAGATGACGGGCTGTCATTTTCAACTCTGGAAACGTAGTTAGTTTGCAATACAAGTGAAGAAAACTAGGAAGTTTGGGTTCTGAGCTTGAGCATGCCCCCTGATTACCCAGACGTACCTGAAATAGCCTGTAGTTCTTTGTTCCTCCAACTACGTCACTGTCACGTTGAATGACGGCGCTGGATGCAGGAAGAACTACAGATTTTACAGCTGCAAACTCAGCTTTCCTGTTCAGTACAGCACAAACTTAGGAATTTATGGCTTCAGTCGACTACATTTACCATCAGCACTGATTGGACATTAACATAAAAGGTGGTTTTCCTTTAAGCAGAATTTTGAATGTAGTACTTTAACAAACTGTAACAAATTA
This sequence comes from Epinephelus fuscoguttatus, assembly GCF_011397635.1. Classification (NCBI taxonomy): domain Eukaryota; kingdom Metazoa; phylum Chordata; class Actinopteri; order Perciformes; family Serranidae; genus Epinephelus; species Epinephelus fuscoguttatus. Next base: position 19,134,138 of record NC_064760.1, on the reverse strand, counting down.
TTCATTCACTGAGGTGTTGCTATGTTTTTCTGAAGAATCTGAATACTTCTTTCACCACTGTCAAACACAGACAACAAAATTAAACCTGTCTCCTCAATGAATGAATTATATACCAAGAACTAACAGTTATTTTCATTATTGATTAAGCTGTCAATTATATTCTTGATGAATCATCTGTTCTATAAAATGCTAGAAAATCATAATTTGCAAGAGCTTAAGGTGACTTAAACATGCAACAGTCTTATACCCAAAGAGATTCAGTTTCTAGTTATATAAATCAGCAGCAGATACTTTTGCTTGAAAAACAAATGCACTCAAATTGTCTGTCAAACAACACATCAATTTATCGGGGCACCATTTTACTTTTAAAGGTCCAGTGTGTGGGATTTATGGGCATCTTAACTATGTTTTCACTGGTTTCTAATCACCCGAAAATAAAAATCATTGTGTTTTCATTACCTGAGAATGAGCTGATCCACGACTGCCATGTTGTTTCTATGGTAGCCCAGACAAATCAAACTCTTGCTCAAAATAAGGCCATTTGTGATTTTCGCATCAGCCACCATAATTCTTCTACCTGCTTGACATACATAATATAATATAATAAAAATATTTATTTGTATAGCGCTTATCTAAGCAAGGTCACAAAGTGCATAAAATAAGACAACAAAACAATATGGAATATAGTGTGTACAGAGGCAAAAATAGAACAAAAAGAAACAAAACACAAAAGTACAAATCGGGCATTAAAAGGGAAAGCTTACTTGTAAAAGTATGTTTTAAGCACTGATTTAAAAACAGTTATACAACAGTTATTTCCGGCCCTGCAATCTGATTGGTCGAGAAACAGTAAAACCGTGACGATATTGGACTACAACATCACGGTTATTTCACTGTGTATGTATCACTCCGCCTCACAGCTGATTATAATCAACAATCAAATCAAAACTGACGGTTAGTGTCAGTTAGGTCAGCAGTTGCGTTGTAGGCTAATTAATTCATCCACTGTCAAACAGCCAAAAATATGGATTTATTTCCTAAAATAAGTTTTGAATTGAACTATGAATGGTCATCAGAGGAAGATGAGGGAGAGGAGAAACTGAATCCATCTGAGCACACATCCAGGTTTGTCAGTGTTTCATCAGCGGAGCTCAATGACTTGGAGAAAAGCAACATACTGTCAGATCAGAAGGCAGAGTCGGCTGTGCCTGTGAAGCGACAGTCCACCATGCAGTCACCAGAGACTTATTTCACCGGCTGCACAATTAATGGAAACATGCAGACAAATGTGTATAAAGAGTAAGTGCCTGGCGCACCATGTCTGCGTTACATAGCAACGGTGACAGCGGAGTCCTGAGGGAACTATTTTTGTTGGCGGAAGACAAATAAAATGCTTAAATTATCTATTTTGTCCTCATTTTTCAACGTTTCTTAATCAGCCTTCCTTATTTAACTGTTGAACTGAGGCACGAGGCCGCAGGCTGAGTGCCGAAGACAATCACAGCCGTGACAATATCACAGTACAACATCACGAGCTCGAGTGTGATATTGCTTAAGTAATGTTCTAGCCAGTCTAATCTCAGGCAGAGAATTCCAGAGCTTTGGGGCCTTGACGGCAAAAACCCGGTTACCTTTAGTCACCAGCCTTAATCTAGCAACGGCTAGTGAGAGTAGGCTTGAGGATCTCAGGTCACGAGTTGGAGCATAGGAAGTCAAAAGCTCAGTGTTATAACGCGCCGCTAAACCTTGTTGAGCTTTAAAAGCTGCAGCAACCTGTGCATGTTGAAGATGAGCTGCTGAAGGTTCACTGAGGCGTGTAAACAGCGCATTACAATAGTCGAGGTAGAGAATACAAAGCCATGATTAAGCTTTTCTAGGTCAGGAAAAGACACAGCTGATTAGATTTTGGTAATATCTCTTAGGTTTAAGTAGCAGGATCTAATGAGATTATTGACATGTGGTTCAAAGTCCAATTGAGAATCAAAGGTGATGCATAAAGTTCTCGCTGTAGATTTTATGTTCGTTGCAAGAGGACCAATAAAGGGTTGTTATTTCCTTGTTAGGTGATCAGGGCCAGAGATTATTACTTCTGTCTTGTCTGAGTTCAGCTGCAGAAAATTACAAGTCATATGGGAGATGTTTCTAAAACCTCGAAGCTAGATGCCAATAAGTCCTCCACACAGGCCTTTAATTAATCTACATGTGCATTTTCTCTATAAATAATGTATAAATCTTCTTCCTTTTGAAGGGTCAGTCACCTGCTGGCTTAGTCACATCACCATGGAAACGGTCATTGGCAGCCCTGAAACGCAAAACCAGTCGACAGTGTTCATCGCAATCTTCAACTCTAGCTGTCGCTTTGATGAGGAGTTCAAATACATCCTGCTGCCTGTGTCCTACAGTGTGGTGTTCGTGTTTGGCTTCATGCTCAACGCTACCGCTTTGTGGTTGTTCCTGAAGATGCGTCCGTGGAATCCCAGCACAGTCTTCATGTTCCACCTTGCACTGTCCGACTTCCTGTACGTCCTCTCCCTGCCCACCCTCATCTATTACTACGCCAACCGCAGTCACTGGCCCTTCGGAGTGGCCGCCTGCAAAATAGTGCGCTTCCTCTTCTACGCCAACCTCTACTGCAGCATCCTCTTACTCACCTGCATCAGCGTGCACCGCTACCTGGGCATCTGCCATCCAATCAAGGCGCTGACCCTGGTGAAGTCCCGCCATGCCCACCTGGTGTGCGGCATGGTGTGGGCTGTGGTGAGCGTGTGCCTGGTGCCTAACCTCATCTTCGTCACCACCTCCAGGAGGGACAATGACACCCTGTGCCATGACACAACCAGCCAGGAGTTCTTCGAGGAGTACGTGGACTACAGCTCTGTCGTCATGGTGCTCCTATTCGGCGTCCCGTTCCTGGTTATCGTGGTGTGTTACTGCTTGATGGCGCGGGCACTGTGCCGGCCAAGACGGGGATTATCTGCCAGCAAGCAGAGCGCCGCCTCACGTCAGAAGTCCATCAAGCTCATCATCGTGGTGTTGGTGGTGTTTGCAGTGAGCTTCGTCCCGTTTCACATCACGCGGACGCTTTACTACACGTCCCGTGTGTTAAATCTTCACTGTGAGTTCCTCAACATTGTCAACTTTACTTACAAGATCACGAGGCCGCTGGCGAGCATCAACAGCTGTATTGACCCAATTCTGTATTTCCTGGCTGGGGATCACTACCGGTCCAAGATGATGTCTGTACTAACAGGAAACAGACAGATAACAAGCAGTCAAATACCTGAGCAGCCACAAACACAGCCGAACAATAACCAAGGCATCGCTCTGCACTATAAGAACCCAGCCCTTAATGCCAGTGGAGATTTGGAGAGATAGTGGGAAAATGTAAAGTATTAAACATGTATTAAACATTATGTATTCAGTATTCCTGTTATTGCACTGAGAGGTTTGGAAGAGAAGCAGTTTACTGTAACATTAACTTACAGTATTTACCTTCACTCCATCTAACTTCTGTAATAATGACTGTGTTTAACAGACTGTGTTTCAGCTCCCCTCACTTTCTTGAGGTTATTATGTTTGTAAAATGAAGTTAAGTCAGTAAAAAATAATCTGTACCCTTTCCTCAGCACCCAGTCTCCTACGACAAATGGATTATTACACCAAACTCAAGTTATGATTGACAGTGTTTGTGCTGCTGTACACTGTTCCTCTTTGTGGGGAAAGATGTTGCGCATGCAGAAGAAAAGTTTTACTATCAGATTACAGGAAGAGAAACTGAAATATTGGGTTAAGAGAGTTTGACACCAGTGGTCACAGGTGAACTAAAGAGAAGTTCATCCCAAAATCAAAAATACATATTTTTCCTCTTACTTGTAGTGCTGTTTATCAGTCCAGATTGTTTTGCTGTGAGTTGCAGAGTGTTGGAGATAAGGGACATAGACATGTCTGCCTTCTCTCTAGTATAATGGAAATAGCAGCTAGTTCTCATTCCTAGGGCATCAAATGTGACATCCATACTGAAAGCAGCCTTCGGCATTAATATGAGATGCAGCGGCCAGTGTAAACCCATCCATGGCAATAGTTAAGAGCAACTGATGTAGTATAAACAGTGATCCCATGGCCATGGAAAACCTGGACAAGTCATGATTTTGTGAAGTTTATTGTTACAGTAATCATCCGGGGATAACCTCTTGCATAATGTAATATAATGACACATTTATTTTGCGCAAGTTAGCCGTTGACATAACGTAGCTCTAATATGTGTAAGCTTAGGGCTGCATGATGTATCCTTACAGCATCGACATTGGATGTGCAATGTCAAGTGACCAAAGTAACCCAAAAAACTTACACAGTTCTCATTTTCCATGGCTTACACCAGTCAAACCCTCTGCTATAAGTTGTTACATGTACTGTATGTGTGACAGTATAAGTGTATGTATAACGGCGGCCTTTGTTATGGGAAGCGACGCTCTTCTGCATGCTTGTGTGTAGAAAAGTACCATAACCAACCTGGCAAGTGCAGCAGACACAGTGAGGTACATGTTTTTTTGAAATGCAAATTTCAATATGTGTCTTTGAAAAGTCATGAAAAAGTTTTGAAATTGTGTCCATGAAAATGTGTGGGAACCCTGTATAAAGACTGATAAAGTCCAGGCAGGGTGGGAGGAAGGGGAGGTAGATGGCTCAAACAAAACCGGACCCTCACCCGGGGCAACCACAGTTTGTTTACAGTGTGAAATCAAAAGTCAATGTTGCTTTAATGTAACGTTAGGCAACTTAAAAACAGTCGTCACGCACTGACATCACTCGTGACATATTTACGTGACATTACGTACTTATATTAACCCCAAACATGTTTTTTTTTCTAAAATTAACCAAGTAGTTTTGTTGCCTAAACCTTACTCACGACCCTTTTCACAACATTAACCCTGAGTTGCGATGTGCTTCAGCTCTGTGGCCTTCCTGTCACTATGAGACACAGAGGAGACGTGACAATTCAACGGTATTTGACAATTTGGGATTAGAATGTGTTGGAACTATATGCTAAAAGTGGTTTCCTCCTACCGAACTATACACACTAATCGTATCACTGTGCACAGGGAAGTGTGCATCTACTGCTAGCTCACCTAGCTTACTGAGCTAGCTAACATTACAGCTCAGCTGAGGAGGACGTCTTTATTGTTTTCATCTCACACTTTCACGAGCATCTTGTCTGTGAATAAATGCACGCTTCCCTCTGCGCGGTGATATTATGCTCATAACCCCAAATACAGCTTGCAATATTTGAATCTTTGGAAACATCTGTATTTTCACAGGAATTTTAAATAATGCTGTGAGGGTTTGAACAAAATTTGCCCACACCACATGAGTTGTGACTGTGCCACAACTATTACTAAAAATAAACTATGAATAAAGTGATACAGCATATTCACTTAAAACTGAATTTGTAACTCTAGACCAGAATTCAACTAAGCTACTTCATTGGAACTATCCTTCTTTCTGCATTGTGAAAGAGTTAGCGGGTGTAGTCCGGTAGAAAGAATATAGTTCCTACATGAAACTGCTCACAACAAAGTCTGTTGATCTTCTTGAGTAACTGGGTCATGATTTGTGGAAAATGACATTAATGTTGGGTTAGGCACCACAAGCCGAGTGCCATCTAGTTCCATTATATTAGAGGGAGGGCAGATGTCTTTACGGCCAATATCGCCAACACTCGGCACCTACCACTTAAATAATCTAGAATGATAAATAGCACCACAGGTGAGAAAGGGAAAAATATGGACTCTTGCAGTGTGCCTTTAAAGTAAATCACGGAAGAGTCAGTCAGTGAGTTGTTATCATCAGTTGGACGCTTACTGATCCAAATATTGAAGTTGATGTCTGACCGAAGATGACAGAGAGTCTGGCTATTGTCTCAGAAATGAGGCAATAATGAGGCAATCCATCCTGTTGTATCAACAATGTCTGTGTGTTACCCAGAAACTGCAGCTACAGTAAGTGTAGCTCCTGATCCCAGCTGTTTTAGTCCTTCAGCTTTCACAGCTGTCTTTTGCTCAACTGTGGAGAGAAGCGGAGGGACCAGGCTGGACCAGACATCTCTTTTCAAACCTCCCACGCCTCATTTGAAGGATAAGGGATTTTCCTTTTGACTCGTTTACCTTTGGGATTGATACACGGAATTTAAAGCCCTTTTTTCTATTGGTAATTTACGCTGAACTCCTAAATGGCTTTGCAAGATGTGAAAGCAGTGTTGGAAAGTTTTACTTCATGCTACAGAGTGGCCCTCCACCCTTGTTTTTAATGTTGACGTATAAACCACTGCTGCAGCAGTTGTATTCTTACAGCTCTGTGCCACTTGGGTTTCTCATGCTGTCAAGTGTGAGTGCTATCTTTGGAGATGTTTTTGTAATTACAGTTTGATGTGTATCATAAAGTGTTACCTCATGAGTTTGTGGTGTTTACTATGTGTCACGTATCATGAGCTGATCATGCAACGAATGTTTCCTGTCTGGTTAGTATGAAATCCACCACGATATCATTAGGCTTTAATTTGTTTGTCAACTCACCCTCACTAACCTGCTGTGACGTGAATAGGTAGAGCTAATGTTTGGGAAGTGAAAGTATTACAACAAATACAAAATTATATTTCACTGAAAGTCCACTATCAGCTATGCAGAGTGAGAGTCCTGTGAAAGCTGCAAGACACGATAGGCAAACAAAAGCCCCACCAGAGTGGTGTGAAAAAGTCTTAAAAGGTTATCATTTCTTTAAACCATTCAACGGCAAGAACATGATGCAGGCTCCTCTTTAGGGCGCTGGCTAAATAAAAACTGTAACTGATGAAAAGTTTTATGTGGACAGGATAAGGATCAGTGGATACACTCCTAAATGTGAGATTCTTACCTTTGTTTTTATGCTTAAAGTCTCTTTAAAGGTCCTGCCTGTCAGATTTAGGGGGATATATTGGCAGAAATGTGTGTGTTTTATTTAGATAATAATCACCTGAAAAATAAGAATCCTTGTGTTTTCATTACCTTACAATGGGCTTTTTATGTCTGTGTACAGAGCAGGTCCTTATCTATGGAGTCCGTGATGTTGCACTACCATTTTTCCACAGTAGCCCACAACAGAGAAACCAAACTGGCTCTAGATGGGGCCACTTATGTTTTCATGTTTTCCGGTCAGCCACTGTAGTTCACCTACAGGCTTGGCACACAGGAGACGTTTCAGCTGGTTGCAATCTGCAACCTCAGCCACTAGATGCCACCAAATCATACAAACCACACCATCTAATGTATACTTTATATTAACTTGCCTTTTATGCAGATTTTATAATAACAATATCTTTGGAAACTTAAGGATTTTGATAGGACTCTAAAGTAATGCTGTGAGGGTTTAAAGAAGCGTGTCCACATCACATGAATAATGACACAAAAGTTATCTGTAACTAAAAATAAACTACAAAGAAAATGATACAGGTTGTTCACTTGAAATTGAATTTATACTTCTGGGGCTGAGAAATGAGGCCAACATCGAAGTGAAAACTGCAGTTCCTCAAATAACCACCTCTTATCATGTCAAAATGCCCAACTTGAGAGCAGAAGTTAACATACACTGAACAAAAATATAAACGCACCACTTTTGTTTTTGCTCCCATTTTTCATGAGCTGAACTCAAAGATCTAAAACATTTTCTATCCACACTAAAGACCATTTCCTCACAAATATTGTTCACAAATCTGTCTAAATCTGTGTTAGTGAGCACTTCTCCTTTGCCGAGATAATCCATCCCACCTCACAGGTGTGGCATATCAAGATGCTGATTAGACAGCATGAATATTGCACAGGTGTGCCTTAGGCTGGCCACAATAAAAGGCCACTCTGAAATGTGCAGTTTTGCTTTATTGGGGGAGTCTGGGGGGGTCAGAAAACCAGTCAGTATCTGGTGTGACCACCATTTGCCTCACACAGTGCAACGCATCTCCTTCACATAGAGTTGATCAGGTTGTTGATTGTGTCCTGTGGAATGTTGGTCCACTCCTCTTCAATGGCTGCGCGCAGTTGCTGGATATTGGCAGGAACTGGAACATGCTGTCGTATACGCCGATCCAGAGCATCCCAAACATGCTCAATGGGTAACATGTCCGGTGAGTATGCTGGCCATGCAAGAACTGGGATGTTTTCAGCTTCCAGGAATTGTGTACAGATCCTTGCAACATGGGGCCGTGCATTATCATGCTGCAACATGAGGTGATGGTCGTGGATGAATGGCACAACAATGGGCCTCAGGATCTCGTCACGATATCTCTGTACATTCAAAATGCCATCAATAAAATGCACCTGTGTTCGTTGTCCATAACATACGCCTGCCCATACCATAACCCCACCGCCACCATGGGCCACTCGATCCACAACAGTGACATCAGCAAACCGCTCACCCACACGACGCCACACATGCTGTCTGCTATCTGCCCTGAACAGTGAAAACTGGGATTCATCCATGAAGAGAACACCTCTTCAACGTGCCAGACGCCATCGAATGTGAGCATTTGCCCACTCAAGTTGGTTACGACAACGAACTGCAGTCAGGTCGAGACCCCGATGAGGACGACGAGCATGCAGATCAGCTTCCCTGAGACGGTTTCTGACAGTTTGTGCAGAAATTCTTTGGTTATGCAAACCGATTGTTGCAGCAGCTGTCCGGGTGGCTGGTCTCAGACGATCTTGGAGGTGAACATGCTGGATGTGGAGGTCCTGGGCTGTTGTGGTTACACGTGGTCTGTGGTTGTGAGGCCGGTTGGATGTACTGCCAAACTGTCTGAAACGCCTTTGGAGACGGCTTATGGTAGAGAAATGAACATTCAATTCACAGGCAACAGCTCTGGTGGACATTCCTGCAATCAGCATGCCAATTGCACGCTCCCTCAAAACTTGCGACATCTGTGGCATTGTGCGGTGTGATAAAACTGCACATTTCAGAGTGGCCTTTTATTGTGGCCAGCCTAAGGCACACCTGTGCAATATTCATGCTGTCTAATCAGCATCTTGATATGCCACACCTGTGAGGTGGGATGGATTATCTCGGCAAAGGAGAAGTGCTCACTAACACAGATTTAGACAGATTTGTGAACAGTATTTGTGAGGAAATGGTCTTTTGTGTGTATAGAAAATGTTTAAGATCTTTGAGTTCAGCTCATGAAAAATGAGAGCAAAAACAAAAGTGTTGCGTTTATATTTTTGTTCAGTGTATTTACAGCCCAGTAGAAAAAACAGTTTTGGCCACTGTAGCTAATATCAGCATTCATGATAACTGTACAAAATAAAACACTGGCTCTAATTTTCAAGTAACTCACCTGTTTACATTTTATCAAGGCTTAAAATTATGCACATTCAAGGATGGGGCTGCTTGAGTGACAGGCTGTCTGTGAGGCATCACTACAGTCTATGAGTCAGATTCACCCCTCACCCCTCCACAGCTCCATCTTCTTGTCCAAATATGGTCACTTCTGGCTCCAAAAAACCCAAGGTGGTGAACTCGAGGCTTCAAAATGGTAGTCCACAAGCCAAGGGGTGACATCTTGTCAGCTACGTCTATTATTTATGCACGCTATGCTCAAGACCAGAATTCACCAAAACCACCTCATTGTAAAAGTCCAAGTAGAAACCAATAGAATGATAACAGCAGTGCAGTAGCACCCAGTTATGAACTGAAGGATTATAATAATCCAAATAAATAAACTAATTAATAGTTAATCCCCATGAAAATGTATACTATTTTTTACATTTGCAATGTACAACAAGCCAATAACCATTGGTTGATTGCTGCCACTCACTCTGGGTCCTTTTGCTCAAAACTGAAGTTAATGACAGGCTGCATTTTATAATTCATTACTTTCTGGTACAGTACCAAACTGGTCTGAATCTTACTCGAAGATCAGGGACTACTTTGTGTCTATGGGTGAGACATCTGGGTGGACAAAAATAACATACGGAGTTCCCCAAGGCTCCTGTCTGGGGCCTCTTCTATTGAACATCTACATGCTTCCACTGCAGGCTCAGATTATGAAAACACAAAATATCTCACCATAATCATGCAGATGACACATTAATTTAGATCAAATAAATGAAATCAAGAAATGAACAGCTAGATATGCCAGGATTTTCTTCAATTAAACAAAGGCAAAAGTGAGGTAATCATTTTGGAGCCAAGGAGGAACTATTAAAAGTCAGCACTCAGATTCACTCTGCAATGTTAAAATCCATGAACCCAGTCAGAAATCATGTCAGTCACAGACCTGAATTTCAACAGCCACATTAAAACAGGTTGTAAAGTCAGCCTCCTATGACCTTATGAATATATCAAGGATTAAAGGACTTATGTCTCAGCAGGATTCAAAAAAATGTGCCCATGCACTTATCTCCAGTAGACTCCACTACACCACTGTAACAGTGTCTTTACAGGTCTCCTCCAAAATCGATCAGACATGTGCAGCTGATTCAGAGCGCTGCTGCTCGAGACCAAGAAAATGGATCACATACCTCCAGTTCTGAAGTCTGCCGTCTTCTCTGTTAAAGAATTGATTTCAAAATACCACTGTTGGTTTATAAAACACTGAATAGTTTAGGGCCAGATACTTTACGATCTTCTGCTACTTTATGACATTATATTATTGCTGCAACTCTCAGTTCTTTTAAATCAAGGCTGAAGACTTTTCTGTTTGCTGCTGCCTTTTATTAATTCAAACAATTATCCATATCTTACACTGCTCTGTAACTTTTATTCTTGTACTTTATACCTGTCTTTTATTTTATATTCTCTGGGCTCTTTAATTATTGCTTTTATTGTACTTAAATTTCCGTTTATAATGTGTTTCTTTTGCACTTTGTCTTGATATTAATATTGCATTGCCCTGTTACTGAAATGCGCTATATAAGTAAACTTCCCTTGCCTTTCTTTTTCAGCAGACAGTCCATTTTACCAGCGTCTTATTCCACCAATAGAAAAAGGTGACATTGACAAAAATCTGCTAATTAGACACATGATCTAATAATTTATAATTAAAGTGAATACTGGGTAGAGATTCTACATTATATGGGAAAAGGTCTTGGTATTGCTTTGTGTATGAATCCTGTCTCTACTCCTGCGTCACTCGTGTCAAGATGCTATTGTTGGTTGCTCCGGCAGATTGAATGATATTCTTGCATATGCTTTTTGTCATGGATTAATGACAAACCACCTTCAAATACAAACTGAAAATATGGACTCCATACCTCTGTTTCTCAAATTATATTATGGCTTCAACACTTGCAAGCAGATTGTGCTGTTGTTTTGAATTCATATCTAAATGTTTCATCACTTTTATTCTTGATGGTTGTGCAGACCAGTTGTGCAGAGCTGTTCCATGCTGTTTGTAAGAAGAAGAAAAGTCAATCAATATACTTGACAAAAAAAATAAAAAATAAAATGAATCTAATCAATTTTCAAACCGCCAAAAAGACACCTTAGTGCACCTTTTCCACCTGTGGTAATGCAGGTCATTCACTCCTCTGATGTCAGCTCATGAGCGCCTCCCTGTGGTGTGATGTTGACAGGAAGTTGCACCCAGGAGCAGATCAGGGGAGCTCAACTGCTCAGTTCAGTGTCTTAAATAAACAAGTGAGAAAAGTGTACGCAGGAAAATACAAAAATGTGCATTTATTTAAAAACCTGTAGGTGTTTAAAGTGCTTTGTGTTTATTTTGGCCCCTGGGAGCGAGGCCGGAGGAGGAAGATGGTTTCCATGCGCCACAGAGACACGGTAAGATGTTTCAATCTGCTAAACTGCTGTCCTCACGTGATTGTAACATGTTTAGTATTTTAAACACAAACACATAGGCTTACATGAGAACACGCGGACACCTTCATTGACATTTGGTTTGCTTTCTATCTCTTGTTAATACATTTCATTTCGTGTGTGATGATGTGTGACGCAGACTGAGCTCAGCCAAGTAGGCCTTGGCTTTGCAAGTTGGCCTTGTGTTGCAGGTGTCTGTCTATACCGGGTTCAGATGAAGGGCAAAGCTTTTAGAAATCACACAGAAAAGCAGAGAAATATTGCAGATGATTTTGTTAATTTTCAGTATAATTCAGGTGCATTGTGCAGAGGAGATGATGGATGATCATTCGGGGAAACCTTTCAGTTTGTATTGTTGACTCTCTGCCCTTTGTTGATCTCAGACACGTTTTGGTTGTCTTGAAGTTATCCTTAAAAGTTGATTGGAGCATTTGGGTTGAATAGAACAGAAATGAGCTAAATGACACCTTTATAGTGATGGTTTCATGTTTTGTGTCATGCTGAATGATGAGCCACATGCCCCCTCTCTGAGATCAGAAAAATCTCCCAGTGTTGGGTTCATGGAACAGTTTAATAACCACTTAGATGAACAGAAGACACATGACCATAGGGTAAAAAGAGGTTTTGTCCTGACTGTTAGAAAATGATAGAAAACTGCCTCTATGTGCCAGGAGATTGAGACAGATTTGTTCTAGTCATACTGTTGGCTCACTTTATGTGTAAGGTTGCTCTTTAGGAGGTAGGTTTTGTTAAAATGTCATCAAATGAAGAATGATCAAAACAATTTAATTTATAAAGCCATGCTGACTTGGTGACCTGTGTGTGTGTGTGTCTGTCCTGGGCTGTCAAAGTGTTGTGTGCATTGTGATGAGATGAGGTTTGATCAGAGCTAAAGACACTAATTGTTCTCTTGATATTACTACACAGTGCTTTAATGTACTTTAAACTACTGTCAGGCAAGTATTTTCTTATGCAGTTATCAAATACTGCTAAGTGATACAATTCAGAGTAATTTAATGGTAGATATTTTATTTTCTATTTGATAGGGACGATGCAGTTTAACACAGTTCCAATACAGAGTATGGAACCGATGTTTTGCACAGAGAGTTTAAAGCTTTTGCTAATTTATTAACCCTTGTCACTAGTTGGGCTTTTACACGTAGACCTAAAATGTTATTAGAATATACAGTTTAAACGATCATACAACCACAATACACTGTGAACATGGAAGGCACGATAAAACACATAAACCACACTCTACACACTACAATACACACACCAGAGTACATATACCACTGTGCAAACATCACAACATATCCCACAATACATCTACTACAATAGACACTGAGATAGATAGATGAATAGATAGATAGATGGAAAAGTAGGCATACATCTGCCTATACGACACATAAAAAACACAACACACAGTAATAAAGAATAGAAACATAAGAATAAAAAACAGCAGTGAGATCATATCTACACAGTGCTGTCAGTCACTAATAATGTGTGCTGATGGAGGTAGTGCAAATCTAATGTGATGAAACATTAACTAAACGGTAAAAGCAAAAATAATGATTACAACTTAAAACTTAAAATGCAAATTGAAGATAAATACATGGGCAAATACAATGCCCCTACATGCCCTTTTGCATGTGCACTATTTTATCAGATATATTATTAGATTGTATGTTTTAATGGTGTATTGTGTGTCTGTTTCCTTGATTTTTGACTGAATCTATCTATCTATCTATCTATCTATCTATCTATCTAGTACATAATTTAAAGTCATTTTCAGTTCTGTTCAGTTACTTTATACTTTAAATGGAGGTGCCATGTGCTTTTGGTTTGTATAGGAGTTTAAATGTAACCAGGTAACTCATATTAATTGACTGTATTAATGTTGGAGGGCGTTTCCTTTTATTAGAGTTAAGATTTTGGGGAACAAGTATGTTACTAGTGCAGGGCCCCAGCCCACCCCGCGCCTGTCAGACTGCAGCGCGGGTATTTTTCGCCCTTTTTAAGTTAATTGGCGCATATTTGTTGTGTCATTTACACTCTGTATAACAGGAGAGGTGACAGTGGATGAGACCTGGTAATGGAAGAATTAATTTTTAATATAATGATTGAGATATTTGATCAGTAGGTTAATTAGTAAATTAGGCGGCTGGCACGTTAATTGCGACAAAACAGGAGGATTAATGCGCGTTAAAATATTTTGCTCATCGAAAACGACATTTAAAAAAATTCTAGTAAAGTATTTGATTATAATCAGCGCAAAAAAAAAAAAACTTCAAATAATCATTTAAAAATAACAAAAGAGCGCAGTACAATGTTGTCGCCTATATTATGGCTGTTCTTTAAAGACATGTCAACCAGGTGCAGCCTCGATTTAAAGAAAAAAAAGGCAAGATTTGATGGGTCTGTTTGGATCTCCGTGCGTCTCCACTCTCCAGCTTCACTTGAATAAGTTGCAGCTTTTTTTCCCTTCCCTTAATCGACCACCGTGCAGACAACACCACTGAATAAAACACTTGATGTCCCCGGGCAGTGAGGATGTCTGTGCTCAAGGACGCTGTGGATAGCGAGTGCAATCAATGAATGATGATCCACGACGTTTAGAGGAGAGAAGAAGAAGATTTTTTTTATTATTCTTATAGAAATATAAGGGGGAAAAAGCGTTTCAGACTACTTTGAGAAGTCTATTCAGCTCCATGCATCCATCATTAATAAATGTGACAGCTGTAGTTTAAAACACTTGTGAAAAGCTTTCCATCAGCTGAAAGTCTTCTCCTGCAGAAAGACATTTTTTGAGTCATTTTGCACTTTCAAAAAGCAAAAAAACCTAAAAAATAAAAGTAATTGCAAGTGATTATGAAGGACTTCAAACCTATTTAGGACTGTTTAAAACCTCTTTTTTAAAAAATGGTTTAATCAGAAAGGATGAATGCAGGTTTTCTAAGAGAGAATTATCACCTCACAGCCATGTCAACCATCTAATCAGAGTCAAGGAAAATGTCATTTTTAACCATGCCATTATCAAAAAAAAAAACCAAAAAAAAAAAAACATCTAAAATGAAACTGCAAGTATGGAAGTATTTGCTTTTAATTATGAGGACATATTCCTGTTAGTAAATCTCAAAAAAAAAATACACTGTATTGATTGTGAGATCCACCCACGCTTCAGCCTAAAGTGATGCATTTGTTGAGCCTTGGAACATTTTTTTTTCTGTGTTTTTCTCTTGTTTGGCAAATTATAAGGCAGAGACGAGGGATTTCAAGGACGCGTGGACTTCAATTTAATCGAAGAGGCTGAGAGTGGAGTGGAAGAGTGACACACAGAGGAGAGAAGTTCATTATTCTGCTGAAAAGGAAACCAATGGCTTTCACAGTCGCCATGGTAACTGGCCTTTCTTTTGCCGTCAGACCTATGATAAGGTACTTCACAGCATTAAGCACAATTATTGCAAGGTAAAAGGGGAAATATTGCTTTCCAATGCTAATAGATGTTAGATATTGATTGGCATGGTGATTCATATAGAAGTGTGCCCCAACTGTTTCACCTGCCTGACTCTCTGCAGCCTTTTAATGAAATGTGATGGAGGGGTGATGCTGGATGGGCCTTTGTGGCGCCGTGGGCTTCGTGCTGCTCTTGCATCTTTACCTGAATATCAGGAAATCGTACTTGTGACAGCAAGAGGATGAAGACAGATTCAGTGAGATGAAGCAAAAAAAACAAGAGGTAGTTGTGATTTTTTTTTTTTTTTTTTCGGTCGGGGGAAAAATCTGAATGGCTGCTTCCTGCTCTCTTGTTGCAAAAAGTCTCATAACATAAATACTAAACAGCCGCTGCTTCCCATCATTAGCATGTCATTCTGTTGTGGAGTGACCCTGCTCGCACTCTCACACAATGGCGGGGCGGCCTTGGCAGCAGTGAGGTCAGCGCCAAGCACAAGCCCAGGCCATGGGGGGCGGTTGGTTGGTGGCAGCCTGGTGGGTGAGAGCATGGAGGATTAGCATAGTGGAAAGCATGGGAGCTGTGGTGTGTGTGTGTGTGTGTGTGTGTGTGTGTGTGTGTGTGTGTGTGTGTGTGTGAGGAGGGATAGGGTGGTGGGGGGCAAATTGTTTTAACCCCTATTACAGCAACTGCATGGCGCTTCTCTTATCTAGGCCGCTGCAGCCACTCATTAATATTCCGTACATATGGCAGTGCTTTCTGTATCATTGTCTATTAATGGGAGGGATAATCGCTCATTCAATTATCAGGCAGTCAGCAAAAGACCAACCGTGCCTGCGCACCCCTGGTTCACACAGTGGCACAGCCCAAAACAGAGGTGTGCCAGTGAGAAGGTGAGAGCGATAGCCGGGATTACAACATATTAGCTTCTTTAATAAGTCAGGCAGCGTGGAATAATGTGAAGCAAATAGGGATCTGTTGGCGAACAAGAAACATGCCTGAACTTTGCAGCAACAAAGCAGAGGAGGGCTTAAACCTTCTTCCTGTTCAACTTTAAAGTCACACATGCCTCTCGCGCGCATCGCGGCCGTGATCCATGAGGCAGCTTCAGAGACTGAAGCAACTCCTTTGTGGCGATGACCTGTGGTCAGAGAAGGCCGCGGATGGCCGTGCGATAGACTCTGACGGCCGCGCTGAATGAAGCTTGACCCCCGATGTCTGCAGGCCAAAGATCTGTGAAAGTGATCAAATGTAGCCTTCATCCCTGTTGATCTGTGCTTTGTGGCCCCAGGACCCCGCGCTGTCTGTCTCCCTGCTGCCGGGGCCACGGCCTGGATATGAGGAGGTTATTGATGATAGTGTGACCTCTGGCCACTTTGACCCGGAGAGACCTTGTTGAGTCAACACAAGCACACGAGAGAAGGCAAGAGGGAGAGTTGGAATAAGGTTGTTCAGTGAGTTTCTTCAGGAGGTGGGCCAGGAGATTGGAAGAGTGCAGAGCTGTTGCAAGCGGGGGTGTTTTGGGGGAGTGTGAAAAAGATAGGAGGTGAAATGTTAACAAAATCTTATAAAAATCCGTAGTTTGATAAATTTTCGCATTTTGAATGAACCGAAGGCGGCTGTGGTTGTGGAGGGGCCTTTGTTGGAGGTCCCATTTTCTCTGGCAGAGCAGCACGCTCACAGGGTCAGCGAAGTTACGAAAGTAATTAAAGCTCGGTGATTCACTGCCTGCTGCAGAGAAAAGAAAGCAAGCTGTCATTCTGATTTAGAAAAATAAATTACAATTTTAATAATGGGGGAGGATGGGGGTGCGAGAACGTCTAGAGCCTCGGTGGGTTGGGGGGAGGCGGGGGTGGGCATGTTGGGTGGGAGGAGGGGTCGAGGGGGTTGCTGGCTGCCTACTTATCAATAGTTGCAATTTTTTTTGAAACCGCATCGGTAGTACATTGCGAGAGCACAAGTGCCCTTAAAAAAAGAAAACCCTGGAACATTAACATACTGATTTCATGCGCATGGCAAAGGGCCTGAGCCAATATCAGAGAGGACTCAGCAGTCCTATTGTCTGCTGGGACTCTGGTCCCCTCTGATATGAAAATTCAATTATTTTATAACTAGATCTGGCGCTGCGTTTTGACTGTCGACGGTAGCGCCTTGCCAGCTGCATCAGTGTGGGGGACCAGAGGCTCCTGATAGCGAGAGGGAGGCCTTTCAGACATTGACATGTTTTTGGGGGACAAGATTGCCTAAATGTGTTGCATTTAAGGACTGAAAGTTAATCTAATGCACCACCATTATCTCACTCAGGTAATTCCAATACCATCCTCAATCTATGTTTACGCTCATGCACGCACCCGCATACTCGCACATCCATTCATTCTTCAGCACTTTGAATCTGATTCCCAGGCTTTCTGCATCCAAACAGGTAATGTATTTATTTATTTTTCCGCCTGTGCATATTCGCAGGCAGCCGGAAACTATATAAAATAGAAGTTGTTTTCTGGGAGACATCAGCAGTTTCTGGGTTGTAATTCTGTAGGAAGACATACCCAATATAAAATGGTGCTCAGTGTCAGAAATCTTCTTTAAAAAGGAGTTTTCCAAGTACTTTTATACTTTTTGCATCGCTGGGTACAAAAAGTATATACATACAATAGTTATATACCCCTCCACCATGGAATATGGGCACCATCCCCCCAAATTTTCACAAATATCTTTGTCTAAAAGAATAAAAATATCACTTTCTATTTGTACACAGGTTGTTTTGTTCTCATATATCTTTAAAATTTCCTCAACATTAACGTCACATTCGTACAAGCACCCAAACTTTGAGGTGCGATCCACACGGACACACAAGCTGCCCTATTTTCCGAGTTTATGGGACAAATCCTTTCATTACCTCCGAGGCTCATTGTGTGCGTTCTGAGGGGGGTCTGTTAAGATTAGGGAACAGGAAGCAGCCCCCTGGTATGGCCCTCTCTACTCAGACCCCACTGTGTTGTGCTTATTAACCCAGCCTGGGAGAAGACGTACCTGCCTCCCCTCATTAGGCCGCCGTGGAGTACGCGCTCAGCTCGCGGAAGAATGGAACATTAATTAGTATTCTCTGCAGGGGGAACTGCCATTAGCACTTAATTAGCAGTAAGAGTACCATTCAGCCAGGCGGCCAGTTAGTGTCTAACACAATATGTTCTGTGTCTTTTCCCTGTGTGTCATGGTAAAACGCGGATGAAAGACCTTGTTGTTTGGTGCATGCATGTGTGTCGAGCTGTGCTCCATGTATTTTTTTTTTTTTTTTGAAGGTGTCCTTTTTTATGTCCTTTTCCAGCTTATCAGACCAAAGATGTCACATCATGTTGTCTTTATTTCTGTCTGAGAAGAGAGGTATAAAATCTGGTCATAAGGCACAGTGAAGGCCTGAGCTCTCGTGTCAGCGTGCCTCCATCCTTATCTCTATACGATTCAGCTCTGCGTGCTGCCCTCTCGCTGCTGTTGACCTCCTCGAGGGCAAACGCTGCGTTCCCATCTGCCCGCGCGGCTCAGCTCGGGGTGGTAAAGTGGGCGATTAGGGGATTGAGGTCAACTTTTCCCATTGGTCTCAGGGAAGTTCCTTTGATCTGCTGAGTAGGCATTCTTCTCTCCTTTCTCTGTGTTCTCTGTCCGGCACCGTCACCACCGAGGAGGACAAGGGAAGCTGTTAACCCACCTCGGTCCGCTCCTCGGGCCTCGCCGGTCCTCACTGTCCCCCCTGTACTCACCCCCTCCTCCTTCCCTCCGCCAACAGCTTTTTCGGAGGCTCAGGCGGACGGTGGCGGTGGTACCTTTCACTTCCCGAAATCTGAGAGGCGGAGAGCTGTCATTTGCCAATTTGGCCTGAATGGGGCGGACAGCGGATTGAATGTCGTTTTCCCACCAGGCTGCGCCATCCAGAGCAGCAGGGGAGGGAGGGGGATACAGGGAGCGGGGTGTAATGCTAGAGTAAAATTAGAGCTTTGATGGCAGCTAATAGTGTGTGATGGGTGGCGCTGACGTGGATTTCCAGTAAAGACGCCACAGGTTCCCTCTCCCTCTCTCCCTCTCTGCCTCTCTCTGTCCTGCAGCCAAGCACTGACACACCTATGAGATTATGCGGGCCCTGCCTTCTTTCTCAGAGCTGTAATTTCTCCGTGCTCAGTGTAATTATACATCTCCAACTCCAGGCCTGCCTGTGTCAAAGGGCCAGACCGGTCCTGTTTCTCTGTGTGCTGCCTTCTCACACACACATGTACACACACACATACACAGATCAGCGGTTGAGCAAGTGAGGACACTGCAGAGCAAAACTTTTATAACTGAAGTCCTCCACTTTACATGAGTGTGTGACACTGTAGGAGGTATTAGTGTTTAAATGACCAGAGCTCAGAATACTTTCTTAACTGTGTTTTTGCTGCTTAAACCTTTTTCTAATTTAATGATAAATGCCTATAAACATGATTTTGAGCATGACGTTTCAGAAGCCCACTCCAGAAATGTACATATAACTGTTGCTTGTGGTCACAGAAAATGCAAAGGATCTTCACCTCCTCTATATCTGTGTTGTTGTTGTTGTTGTTGTTGTTGTTGCAGACATGACTTTTTATTGAGCGCTCCCAAATCCAAAATAAGCATATTTGCATTTCTGTTATTGGCGTTTAAAAGCATTTTGTTGATAAGACATCCAACAGAAAAGCAGACTTTTTTGAGATCTGATCACCTCCGTATATTCGTCTAATCAAGGGATGTTGCCATGTATATCAGTGTTGGTGATAATTTAGAAATGAATTACTGACACAGTGTTAATGATACACACATGATTATACTGTATAAATAACCCAGCGCCTCTTAAATCATTTTCCAGTTTCCTTCTGTTCTCGCTTTGCCTCCCTCCAACAATGCCATCCGGTTCCCTTGACACTATCCTCTAAGTGTAATGGCTGCTTTCTTAGTTTTGTACAGTTATGGTGACAGGCTCTCTTCACCTCCCTTCATTTGAATTTTGAATGTACTCATTTGCCAAAAAGAGAGACAAAATTCACAACAACACAGTTAAAGATAAAACTGACTGATAGCATTATTGTTATTATTTAAATTTTTCTTTAGATATCGTGATAAAATTACTGTTGTGAAATCTTTTGGCCACGGTGAGCGAGTTGTGAATGATGTGATATTGTGCCAGCCTTATTGTAATGTTTGTCTGTGAACAAGTTGACGAACAAAATTAATTTATATTTGTTTTTTCGTAGCATATCACGCATTTATTCAATCAAATCTTTATTTAGGACTTGGGAAATCAGTTGAGGGAGATCCTTATTTTCAATGATGCCAAGCATGAACAAAGACATTTAAAACAGTCAGTCAGCAAACAAAGAACCATCATGTGTTTCAGTAAAACAGAAATGAAATCATACAAAACAACAAACAACAACAGCGATAAATGATCACAAACAGTATAAATACAGGATGACAAACTGGATGATGCCAAGGTGTACATGTATAGTTAAAAGCATTTACACTCAGTTAAAACAAGATCAGAAATAAGGTATTTAAACAGCCATGATGGCGGCAAGTTTAAGGTCTTTTGCAGATTACTCCATGTATAAGGAGCTCTGTAAGAGGATGACACTCTTCCTAGTTCAGTTCTGATTAAGGGAGTGTGAAGCAACAACCTATCCTGCAAGCGAGTGCCAGGATTATGTGAGGTCAGAGTTAAAAAACATAAAATATTTTCTTATTTGGTGCAATAATAATGCTTTAAGGTGTAATTCTGATTTCTTCATGTGCTGTTTTATGCGAAAAAATGTTGATTTTACCAATTTGTAGTATTACTTTTACATATACTGCATGGGGGAACATCGAGTAAACACCAAGTTAATCGATTAGTCAGTTGATAGAAAATTTATTAACCACAATTTCTCTTTCAGAAACATACATATATTTTTTAACCTCAAAAATTAAGCTTGAGAATGTTAATGGAGCTGCTGATTTTGCTCTGACGTATCCAAAAGATGCCATAGAGGAGTATCATTTAGCATAGTTAGTACTATTCTGGCTGAATTTAACATGATGATTAACTTAATTATTTCCTGGATTTTGTTTTGCTTATAGTCCCTAAATGTATACAGACCTGCAGGATATGTAAATGGATATGGATTATTGACTGGATGTCTTGTGCCCTGGCCATTTGTTGCCTTTATTGAAATAGCTGCTGTGTTGCTAGGTTAATTGCAACACTATATTCTGTATCAGACAAGTCATAAAAAGCACATCTATGAGTTTCAAGGAGATTTTAATGTTCAGCCTCAGAATATGAGGTGGCTAAATGCACTTTTAGTTACTTTGAGTTTCTGCCATTGTGATAAGTCACTAAATGAGTGCATGGATTTGTGTTGCGCAGGATGGGAAGGGTCTCAGGTATTGCAGCTGTCTCCTTCAGGGGTTTTCAAATCCACATTACTCACTTGGGCCCTGTCTCCCACCCTGCTTCCCACTGAGAGACACGAGGATGCACGAAACACAACACTGGGAGCCGCCTCAGGGCTGTCAGCCACACACACACACACACGCACACACACACACACACACGTTACATTAGGTGTTGTGATAGCTTCTGAGGCACGAGCAGCACTGTGATGCTCTGACATATGGAAGCTTAAAGGCTTCTTAAATATCCATATCAATCTGCCCGCTTGTCAGCTTGACAATGACGGAAACAGAACACCATTACCAGCGTCAGGCGGTATCGTCCTCATCTGTGCAACATTAGAGAAATAGATGGCCCTGTGGAAGACATTCCTCTGGACGCTAGCCGAGCCTGCGCACGGAGAGTGAGCTATAGTTTTGAGTGTTTGGAGTTTTGTGAGTTCTGTGTGGTCAGAGCCTCCATGTTTGGTTCAAGAGTCAGAAATATAATCTCCTGTTTTAAAATGGATCTGATTGCATTGATTTGATTGTTCTGCTCTTCCTTGGTAATGCCTATATGCTTGTGACCGTGCGAGGCGATTGTCCTCTTCCTGCTGCACAGAAAGCATTGTACTCTGCTCTCTCGGGATGGGAGATGTTTTGTTTTTTGAGCTCTTTCACACCAGCTCTCTCCCTCTCTTTTTTTTTAAAAACACAATAGCCCTCTCTCCTCTCACCCAGCGTGGCAACCCTTTCAAACGGGAAGCTCCAGGTCAGTTTCCCTTGCCAAGTTTTGCAGCCTGCCATGTTGTCTATTCTGCTCAGCTATTTAAAAAATGTTGAATATCAACAATGGCTTTCACTGGTGCATTGTCAACTTTTGTATGAAGCAATCTTGGCTGAATGAGATGGGTCCCAGAGCAGGGAGAGCTCAGCTGCAGTGTGCACTACCACACCAGTGACTGCCCGGCTCTCTCGCTCTTTATATTTCCTCTACTGCACTGGGAGCTGCCATGGTGGTGGTGGTGGTGGTGGTGGTGGTGGTGCTGCCGTCTGAATGGCCGTGAGTTGGAGTCTGTAGCTGAGGCTCTGGGGCTGTGGATGTCACTGCTATCTTCCAGTCCATGGTCCTGCTCCTGGCCCTGCTGACAGCCAGCTGTTGAAGGTGTGTCTAACAGAGGGATTGGGAAGCAGCAGCAGCAGACTCGGGACCAGTCAGATCTTGGTGAGTGTCCTCAATTTTCTGGCCAGAGTGGGAGGAGGTTAGTAGTAAAAAGAGGAGAGAAGAGGGAGGGGGCGTTCAGGGAGATGGTGCAGAGAGCTTTGTATCCTGTGAGTTGTGTTTACTGTCTCTGTTCAAGCATATATCTGTGAAGACTTTACCTGCAGGTATTATTCACCTGTTGGTCATTCTGAGCAGAAGATTTAAGATATTTGAGAATATTAACTTGCGCTAAATGTCACAACTCTTGTTTCCTGTTGCAAAAATACTGACACACTCTCCGAAAATCAGAACTCACGCAACAGTTCTTCTGTTTGCCAATGCCGCGACCATTTAGCCACTTCAACAATGTCCAACCCCCCCTACAATAACCAAAGGTTTGTCCTGTCTGATATGCACACTGGATGCATCGGCGACTTTCTGCTGAGCCCCGTGTGTTTGCACAAGCACGTACATCTATGTTTGTGTAAGTGACGAGAAAGATGAAAGCAAGAATGAGAGCTTGCTTCCAGATAATAGTAGCTTAGGCTCTTTGTCCTGCTGTCAGCCAGGAGAGGAGCGAGGCTGGAAATCGCTCCAATGCAGCGGCAACATCTTGTATGTTTCATTGACATATCAGTCTATGGGGCAATGAGCCGTTGCCTCTGCACTCCTCTGGTCTGTGTGTGTGGGTGTGTGAGGGCGTGTGTGTGAGAGAGTGTGTGTGTGTGTATGTGTGTAGAAAAAGGTGGCACACCGAGGTGGACTTCTTTGTTTGTTGTGTTAGTGAAAAGTGAAAGTTGATATAAGCGAGATGGAGAAATAACGGAACAGAGGCAGTCGCTCTGAGTTTATCAGCTGCTTTAAGAATTAAGCACAACAGTATTTTTTGCAGTTATTTTTTTTATGCTTTCACACTTTGATTTTTGCTTTTTTGTATTTTTTCATATCATATTCAGAGATTATAGCAACAAGAGACATAAACAGCAACCTTAGGAACATAGGTACAGTCTCTAGTTCAGTCAAAATTAAATTAATTTAAAATTATAAAAATATTTCTTATATGGAGCAGTCACAAAGTCAACTACAGCATGTAATTTCATATTATTTGGAATTTCGGATTTGTCGGTCACACTGAACTCCACATTTTAAATATTGATTTAACACAAAAACTTTTAATGTTTTAATACTTGTTTCCCACTATATTAAATTATTTATCTCAAGTAAATACAGCTATAAAGTATACTACACAAATATGCAATAAATGAAAGCTATAAATGTCTTCATAAATTCCACATCCACCCAATTTTTTGACACTTTGAAATCAGACTTTGTGTGGCCTATCTGACAAATATAACATAAGAAAGACATTAATGTTACTTGAATACAGCTGTAAACCATGTTTTGCTTAAGTATGGCAACACCACTGGGACAAAACACATGCAGAACTGCAGTGTTCTGTAATACTCTAAGCAATAATAACAAGTTTAGCTGTTAATAATTATCATGATTAAATTTGCGACAGCAGTGCATGGCTGCTTGTTGTAAAATAGCAATTTTTTATTTATATTTTTTTTATATTTCTTGTTATAGGGGACGGTTATATCACATTTTTATATTGATGGGGATGTGTCCCCCCCATATGTATTATAGTTACTGCCTTGTGAGTATTTATCCTGAGCTAGCTCTTTTTATATATGCTCCTATTATCATTTATTCTCATATTTCCCTTACAATTTTCTTCATTAATTTATTGAATGTGATCCACACTTTCCAAACACTTACCTGAAAGCTCCAAACAGTCCCAGTAAACCGAGTGGAGACACCCCACCTTCTCGAGGACCTGCGCTGTCCTCTGTCTCACCTCCTGCGAGCTCAACCCAAGGCAAGGTGACCAAATTCATCTCAGACCGGCCCATCCATTATCTTGTCAACACAGTCAGCTCCCCACCTTAGTTTGCTCTTCTCCCAGAAGACTCACTCTAATGAAATACGCAATAATCACTGCGCTCATCTCGTCATGCTCAAGGTAATTAATATATTTAGAGGGCGATGGCTAACTCTTAATTAAATTATGCCTCCTCTAATGAGACCTTGACTGGGACTAAATTTATGACCACTATCTGCTTTATCAAGTGCTCTGCACGCAACAAAGATTTGTCATTTTCTCCCAAATCACAGATTACACACAATGGTACTCATGATTTATATGTCAATTTATGCTTGTTTGTTTCTTTATTTAAGGTTTAATAAATTACCTCTCATAATTACCTAACCTAGTTTTGGCTCCTTAAAAGCCCCAATTTCTGCAATTAATGCCTCAGTGCCGTATCGCTGTTACATATTCATTTTGGAGGAGAATACAGATAACAACTTGGTGGCATTAATCATATTACAAAATTGGGTGTATTTAATTAATTAAAGTTGCACTGCAAATTAATTGCGCATTCCCACAATATTATCTTAAACTAATGAAGGCTCGACAAAGAGACTGTTTCATTTTTTAAAAAGAGGCTAGATTAGTGGGATCTCAATTATGGCTAAAACAAAAGAGGGCTGCTTGCTTGGGCATGGTGCAAAGCAAAAAGTGGCGATTCAGCACTTTCTTCCAAACAAAAAACGGAGAAAGTTTCCATTGTTTTTGCAAAAACTGAACATGGCAATGATTCAAAAGATACATGGAAAATAATGAGTGCTGTAATTAGCCAGTCAGGCAATAACAGTATTTAAAATGATCATCATATAGAGGTGCTTGATAATGCCATTCACAGGCAGCAGGCATCTGCTTGCTGACAGAATATCATAACTTTAATGCTGGTGCAAAAAAAAAAAGAAGCAGCAGCATCCGGAGGCCTAATTTAAACTGCGCTCTCTTTTGTTGCACGTTTACAGCATTATTCAGAGTGCATCTCGCTCTGAAAACGGCTGTGTGGCGAACCCCTTGAAACCGGCAAATGAGATGTAATATGATGTCTCTATAGGATAAATGAAGATTGCACAGATTAGAGGTTCAAGTGTGAGCTGAGCTTTGGCTGAGGAAGTTCAGGCGGCGAGACTTTGTTCCTGAGCAAACACAGGAGTGATCATGTTGCGCGCGAGATGGCTTAATCCAGCCTCACCCAGTGGCTCAGAAGCAAAACCATATTTATTGAAATTTTCTGCCTAATTTAAACTGAATTGAAATTAGCTTTCAATGGGTAAGAGCTTATAATTCACCGTAATTTAGTATTTTATTTTTCATTTAATGCGTCATATACCAAATGTTTTAATATGAGTGTTCCCCCTGATCTGCTAAGTAAACGTAAAGAGTCTTTGTCTAAGAAATGACTTCAAGGAGCTAATAATGATTGTGTATTCATTTAAAAATGCTTCCACCGATGTCCTCTCCTGTGATATAATTCCATTTGCTTTCTAGCTTCATTAGTCAATAACTGCAGGAAAAAATGCTTGTGTCAATTATGGGAACTCCAAGGGTCAGTGAGTATATGAATTTTTAACTGCACACTGGTGCACAAGATTATATTAAGTGGTCTTGTAACAGTGATTAACCCCGACTGTGTGTGTGTGTGTGTGTGTGTGTGTGTGTGTGTGTGCTCCTGAGCAATCCTGCATGCACTCGTGTGTCAAGCATACTTGATCAAATATGTTTGAAATGTGCATCCCTAAATGATAAGCAGCTACAAGCCCCCCAAAGAGGGCGAGGTGATGAAGTGAAAAACTATTCCCTTGGCTAAGTGAGATGGAGCAGAGCGTTGGGTGGTCACGCCTTGTCTGCTCATGACAGTGGCGGGTTAAAGAGATTACACTGGGTCTGTGTCAGCAGCCTTGGCCTTGCTCACACAGGAACATAATGAGGAAGGACATGCTTGGTCTGCCGGGGAGAAAAAGAGCTGAAAGTTTGAAGCATTCTTCACGGGCAGCTACAGGAGGCCAAACAACTTTTTGCATGTTGTTTTACAAGCCGAGGTCAATAAGTAGAGACGGTTACATTCCGCAGAGCTGAGCAAGGTGGCGGACACATCACTTCTGGGCTTCGCTCCCCCCCACCCCCACCACCCCCAGTCACCACAATGAAAACACAAATCACTTTGCTACAGCGGAGGCAAGAATGCAGCGTTCTCCATTAGCCCTCCTCACAGACTTGCAACACTCCACTAAAGCTCTCCTGAAAAATCGATGCATCTGTCCTCTGAGTGTGTGTTGTGTCTCTTTTTTCCGAAGGTTTGAGTGACAGTCCCGACACCTAATGACTGAACTTTCACTGCCTCAGATGGGCCCACGGTTAGAGATGATCGCCGGGGTTACATCCCAACGTGTGGGTGAGTTTATGAATCTGCCTGCTTCATGCCTTTCCCATCCTCTCTGGTGATGACTTAGGCTCCATATGCTGCCACTATATGGTGGAACAATCGAGGAGAAGTGATGACACGGAGATGCACTTAAGATAATCCCATTTTTTTTAAGGATCAGGCCTCATATACCTCCATTTATTCTCTGTCCTGATGCACATATGAGTCTAAACACCATGGTGTTCATTTTAAAGTTTTGGCTGTCTTTACTCTGGATCAAATCTGCACATATTTGTATAATATTAATATTTAATTCAACACATTACAGATAAAACTTACTTAGATTTGATCTTCTTAAATCTCCAGGGCCTATTTTAGTTATTTTTTGTTATTTGCCTCTTAAAGAGAGTTTGTCATAGCGCCTGAGGGGAAGTTTTCAAGCAGCAGAGTGCAAAACTATTCCCATGTTTTTTTTTTCATAAAAGTATTTCATTTTGATAATATTTCAAACCAAATCACACTAGGTTCCTAAAAGATCTGCCGTGTAAAGACTAAGATGCAATCAGTATGAAATATAAAATGGGTTTTATGATACCTGTTGCAAGACCAGCTCATAATTTAAATGTATAAATTTCCCAAAGCAGCATCCAGGGATAAAAAATGCACTCAGTTGAAAGCTTTAGATTTATTTTTAGCTCCT
The DNA here is from genome assembly GCF_011397635.1 of Epinephelus fuscoguttatus. NCBI lineage: Eukaryota > Metazoa > Chordata > Actinopteri > Perciformes > Serranidae > Epinephelus > Epinephelus fuscoguttatus. Next base: position 19,106,245 of record NC_064760.1, on the reverse strand, counting down.
TCCTGACATAAATTAATGACCCATGACTAATGAGTGTTTGTACAAATGTGTTAATATCAGGTCACACTGTTTCCCCCCAAAAAATCTGACAGGGTATAAATGTTCCCTCGGCCATGGCTCTGCATTACGCACAGACATTAAACATTTTACGCTATTTTTGTTAAGTATTTTTTTGTCTCTTATTGGGTCAAATAAGTCAAATTACCATCAGGAATACTATCCCTGCTTTGTGTTAATAAAGAGGTGATAATAGCATCACTTTTATTCCTCCAAATGACCCGTGAATATTATTTTACCTGTGTTGAACTGGGAGGACGCAACCATTCACGCCGACACAATGGGAACAGCAGACCGTGCGTAAATTGCATCTTCATTTGCATTCCTGGGTCCAAAAAATCATGCAAATCTTAATGAGACAGTCTCCATTGTGGCTGTAATTGAAAACCCATTCTTTGTTAATTACTGTTACTCAAAGGCCTTGTCCGCAGTCACTGAGCTGAAACAAAAAAAGTTATTGATTCTGGAGGTCGTGGGGTTTAAAATGGACACGTAAAATAATGTTGTTTATTGTGACATCAGATGCGACTTTCGATTATTTAAAAAAAAAATCTCCTTATGTGGGAATTGTCAGAAATAAGACTACTTGTAATCACAGGCTGTGGCGATAAAAAGGCAATAAATTACAAGCTATTATCAGTTACTTATTTGCAGCTGAATGGCAGACACGCAGCGCCTGTGTCTCCTCGTATAATATTAAAGTTGTGCGCATTTTGTCCGTCATTAATTCAACTGTCTGACCATAAAGCTCCATTGACAGGCGAGCAAAGGATGCGGACATGCAGAGATCTCCACTGGTTTCAAAGGTGGGATTAATGTGGTTTTGTGTCGTCTTGAATAGATTTTAATTCCCTTTAAGCTCTTTGCAAATATAACTTAACATTTTTGTTTATTCCCGAGGCCCACAGGCCAGAATTAGACCTTTCATTAAAGAAAAGTTGAATTTATTTTTTATCCTAGTCAAATTTAGAAAGTAGATTTAAAGCTGTGGCAACACAAACGTGAAATAAAAACAAAATATTTGCGTTAAATTAAATGATTTTATTTTCTCTGCAACGAAAGCTGCTCAACTAAATTGATTTCTCTCCTTAGTTTGAGGGGAAACGCGCGCACAGTTCATCCATTTTTAATAAACATTAAATGATCCATCGAGCTGGCTGCATGCAGGTTACATCCTCCCATCAGGACATCCACATATTTCCCAACATTCAACAGTGGGATCCTGCAGCCGCGCGCCCTCACAGCCCCTTTTTAAGGCTGTCAGGCTTGTTGAGTCTGAATCAGAGCAGACTGTGCTGGTGGTCCTCCCTTCCCTTAATTAGGAAATTAGCTGCACAGAGGCCCTCATTACCAAACTCCGGGTTACTCCTGGTGTTTTTTTTCTCTTGCTCTCCTTCTCTCTCTGCTACCGGTCAATTTCCATAAGAAGATTACAAGCGGATCAGTATTGAGATCTGCCCAGATAAACAAATAACTGGTCCCTGAGAATAGATGGCTGCTAATTGGACGTTAGTTTTATTGCTCTTGCTCTGTTTGTGACGCCCCATTGAACGCGAAAATTAAATTCATGAAGTGATGTCTCTTTGCAGCTGATTTACTGCAACTATATGGCTGAGGGAACTATAGGCTTTCCTTCCCTGGAAGATAACACATCATCATCTTTATTTGTGCCTATGTGCGTCATTTAAGAGTGTAAGTGCATTTTTCTGTACTCCTGTTTTTGAGTCATAGTGTAACTTTTATAAATATATATATTTCCTTGTCACTTTTTTTCATTTTGCAAAACTTTCAGTCATTATTAGGAAGAAAGAACATTGATAATTTAATAGAAGCAGCTCTTTAAACCCTTAAATCAGATCTGATCTGAGTCAGAAACGCAATTTTCCAAACTCTTATTTATTTATTGTCCTCTTTTAATATCTGCTCTTCTCCCACATTAAAAAAAAAAACTCTGCACACCCCGGTCCCTTAGGTGCCCTGCCTCTGCAATAAAATGCATGACTTGTTTCAGATTTGAAAGCTGCAGGAGGTGAAACGCTCTAAAAATGCACATACCCCACCGATCCCTGCAGAGCTCCATGCAAATACCGAGGTGTTAATAGTCGTTTTCGATGGGCCCATTCGCTCGTCATCATTAGCAGGTGTGAGTTTGGCCCCTGTTGGAGTTTGCTGCAGAGTGGTTTCAGCGGCCGAGCGGCGTTTCAGGTCGTTTGTAAGCACACACATGCAAACGAAGGCCACTCCACGGTAATCATTTTAATAAGCATTAACACCGCCGAGAGAAAACAAGTCAGCAAACAGTAGCTGACACGCACATGACGGAGCGAGCTGTGCGTGTGTGTGTGTGTGTGTGTGTGTGTGTGTGTGTGTGTGTGTGTGTGTGTGTGTGTGTGTGTGTGTGTGTGTATGTGTATGTGTGCACAGTCCCAAAGTAAACTTTTCCCTCGGGGATTAAAGAGATAGCCTGTCCCCTCCACAAGAGGTCGTTGATGTATTAAAGTTTTGCATTGTGGTGCACCTGAACGCAGCACAGACAGACACATGAACGTGCCTTTCATTTCATTTAAAAATGTCCTACTTTACAAATCATGTTTAGGTATTTTGTAAGATTAAATAATGCTTTCGAATATTTGTTTTATCCCGTGGAGCCATGCGCCTTTTTCTGTTTTATTTTTACGCACGTACACTCAGGGGATATTCCTCCACTGGAAGGAAACTCGGCAGGTTAAAGGAAATTCACACAGCGCTCAGGGAAGAAAAACTTCCGAGCAGGTGGTCTAGAAATGCTCTCATGAAACATTGTTATCACATCAGTGTGTTGAGGGTTTTGACAGCACCGAGCCTCTAAAATAAAACGAAACCTGTGTATTATTTTTTATATTTAATGTTGGCAATATATTTAGTGAAATTGTGATTAAAGCAACAAAGGCGTGTTTGACAGCTTGTAGAGACTGAACGATTTATATCTGCCATGGGCGCATTTTATTCCAATATTCCACTTTTTACTTGAAGTATTTGCACTGATTTAAAGTGGCCTGTTGGGATTCGCCTCTGCAATTAATTTAATGACACTGGTTCCTTAAGACTTTTATTCCCTGCAGCGTATGTACTGCATATGTACTCGTTTACATTTAACATAAGGTGTAGCCTTCTGTCTGTAAAAGTTTTTGCATGTCTGACTCAGATTTATTCAGCTGAGTCCCGAGTGTGGAAAAGGAGCTGACAAAATAACCCATCATCGGATGTAATTAGCTCCAAAAACACCTGCTCAATAACACAAATAAAGCTGCTGTATTTCCCGTTACTTCTCATATTATAAAGGTTGTAAATTTCTAACATTTTGCGCTCACGTTGTTGAGCTGCGCTGCTGTTTTAAAACTTTACCTCTCCCTCCTCCTCTAACCAAAACACGGCGCTGCGCGCTCCGGTTGGTTACGCGCTGGATACGGGAGCTGCGCGCTGATTGGTCGCCTGTCCCTCATTGTCATGCTGTCAATCCACATCACATGGTCCGACCACTAGGCCTATTAACAGATGAGCTTGGCGAACAAGTTTACAGACTTCTGTTTCAGAGCCGTGGGGGACAGAGCAGCTTTGAGCGGAGAGCAACCAGAAGCACCTGCAGACTCATTTTGCCTCTTTGGGCACAACTTTTTGTTCCATCTTCTTATGAGACTGGTCAGTACCTCTACCTCTTTGACTTCTGGCGCTGTTTTGTGAACTTTTTATGTGCCTGTGAGTGAACACTAAAAAGCCGCCTGAATGTATAACATGATGGAAACCGAGCTCAAGACCCCGCTCCCGCAGTCCAACTCGGGCTCGGCGCCGGGCGCTAAGAACAACAGTGCCAGCGACCAGGAGCGGGTGAAGCGGCCGATGAACGCCTTCATGGTGTGGTCCCGGGGACAGCGGAGGAAGATGGCTCAAGAGAATCCCAAAATGCACAACTCTGAGATCAGCAAGCGGCTCGGCGCTGACTGGAAACTTCTGACCGACGCTGAAAAGAGACCATTCATCGACGAGGCCAAGCGTCTACGCGCTATGCACATGAAGGAGCATCCGGATTATAAATACCGTCCCCGCAGGAAGACCAAGACCTTGCTCAAGAAAGACAAGTATTCTTTGCCCGGGGGTCTGTTGGCGCCAGGAGCCAACGCCGTCAACAACTCGGTGTCTGTGGGGCAGCGGATGGACGGTTATGCGCACATGAACGGGTGGACAAACAGTGCGTACTCCCTCATGCAGGACCAGTTGGCCTACCCTCAGCATCACAGCATGAACAGCCCCCAGATCCAGCAGATGCACCGGTACGAGATGGCAGGGCTCCAGTACCCGATGATGTCCTCGGCGCAGACCTACATGAACGCGGCTTCCACGTACAGCATGTCTCCGGCGTACACGCAGCAGACCACCAGCGCCATGGGACTGAGCTCCATGGCGTCCGTGTGCAAGACCGAGCCGAGCTCACCGCCGCCGGCCATCACGTCCCACTCTCAGCGGGCGTGTTTGGGGGACCTGAGGGATATGATAAGCATGTACCTGCCTCCCGGCGGGGACAGCGCAGAGCATTCCTCCCTGCAGAGCAGCCGGTTACACAGCGTCCATCCGCACTATCAGACCGCAGGGACTGGCGTCAATGGGACGCTACCTCTCACCCACATCTGAGGGGAAGAAAGAGACTTCAAACTTTAAAAAAAAAAAAAAAAAAGTACTTCGGATACTTGAACTTTTTGGTTGCTAAAGAAACAACGTTCAAAAAACAATTTTATCTCAATATCTCTTTGAGTTGTCCATTTTGAAATCTGAAATGGACCCGAAACTGAACGTTGAGCCCATCAGAGTAAAATGCATTGCAAAGAGGCTTTTTATCACAAGTATAAGCAATCAACTTATGTAGAAGAATTGGACTTCTATATTTTAATTAATGCCATATTTTCTCTCTATGAAAAGGCATGTGGCCTCATTAAGAGAGGCTGGTGTATTTCAGAAAAGCTGGATGGAAAAAAGTTGGTTCATAAATGTTTACACTTAATTTGTAGAATGTCAGCTGTCTCGACTGTGTCCAAATTTTTTGTAGTCTCTTTTTATTTTCTCTCCTCCCTCATTACCCCCTAGGTTAAAATGAAATGTTAAGACTGTGCGGGTCGCAAACGCAAGTTTTATTTATAGTAAGTTTTTTTTTTTTTTTTTTCTTTTTAGCTTGTGAACCCGATGTTTTGTCACGTGAAAAAAAATGTTCAAAGTTTTTTTGTTTTTGTAAAATGTTATTTTCTGTGATGGTTTTTTGACAGTGTCATGTTTACTCATTCTCCTGAACGAAAAGGTTTATTTAAACTGACGTTTCTACATATTTTAAGACCATCCTCTATTCTTAAATGCTGAATAAATTTGTACGAAACATGATTCGTGACTCTGTCTTTTGTGTGTAATGTGAGGTTTGGAAATATGACTTTTGAAAATACCTGGTGTACTAAAACTAGAATTTTTACAGGTGTAAAGATCTTCAAACACACTGAATGACGATTGTTATTTCCCTATGATAATCTCGTAAAGGTCAAACCATAGAATTAGATATCTAAATATTCAAACAAGTTGAATCTGCATTTTTAACATTTTTGCCCACATATTTATTTAAAAAAGAGAAATACAGGCACAGTAATATTTCCAGTTTGTAAACACATCAGATATTTCCTCATACAGAAGATAATGAAATAAATTGTTTCTCCAGTTCCTTTACGAGCCTGAAAGAACAGTGAAATAATTACACAGTGCTTTTGTGGACTTATTAAAATGTTTAGTTTGTTTTAAACATCCATTTAAAATTAAAAATATAAATTTACATTATTTATTCTGATCTTTCCTGGAAGCTTTTTTACAGGCTTGTTAGTTTTAGAAATATCATTCATAGAAAATAAGGGTACTTTTCATCTTTTTATTTTTTTGTAACAGTCGGTGAAAAGAACCTGTATTTTGTTTTGCTTTATCACATTAATATAGTTAAATTAACTATAGCTCATTTTTATATTTTCGTGGTGATGATTCCACAGGTTGTCATCACTGTGTTACCTTGTTCAGTTTAAATGTGTTTTTTGTGTTTTATCATAAGAATTTAGTTTGAATATTTCTACTTTTTTCAACAAATCAATTAGAGTCTAAGCAAATAAAACTAAAACAAGTTAAAAAAAAATGAGATGTGCATCAGATTACATTTTAAAACGGTGTAAACCGACACATTTTTCAAATAATCTATTATAAATTGTGTAAATATAACCCATAAAGCGCAGGTGATGACATCAGAGGCTTGCTTTGAAAAGTTTTGTGATGATGTGCCAAAGTGTATATAATTTGTGACGCTATGTTTGGCAGAGAAAATAATGTAATAAATTACTTCAGCTTAAGCATTTTATTTAAATACTTTGCATGTTGACGCAAGTTTTTCTCTTTAGGTGTTTGATATATTTCCTGACGTGTGCAGAGAAACTTCTGTTGTGCTCATCTGCAACATTTAGAAAATGCTCTGCAGCGATGTGTCCCCCTCCGAGTTAAATTTCATGATCAGGCGACTATAATCTATATTTCATTTCTAACAAATTACACTGAAATTGCTTCACATTCATGAACTCTACAGCCCTGAACAACACTCACTGTGGCTGACACTGATAATGCAAAGGTGTGCTGGAGAGCGCGCCGGCCTGCTGTTGTAGTGTACCTTAGGATAAATAAGCTCTGGCCACCAAGAGGGCCAAAGCAGTGGCAGTCCTGCTGGCCTTCCCACACTCCCTGTAGGACTTGATCCACAGCTCAGCACAGCGGCCTGGATTAGCCCCACGCACCTTTGTGGAGGGAAAGATTATCCAGACCTCCCTGCATTCACTGACAGGGTCTTAAGTCACTCTAGCGTGCCAGCAGCCACCCGTCACCTAATCACACTTTCCAACTCATTTTTTTGTGATTAAGCAGCTTTTCTCTTCCTGCTCCTCTGTGTCAGAGGTGTTTGCTGTGGGCTAGACGGACTGATGGTTTTCAGTCATTTATCAAACTCTGAAAATTACGTAACCTCGTTACAGCTTCCACCTGCACAGCTCCTTTGATAAATAAATAAGTTGTGGGTTAACTTTCAGCCAAAATGTTGAGGTTTGATGCAGAAGTTTGAACATGTCAGCACAGTTCAGTGAGGCTCGGTGTGATTGGCACAGAAATGTCATGCCTAATGATGATTTAGCAGTGAAACTCAGTGTTTGGGGTAAGGTGTGTGGCTGGACCGTGCGTGGCTATTGATCGTGTTTGAATGTTCTGGCAGTGAGGCCATCCGAGTTGGGTTCCCTGCTCCCATCCCCCCCTTCGCTCTCCCCCTGCTGAGTGCCCGGAGGGCCTCTCTCTCCTGTCATGTGGAGCTCTGTGCCCACTCAGCAAGTGCAGGCATATCCCACTTCCATCTGCCTATGACCTCACAGCCCCTGTTTGTTTAACCCCCTCTCCAAAAACTAACCTAATTATAGCCCTGTAGAACATGGATTCAGCGGATTCCCAGTGGATTCTGCCACTGTGTGTCTACGCGCACCTATGCATGTGTGCAGTGCATGCAGGGCTCCAGCTCGACAGCGGCAGTGCTCTAGGCCGCGTTTCAGTCGATCCTGTTTTTCACATGTCTCTCCTCACATTATGTCAGAACATGCCCTGCTGGTTGCACGTTTTGTGGGAGTAGATGTGAACAAGGTGGTAAAAAAGCAACAGGAGTGTGTTTTGAGGTCTCTTTTGACGTCAACATGATGAGTGGAAAACTCATTACACAAATCTGGCTGACAGACTGACGTTGGTGACATCACTAACTCGCCTGCTCGACTGGATGGGCAACTTCCAGCAGGAACACACCTTCTGAAAATACTCTCAAGTCTTCACGTAATCTCAAACTCAAATCTGGAACCTCCTCTGATGTACAGATCAGACATCACTTGCGACATAGTTTGAATGTAACGGATGAGTGGATGAGTACAGTGTGTGACCGCGGTTAGGGATTGCACCTATGACAGTCAGACTGTATTGATTTGCTGTGGCTGGGATCTCCAGGAGGCCCTTTGAGGCGAGCCTGGAGGGCCCTAAAGTAGCCTGTCCAGCTTGGGCAGGCCTGTCCAGAGCGGTGGGACTCGTGTGAGGTACTGAGATTGACAGCAGAGCGGTGTGTATGTGTGAGTGTGTAGAGGTGCGGGGGTTGGGGGTGGGGGTTAATCTCCCTGAACTGGGGCAGATGTTGTTAACGAGCTCCTCTCAGGTCGACTCCCTGCGTGGGAAAATGGCATCAAATCCTCCTGGGGTCAGGGCTTTTGGGCTGACCCACTGAGAGCCATCCCTCTCCACTGCACCGTCCTCTCAATCCCCTCTCCATTCACTCACCCACTCATTCACTCATTCACTGACAGCACTCACCACAGACACTAGAAAATCACATTTGACCATTTTTTTTATACCTCTCCTCTTTTAAGTACATCCCCAATTTTCAGCTCCTTGCCTGAACGCATGTGAGCACCGACAGACTTGTTCCGTGATGCAAATGGCTCATTAATGATAGCTGTGGTTGGATCGCCATGCCTTACACAACCACAAGGAATGCTGAGTGGGAAATGCTTCAAAGGAAAGCACGCCGCCACTCAAGAAACTGCATCCGCCCAGCAGCGAGTTACTTGTGTTTATGGCAGTCGAAAGTAAATTAGCTGAATTAAGGCCTTATAGACTTTCAGGCGCCCGAGCTGCTATAAGGTCGGGTACCTAAAGAAATAATCGTGGGTGTAAAATTACATGCGTTTAAAAAAATATGTTCAAGTGGAAAAAATGATGTGTGATAGGTTTGTTTTTCCTGCGTTAGCTTTGATCTGATTCAGTAGATCTCTGTTGAAAGACATGTGAGAAACACCTGACACCTGTGCCACAGAGCATGAAGGGAATCAAACCTTTAAACTCAGAGACTCAAACCAAAATCTATGTTAAAATCTCAAAAGTGGGGAAAAGAGAAGACACCAAGCACCTCGACCACGATGATGTTCGACCTATGTACAGACTGTATACACTGTACACAAGTGATGGCTCTGATGTGGCGACTTCTCATCATTCATATCCGGAATGGGCATGTCTGTCATGTCAACATACCTGCTTTAGGGTTTATCCTGACTTAGGTTTTAATACGAGGGTCATCCATTAAGGTGTCTGACTCTGAAGGTGTGTTTACTTTGTCTCAGCAGGTGTGTGTGTGAATATGAGACTTGTCAAATATGAGACGGGATTACCGCCTCTTTTGTCCCAAACAAAACAAATACAAATCACACGAACAGCTGAAATGGGAGGTTTCTGTTTTTTGCACCGCCCGGGTTGTATGTTTAAGAGTCTTTTTTCAGACATGGATCCTTTTGACGTTTTTGTTCAGCTACTGAGGTTTACTTGAACTTGTTTTCGCTTGTAATTGCGGTTGGAGGAAGATGTGTAAAACCACCCGTACACATGCACATGAGCACACAACCAAGAATGAAACTGGATTAAGAGGCCTCTTCCTGAATAACCTGTAAGGGCAATTACATACAAACGGTTGGTTCTAATAAGTGCTGAGGACCGCTCAGGCCAGACCAGTCACCAGAAGAAAATATTTGCATTGCATTTTTCTGCAAACCACTAATTAATATATTTGCATGTTTTATAATTATCAGGGTTTTTGAAGTTACATTTAACCTAAAGATTGTCATCGGGAGTTGATGGTGTATACCATGTCACACGCCTGCTAAGCTGCAGACCCTGTTTAAGACCAACGAACAGCAAAACCTGTTGTTTTTTAGCGAGACATTGCTGTGTTTCCTGTGGCTTTCTAGGCACTGAAGGTGGGTATTTTTTAAGCGATCTGTAGTTGCTTTGTTTTCTGTGACTTCTAAGTGCCCAAACATGGGTGTCTCTTAGGGGCACGTAGCAGTTTTTCCAGCAGCGTTTAGGTAGCCAAACATGGTTTTTTTTGCATGTTTTTGCGGCTTTTTAGCCCTGAAATGTGGGTGTTTTTGAGGGGCCAGTTGCTATTTTTCCGACAGTTTTTTAGCCCCAAACATGGGTGTCTTTTAGGGGTCTGCAGCTTTTTTTCCCAGCCGTTTTGAGGTACCCAAACATGGGACCCATTTCTTTGTTTCCTTTGGCTTTTTAGCCCTAAAATATGGGTGTTTTTTGGCAACCTGTAGTTGTTTTTCTGGCAGCTTTTGAACGCCCAAACATGGAAGTTTTTTATTAATCCATAGCTATTTTCCGAGTGGTTTTCAGCGCTCAAACGTGACTTTTTTGAAGCGACCCATTGCTGGGTTTTCACTGGATTTTTAAGCCTTCAAACATGGGTGTTTTTTAGGGGCCTGCAGCTGTTTTTCCAGCAGCTTTTGATACTTTAGGGACTCGTCACTTTGTTTCCTGTGGCTTTTTAGCCCTCAAATGTTGGTGTGTTTTCTTCAGCACCGAAATGTGTGAATATGTGAATTTTCAAGGGGCTTGTTGCTGTGTTTCCAATGGATTTTCAGCCCCTCAACAAAGATGTTTTTAGTGACCCATGGCTATTTTTCAAGCAGCTTTTCAGTATCCAAATGTAGGTGTTTTTTAAGGTACCCGTTGCTGTGTTTCCTGCGGCGTGGGTGTTTTTCTAGCAGCTTTTCAGTATTTAAATGCAGATGTTTTTACACGACCCATAGCTGTTTTTTCAGCATATTTTCAATATCCAAATACGGATCACTTTAGTTGTTCTTTTATCTCAGACATGTCTTAAGATGTTACATACCTTTTTAGGCTTCCTAACATCAGCTGATTGACAGATCAGATAAAGCTGATAAAGACATGTCACAACCACCACCAAGTGACGCTTCTGAGGAAGGCAGACACACCTTAAAACCTTAATACATGTCTAAAATAAAATAACAACTAAAGTGATTATCAGAAACTGAAGACATAATGAACACCATTGATCCAATTATGGATGTTTTAGGGTCCCATAGCTTTTTCCCCAACAGCTTTTCACCTGTTAAATGTAACTGAAGCTGTTTTTCCAGCGGCTGTTCAGTACCCAAATGTGGGTGGTTGTAAGGTACACGCTATTGTGTTTCTTGCAGCTTTCTAGCCCCCAAACCTGGGTGTTTCGTAGTGGCCTGTAGCTTTTTTCCAGCATCTTTTCAGCCCTGAAACATGGGTGTTTTTTTAGTGACCCATAGGTTTTTTTTTCCAGCAGGTATAATACCACAAAAAGTGTTTTTTTTAAAGCCAAGACATGAATGTGTTTCCTGTCTGGATAGTGGCACTAATTGTGGTTGGTTGTTGCCGAGACATTGCTGTGTTTTTTACTGAGGATTGTGCACCCAAACCAGGTATTTTAAGCCAAGACATGATCTTCTCCGATCCATAACCAAGTGGTTTTTTTGCCTAAAACATGTTAACTAAGTTTGAATGTATCTGCTATATATATAACGTGCAAATGTAACATATCTGTTTTTGCAGAAATGTTTAATGCCGACATTTTTTCTGGCATTTGGGTTGCTCAGGCACCAAGTGAGACACTGTAGTGTGTAAAAGTGTGTCTGCTGCAGCTGGCCCCTTTCTGAAGAACCCATCACTTTGTCTATGAACACTGGAGCATGTAGCGTTGCTTTTAATTTGCCAAACTAGAGTTCTGACCCCACTTCTGACCTGTCTTGGAAGCCTTGGAAAATGGGGCCAAGTGTATATACTGTGCCTAGGGACAGCAGAAATATGGGACTGCTGCAAGACAATGCAGAGTCTGGGGGGGATAAGGACTTAAGGGGGTGACAAGGGGGAAGATTAGGCCTCTCATGTAGGCCACAGATATTGATTAGTGTTTGTCAAGGACAGTGAGAGGGAACACAGATTGACAGATACACAATAGTGGTGCGGTGTGAACATATCGCTATTGTCAGAAGCTGAGTCCATTCAGTAACCTGTACCCATGTGTGTGTGTGTGTGTGTGCATCCCCAATAAACACACACACGCACACTTCAAAATAAAAGCACATGTTGAAAAAAAGATGATTAAATGCACCCAAAGTAGGAGGAAAGATTTATTTTCCTAGTGGGGTCACTTTGTGTTTTAGTTTAGTGTAGCCCTGTCTGTATGTGTGTGTGTGTGTGTGTGTGTGTGTGGTTTATGGGAGTGTAACCCTGGGAACATGGGGGGAGGTGGGAGACACTGAGCTACGGGTCAGTCCTGACTGACTCTGTCACTTATTGATTAGTTGCCATGGAGAGTTAGTCAGGCCATCTCTCTTTGAGGTGTGTCCCTGAGGGCCAGCAGCACTGCCCAGATGAGCCTGTGGAGGCTTTGTCTGCAGGGGGTCACTGCGCTTGTGTGTGCGTCTTGTGTGCACTGTGTGCGCGAGTGAGAGCGTGTGACCTCGCTAACTCTCACTCGCACTTCCTTCATCCTCATCCCTCTTTTTTTGACCCCCTGTGGTACTTCTTCTTGCACTTTAGGCACTTTTCTGCATCATTCTCCTGCACGGCCCAGGCACCCAGCTAATCTGCTCGTATCTCAAATGCATCAATATTTATGTACACCTACTCCCGAGGGGCCTGTAATAATGGGGATTGTAAACAAATTGTCCAAACTTATTGAGCTGTGAAATCCCCTTCATAGCAGCTGGATTTGCCTACTTATATGATCCTCTCTCGACTGTGTTCTTGATTTGTCAGTGTTCCCATCAAACATAAAGAAGGAGGGCTAGCAGGAGAGGGTGCAGGAGGGAAATGGATGTTTCAGGACTCAGTAGCTGACGACTCCACTGACAGCCCAGCAGGGGACGGTGAGGGTGATGGTCTTCACACCTCTCTGGAATAATTAGGGAGCTCAGGAGTTGAGGCAACGGGCAGCATACCAGTGTTTAATTCCAGAAACAAGGTGGAGATGATGATTATTTTAATCAAGATCACCAAATTTACAGGATAATGCTATTGTTTTGCAGCTTATTTTCATGGCCTTGGTCATTTTTTTTCCTATTAGTAGTAGTACTACAGTTGTATTTGCCAAGTTAATTGCTGGATTTGGGAACATGGAGACAGTGCAGAAAAGTCATAAAACCATACAAGTTTTGAACAAACTCCCAAGTTACCTAAATGTGTTTGTTTAAAAAGGGTTGAAACTCCAGCAACACGTTTTGCCCTCTGGCCTTCATCAGGGCCGTAAGCCAAGACACACTGGTCTTGCAGTAGAGTTTGTTGCTGGAGTTTCGACCCCTTTAGACTTCTTTCCCTTCTACATGAACCCTTGAAGTAGGTGACATTGTCCCAGAAACCCCTGACCTACTCAAACTTATTTGGAATGAACAGATGAACTGAAACGTAAAATTGTTAGCCACAGTGTTCTTCACACTTACTGCAGTTGTGGCCACACAGTTTTTCTGTGCTATGACAGTTTATTATCATAAAGGCCTTGACACGCCAAGCTGACAGTTTGCTGTTGCTCAATATGGGGTGTTCAGTGAGTGCCTCTTGCTCTAGTATTAGCAGTGTGTCTCGCACCGTTGGCACTAGTCAGCCCTTGTCTACTGTTTTTTTTGGCTAGTTCAGCATATTGAGTCAGTGTCGGAGATGGCAGAACACATCCATAAATTAAATCAATCTGATTGGCAGTTTAGGACAGTGCAGGTGAAGAGAAATGGAAGTGAGGAACGCGAACAAATGATCCAAAACAGCAGGGCTCAAGAATGAATCAGACTTTTTTTAATCTTTTTATTCTCAAAGCTCTTAATAAGCAGAAACAGTTCATAATTGTTTCTGTGATTGTTTGCTAGCGCACCGTAAGTATCCCTTGTTCTTTCAACATTGGGGTTGTCGTTAATGTGCTCTCGGGCTAACTAGCATCTTGAGACTGTCCTGTTGGTCTTCTAGTTTTCCTTTTAGCCATTTTTACACAGATATTGTGCTCTAGGGCTGCTTCAAAGTTCCTTCTGCATGCCGACTTTGCATTTTTACACAAAACCAAACAAGGGCAGCATCATTCCTCTACAGTGTGTGATTACAGACTGCGTGCCAGCATTGCAGAATCAAAAAAGGCATGACAGGCATGACATGTAACACAACAACAATGGTGAAATATGGCAATGACAATTGTTTACCATCTCTGATATATGGCGGCTTATCTAGCCGTCTGCTCAGAGGGTAAGGACCTCCTGAACCTCATTGTTTTTCCAATTTACAGACAGTTACAACCACTGTTCTTCTTCTTTGAGTCAGCCGCTAACTGCTAGCAGCTACTAAATTTTAAATCTCCCGTGATGGGTTGCATGCATAACATGCTGATTAAATGTTACACCCGTCCTGCCAGCTGACATGTTTATACAGACTCTGTCTCACTACCGTTACTACTGGCGGTGGGAGCTTAAAGGCGAGACTACACTGTCTCCCCGTTCCAAGATTGTACCTTATATACCAACCAGCTAGGCCATATAACGGAGCATTTTTCCACCTTGAACAGGCAGTGTAAAGGGGCTTTTGAATGATGAATACAGACTACTGTTCGTTGCTGGTGTGGAGAGTTTCCTCTCTCACAGGTGCAGAACATACCTGCTAGTTGGCTGTAGTCTTTGCATTGTGTTCAGATGCAACCTTTTGGGCGAAACAGCGAGGACGTGATGGGACGCAACTGTCGGCCTTCATCGCCACTTGTTCTTTTAATTTGGGGTGAATTCACTTTTGGTTTCCCCTGTAATAGTGAATGATTTTAGCCCCTTTCCCACTGCACAAACAACCCACTAACACCAGCTAACATCTGACTTTTCTGCCTAATGGGAAAGGTTACAGTTGGCATTCACACCCACATGAAATGACTCCGCAGTAGTCATAGATATTTATCAGCTCTGGCTCCGATTGGCAGTGATGGAGACGCAACACCTGAATGAATGCACTAATTTTAGCCCTTTAATCTGTGAGATGTTATGATACGCCACCACAAACACCATTTGTCTCTGCCCAAGCAACACGAATACATTGCTCCAAATTAGTCTGCACCAAGTTTGAAAGAAAGACTGAACAAGTAAGAGATATATAACGTAGAATATAAATAAGGACATAACTTTTGGTCCCCATGCTGCTTTCTACTGTTTATAACCCTGTTTTCCAGCCTGTCTGAGACTTTGAATGTGACACACTAGTAGAAACAAGAGAGGCACTCTCGTTAACTGCAGAGCTGTGTCCAGGTCTCTGGTCTATTGGCAATGGGAAAGGAGTCTATTGTCTATTTTAAGCAGGTTTTCCCCATGTTTTTTTTTTTAAAAAACCTGTGTACATGCACTAATTTTGGTGTAAACGGAGAATTAGATAATCTGAGAAAACTGCTGGTTTGTTTACAACCTGCCTGAATGCCTGAATGCTCGTGTTTCTTGCCCTGTTGGACTTTGTTGTAACAGTATCACCATATTTACAGATCTCAACAATTACTTTTGAGAGTATATCTGATAGAAAAGAAGGCCCCAAAGTGTTTAAATATGACCTAAATTGTTTTTTTAAAAAAAAAACTTTTTATTTATCCTTTAATGCTTCTCAAAGTTTCAAGCGCAGTCTTAAAGAGAAAAAATAACATTCTGGACTTGATTTTCACTTAAAATTTTAAATTTATCGTCAGAATAATGCAAACGTCTTCTCCTTTCAAGAATATGCGCACAAACTTCTTAACCCGAAACTTGACGACGGGCCCCACTATCCCTCCCTAATATCACACCTTGGATGCATAAACATGCCTGTGCTCCACACATCACCCCACCCCGGGGGGGCCTGCATGGCTTTAGTGCCGCGCTGTGACACCAATCAGGGGAGATGGCGGGCTCCTTTGTCATGCAAACACCAATCGCTTCTTGTCTTATTCAAATGTCTGCCCTCTCTCTTTCTCCTCTCCCCTCACTCTCGCTCAACCCCTACCCCGCTTCACCCTCCACCCCCGACTTCAGCCCTCTCCCTGCCTCTCCCTCCTTCTCAAGTCCAAGTAAATCCTTGCTGAGAGGAGAAGGAGCCTCCGGGCCCGGGGCTGCTGAGGCAGGCCTCTCTCCTGGGGGTCAGCCAGTGTCTCAGTGCATGGGGCTGTTTCCAGGCCCAACCAAGTCTATTTCATATTCAAATGTTACAATCAGGCCTCTGACCCACAGGGGGCTCTTTATGGTTGCGGCCCCAGGTCGCAGGGTCAAGATGGTGATTTAATAGCTCAGGCAGAGGAAAGGAGCGGGGGAGCCAAGTGATTTAGGGGATGAATGAGTAATAAAAAAGCATTTTTCCTAAGTTGTCATGTAAATTTCAATCCGTATTCAATATGAGGCTCCCTCCACACTAGAGGCCTTCCTCAATGGCTTTCTAGTGGACTTTAGTCATTCAGAATTAAGAAAGTCCATTTTCTGCTTTTACTCTTGACTTGTGCTTGGTGTAAACAGTAGCTGACGGTGAAGCGGCCGAGGATTAGGGATGGAGATAAGGAGACGTTAAAGAGTCATCATACTTGTGTGGTGCCACTGTGTCTCAGATGTCCTCATGCTCTGGAGTGGCCTGTTATTCCTGTCCCCGAGGGTGTGTTCCCAGCACAGCAGCTCCAGTAACATAGGCAGGTCGGTGTGTTTATGTACATACGTGTCACAGAGAGCGAGCCAGAGTATTATGCTTGCATTACAGGACAGAGGGATGTCATATGCTGTAAAGCCCTGTGAGGCAAATTGTGATTTGTGATATTGGGCTTTATAAATAAAATTGATTGATTGATTGATTGATTATCTCGAGTGCTTTTCGGGTAACACGTACAGCTTGTTGTCCACAGGAGGAAAAAATGGAGGCGCGGACGGCTCTCGGACCCAGCATGCCAAGTTTTTTTCTGGTTAGGTACAGTTAGCTGTTTCCCCACTGGCAGCACACCTCTGCTCTATATGTGACTCACACGGTGTGTCCTGTTCAGGCCGTTCCTGAACCTGACTCATTTAAACAAACAAATCCTTCCATCTCACACCTGCTTTGATGTTGAGGTTTTAATTCTTTTCCATTTTTAGCTCAAGAATCAGCAGCAGCTCTGAACAGTTTATTTAGAAACAGACGCAGCATTAGATGCAGATTTAATAAAAGGTGATAAAACACAGTGTGACACAGACTGAGTGGCAGCAGTAATTATACTGTAAGTGAACAAATTGTGAATGATTGAATGAATGACATCAATTTTCTTGTCTTTATAAAAACACGACACACCCGATCAGGCATGTAAGACCACATCCAAGTAACAGTACAAGTCTTAATCTACAAATACACACATATAAACTTGCAGATGTAAATTTTTATATACAAAAACATACAGTATGCCACCTTCATTCATATGCAGAGATTTTTATTTAACTGGGATAGGTCCCACTGAGGTTAAAATAACTTTTTCCAAGAGAGTCGTGGCCAAAATAGGCAGCAGCACAGGATAAAAACAAGACAGGACAGAAAAACAGATAATACTACAATGAACAAAGTGCAGTATCTGCCATGTATCCAAAAATCTGTTTAAACACAAACACTCTAATGATTCCATCTCTGGGTCTTTCGAAATTGATTTACAAGCATTCAATGATATCAGCTCAATTAGTTCTTAATTACATCTCAGTTTAAGATCTGAAATGTTGCGCTATAAATAAAACAAATAAACAAACCTACAAGAGTCAACAAGCCTGAATATGAGGCCTTTATAGGTACCTGTGTGTCTGTCCCAAGCTTCCAAATAAAATCTGCAAATGCAAAAACTTTACTTTCACACTTTAATTTTAGTTTATTTTCATTTAATGTTCTAATAATCATTTCACTTTCATTTTCATTTAGTTTCTCACATTAGTGGTGGTGAAATGGGACAGTAAACCAATAAAACAAAACAAAATCAAATCGATTTTTGTTTTCTCTCATCACATTATCTAAGCCAAGGTTCACGACCCGTTTCAATTAGAGCTGCAGTAGTTGGTTAATTAACTGATTTGTCAGTCAACAGAAAAATACATTTTCAACATTGTGGTTGCACCTTCTCCAGAGCAAGGATTTGTGCAAGTTGTTTGGAGATTAGCTTTTGGAAACTGACGGATGTTTGTCTGTTTTCTGATATTTTAAAGACCAAACCATGAATCAATGAATCATTGAATCCAGAGATGAATATGCAGATTATTAGCTGGGGTGTAGCACCAAATTTTAGACCTCATGCATAAGCGTCTCTGTGGGGCCCCCGGCCGTTCCCCTCTTGATAGATGTCTCTCACGCATCTTTAAAAAATTGTTTTGTTTTTTTTTAACAAAGTCAGTTTGCTTTCTTTTGTTTTTTGGAACCTTGATTTCCCTTTTTTCGGGAAAAGACATGACAGTGTACGCTGGTGCCCTAGCAGCATAAGCAGTGACTTGCTCAACTTTAGCTGCCCTCTCTTTATGTATCATTTTGTCATATGGATTTGTAAAGTTATTTTGTTGATCTGTTCTGTACAACATCTACTGAATGTCTGTCCGTCCTGGAAGAGGGATCCCTCCTCAGTTGCTCTTCCTGAGGTTTCTTCCATTTTTTTCCCCCATTAAAGGAGTTTTTCCTTATCCGCTGCGAGGGTCCAAAGGACAGAGGGATGTCGTATGCTGTAAAGCCCTCTGAGGCAAATTGTGATTTGTGATATTGGGCTTTATAAATAAAACTGAAAATTGAAATTGTTTAGAGACGAATCCTACAGTGCAGGAGCAGACTAAACCATTTTGCCCCAGAGAGCTCTCACATTTTTTAATACAAATTTCTGTCTGTCTACCAGTTTATTTCGTGAATTTTAATTCACTTATGGTGCTAAATACTAAGAAATAAAGAATCGTAAACAAAACCAAACATTTCATTACAGGTTTTTCGAGGGTCCCCCCTCCACTGGGGCCCCGTGTAATCAGTCCCACTCTTTTCCTTACTACAACACCCCTGATCATTATAGTCACAGCCTTTGTGTCAATACATTAAAGTAAATTCTCTGATTTATCTGATCTCATAGTGATTTGTATTTGTTCACATGATAAATATATTTTGCACATGAGTAATTCTGAGGGTGAAATAGATAATGCATACCATACTGTTAACATCTTCAATATTAGTAACCCACAAAGACCCCTTTTTTCTAAACGCTTTAGATTTGATTTTTATTGTAAAATCATGATGACACAATGGAGTAGCATTAATAAAAGGTATAGCACTTATGTTACTAAAAACACTTATTTCCAAAGTGGTCCTCAATGGCAACAACAAACACATGGGAGCATAGAAATCAATGGAAATAAACAAATTACAATATAAACCTGCTTGTCCCCCTCTGCAACTCCACACCTGCAGTTCAAACTCCCTCCCTTAAAGGTGAATTTTGTTTTAAATATTGTCTTTGTTTAATACGCAGGGGCAGGTTGTTCTATAAGGAGATCTCAGTTGTTGATGTTGGAGATAAATACTTTCATACCCTGTAGCTTCCACTGACAGTAGCAGAGGCCAGAAGCAGAGGGCAGCACGGTGAGATGAGGTTGAGGGGCCACTGCAGGGCAAGGTAGGGCAAGCCTCAGTGGGCACAGCTGTAGCTCTATAGTCATTACTGCTCCTCTACTGGTTCAGAAGAAAAGGGCCGCTACCGCCACATGGCCACTCTGCCACGCCTGCCCCCTGCCACACACATACACACCCAGGAAGGCCTGGTAGCGCCAGGCGGCACCACTCGCAGTTTGCTCTCCCGTCACGTGTGGCAGGGTGGTGGAGCAAAACAGAGAGGTGTTGCAGGAGCTGGGACGGGGCCGGGGGGTGAGGGGTAGGATGGGTGGGTGTAGAGGTTAAACCAGGGTAGGGGGGCTCTGTTCCTTCCTCTCTTATCTCCCGACTGACCATTCTCTTTCCCATCCCCTCCTCCACCCCCCTCCACCCCCCCCCCCCCCCTCTCTTCTCTCCCTTTTGTGGCCTGTGCACCTGCAGCCCTTGAGTCTGGGCAATAAAGCTGAAGGATTTGTCTACTGGAGGTTGGAGGAAAAGTGGGGGAATCATTAAGCACGGGGAACACAAAAGCAACAGGTTCAAACTGTGGTTGTTTGATATGGTGCTATGCCATATTCCCCGGTGATGGGCACGACGTAATGCAGTTTGACACAGAAGGAGTGAGTTTAAGCAGATTTGCGTCCAGATTTACACACTGTTTGGGTTTGTGTCGTTATGAATCAGTTTGATCTGCCACATGATCGGCTTTCAACCTTTGGCCGGCTTGACTTTCATTTAGGGAGAACATGTATGTAAAATGAGCAAATCTCAACTGACCCATGAAAACCATCCAAAAGTCAATTTTCATGAGGTGACAAAACCAGCCCTGCTTTCAGCATCGTGACAATGCACTTATAAAATAATGCAATACTTAATTTTAAGAAGCAGTAGGATTCAAATCACCAAAATTGGAGATCACTGGATGACACAGGAAATGAACTGCAGTGACAGTAATAGTAGGTAAAACTAATCTTATTTTAATAAATCAAGACAAAATAATCAGTTTTTTTTATGACAAAATATCTTTGAAAATTGTCCATAGTGAGTACATGAAATCCTCTTAATGAGGCTTTTATTTTCTAAAATCTAATGCATCAATATTTATAATTCAATTATATAATACAATACATTATTTGTAAAGTGGAGCTGCGCCCATTTTCAAATTTCATACATGTTTTTCCTGTGGTCTGACAGTGTAAAAAATATTAGCAAACATGAAATATTCTCTCCCAAATCCAAAAACTAGAGAGCTAAACCTCAAATTCGTGATGTCATTGAGTATAAAGTCTGGAGCTGCTTTATATACAGTTAATTGAAAAAAATGTTCTCGATGACACTGAGAGCACCCAGGGATTGTTATGAGTATAGACTGACTGACAGCTGCTGCCTCAACTGGTTAGTTTTTAGCCACATTAAAAAAAAGGCCCACCTAAATAAAGCCAATATCAGTTTAAGTGTACGCTATTTTTAGAAAACTGTCACCACTTTATTTTCCTGTCAGACAACTCTCTCTCCCCATCAGGGATCTGATGCCGTTATCTCAAAGCCACCAGACTCCATTGGTGAAAATAGTAATTTTACTCGGAGAATACAGGAGTTGCTGGTCTACCTCTGCCTCAGTTGGCTAACGATGCAATGTAATGCAGAGAAAATATTCTCAATATAGCATACGCTTAAAAGGATACTGATTTTTTTAGGTGGCTAAAATGCGTTTTGCTGTGGCATTGCTGAGCTTCTATGCTGGTGGATCTGGTTTATCAAAGAGGCTAGCAAAGCAATGCAGCCATGTTGTTGAGCTAGTTTGCTGTTTCTGCTAAGTATCTGTCTGTTAGTCACTCACTCTACAGCAGGGAACGGCACTTGTAAAAAAACGACACTGTGTTTTTTTTACAAACCTGACATGTTGGAAGTCCTTCCTTTACCTCTGGAGGCACTGCCCAGAGTTTTTGAACTAACAGAAGTGCAGGGGCCTCGGTGATCGCTCACGCCCTTCACTTCCGGCGGTGCCCCCAGGGAATCGCCGTGTTGTTTACAAATACTTTGGGTAGAAAACCAGCAGAGTTTAGCTATATATCACATTTTTCACGTCACTGTATCACCGTGTAGACTAATCTGATGTTTGTTTATAAATACAATGACTGAACAAATGTTACTATTTCTGTGTGCACGTTTTGTAAATAATAACAATAATAACATTGTAGATTAGCTGGGTTAACTGTTAGCTGTTAATGTTAGCCATTAGCGGTGTCTGTAATAACCATAGACTGTATAAAAATAAGGTAATAACTCAATAAATGGTCCGTGAATAGAATATTTTTTCCTGTGGATATCTTAGTTACAACATGATTGAGCTAGCAAAGCAGTTTTGTGTTGCTATGTGTGGTATTTATTCAGTTATGGGAAATCACGATGTCTAGAAAGCATCAGTGGCTGCAGCTGACAGGGACAGTTGGCAAAGCTAACATCAGGACGTCATCTGTTAAAAGCCTCCCATTGTAGGATACGACACAAAACTACTCCAGTTAGCTCAATCATGTTGTAACTAAGACATCTGCTGGGAAAAAAAAAAATTTTCACGTTGACAAGACGGCGTTTTGGGTGGAGCGGTCGCTATGGACGCGGAGCTTGCTGTTTCTGTAGGTACACATTTCCTGGGGACACCTGCACGTCTTGGCCATGCCCCCTCCACTGTGATTGGCTAAAGCGCAGCATCGTTCAAACTCAAAGCCCCGGCCCCGTCCTCCCCTCCCTCTGTAGTCGTCTTTCACACAGGGCTGCTGACAGATTCTACAATGTAGATTGCAGAATCTGTCTTGAGAGATTACATGCGGTGTAATCAGAATAGACATGCAATCCACTTTTGGACCGCAACCCACCAGTAGAGAACCAGAACCACTGTCCTTAAATATTACAGTTACGATTGAAAACAACAATAGAAATCACCAAGTTTTTTACACAAGATTTCACACATCTCTGCAATTCAAATCAATTACCAGTGTCTATGTGGAATTGATTGTTTATAGCACAACATCATGATGATTTGGTCTATATGGGTACATTTTCTGATTAAACTGAGAAAACTACAGTAGAGTAAAAATTATGTGGGTGTAAAAAACAGAGCAAACAAAATTCTGTGGGTCCAACAAAATCAGTCTCCCATTCACTGCCTATGAAGCAGCTCCAGACTTTATACTTGATGATGATCACAAATTTGACTTACTTCTCTGGTTTCTGGCTTTGAGAGGGAGTAGCTCATGTTCACAAACATTGATTAAACTTTTCTAGACCATGCGAATAACATTGGTGCTCTTCACTTAGGTGGTGTTCACATTTAATTATGTTTGGATGTTAATACTTTTGTATATGTACACTTTTTAAAGCTTGACTTGAGTTTTTCTACTCTACACAATGATATTTCTACTTTTACTTTTTATATAGAGATCTGGGTACTTCGTCCACCACTGAATAACAGCAGCAATTTAATTTCATAGTGAACTTTTCTAAGTTTGTTCAGCCTTCCATTGGAGCCATTCCTCACTATTTTCCATCATGTCTGAAGGATCGTTTTCTTGTTTTAAATCAAAACTGAGAAGACATTTCAGGGGTGTTATAAGCTCCTCAGATTATTTTTAAGCTTTCAGCCAGCCAAGCAAAATAAATTAACACAAACAATCTCTTAGGGGTCAAGTGATAGTTTAACAGTAAGAATGTGTGAGTTTTATGAACATACATGATGAAGGCATTGGGTAAATTCAAAACTAAAGAATCTAAGGGCTTTTATAATTAGCCTAATACTTGCATGAACATATACAGTTAAATATAGAAACACTGAATATTCCATGTAAAATAACTTGATTGTATATTAAAACATGTGACATTGCTTGACTGTGTTGTATCACCTGGTTTAGGTGTCTAAAGCTAAACACACAGTGACAGAGATATACCAACAACAGACAAAGCACTGGTTGTGATTGTGGTTCCCCAGGAAAGCTGGTTGTATACTGATAAACCCACATGAAGGTAAGTGTGCTACAAACTTTTCTGCCACACTGAAATGGTGGTTCAGTGTAACTCAAACGCATAGGTGAAGTGAAATAGTTCTCAGCCATGTTCTGCAGACTCCCTGTTCAATTCCCCACCTGTTGTAATGTTATGTTCAGTCATGTAGAACTTTTCTCTCACCCGTTGCATGCCAGACCCCCCACATTGTAAATCGGCGCAAAGGGAAAAAAGATTCAGCTCTTTCAGAGTGCGACCATGAAGGCAGAGGAAATCACTCTAAACGGTCTTAATTCTGCCATTAGATGAGAGGGAGCGCTGAGGGGATTGGCTGGCCCTATGCTCCATATTCACAGAAGCAGGATGAGGCTGGGAAGCCTGCTGAGAAAATGGTGTCGTAATCAGGAGCCGGCAGTTCTGCCTGATCAGGTACACTAGCCCCTCTTCTCCTTTCCTCAGACCCCTCCTCCTCCTCCTCCTCCTCCTCTGCCTCCCCTCCTCCCCCCTCTCATTTCTCTTCCATTCCCCTGCCCCGTAAGGAGATCCTAATAAGAGTTTGGACGTACTGAGCTCCTCTTATGTGAGGACCTGGCAGGAGGGAACAGAGATGAGGCCTGAGGTGGGGGTTGAAGCTGGAGGTATGGAGTTGTGGTGGTGGGATGGTGGTGGGGGGTTCGTTTTTTTGTTCCCACATTTGATTATTCAGGTTGGCTGAACTAAATTCTAAACCCATAAAATTCGTATCCCCTCTGGGGGACCATTTGCATATATTTCAGTAACCCCCTCCCTCACATCCCAATTCCCCTTTTTTTTCTCAGAAAGTGAAAGAGAGGGCGAAGCAACCAGGCCTGTCTAGGCTTTAAGATGTCACCGTGGTGTGAAATATGGGCGAACAAGCAGGGTCTTTGAAACTCAAACTAACCCCCCACCAGCCTCTGAGCTGCTGCCACACACACATATACAGACCCAGTCATCCTCTTGCCCTCCACTTGTTGCTATCCTTAAACAGGAATTACATTTCTGGTGTGCGGTTACATGCTCCACAACTTTATTCTCAACTTTCTGCACCTGAGGTTCTTTCAGGTGACACATGATCACGATGGTCTGTAGTGTTTGTTGAGAGTCATATCTGCGCAGATTAAAAAGGAAGCTGCTCTTGTTACAGTTGAGTGTGTCTCTGTGTTTTTATGTTTGGGCACACGGGAGTTTATGACTTTCAGATATGTGGAATCATCTGTCAGTTGTGTATGTGCAGCTATTTACAAAATAGCATAAGCCATGACATGTCAATTGGTGCCATTATATCAGCAGGGCAAAACTGCTGGAGGCCAGGAAGAGCTCCAAATATTTGATAAACATGTCAAAGCAGTAAAGCCTGGACTTGTAATTATGCCAATTTTACTCTTACCGTCGTCGATGCAGGGGATTAATTTTCAGACAAAAAATGTTCTGAAGCCAGGTCTTAAAATTCCGTTTAGGATGTGAGCCCGGCAGCATAAAGACGAGGGGAACACACATGTAGCCGGGCACACAGACCCTGAGAGGCAAGCTGGATGAAGGCAGGGCTCCACATCGCCAGTCAGCCATGAGAGACACCTGTTCGTTTGTTTGCTCTAGCGAAACTCGAGGTTTTGTTTCTCACCGTGCCAACCAACCAGGCCCGCTGGCACTAGTTTTACTGCCCATCTGTATGGATGGGTGAAGTTAGACGATGGTCTTTGAAAAAAAGGGGAGGAGGCGGGGGTGGGGGGGTTGATACTTGATGGCATTTTGGTCACATGGGGTGAGTTGCTGTCATCCTTTAACCCTCCCCCCTGGACCCCTTTCCCTCCCCCTCCCGTGCCCACTCCCTGGTGCACAGGCAGAATGCAGTGTCAGGAGGGTGAGCACTGAGCGCCCATTGTGTGTGCTAACCAAAGCGGAATGCCCGGGTGACAAAAGGGGGAGGAGTGGGCTCAGGGCACACAAAGCCAGGGGGAGGAGAGGGGTGGAGGAGGAGGAGGGGAGGGAAGGAGAGGGGGGCAATCTGCTGGGGGCTAAATAGACCCACTCAGCCCCCAAAAACTCTAGGCACCCTAAAAATCTCCTCTCACCTCCCCCCCGCTGCCTTCTCACCCGCACCAGGCCTCCCTGCCTCGGCTCTGGGGTGTACAGTACGCAGGCGGCTGGAAGTTGCCCGTTTGTTCCCAGCAGCGTGAAAGACGAGAGCCTATGACAACTGAACCCTTAAACTATTAAGTGTTGGTTTTGGTGTTGTGAGTCATGGCCCTGAGGTCTAAAACAAGGATGTATTTGCCAACAGTAACCATGGTTTCCAATCTGTGTCATCAGTCAGAGATGTCCTGTAAGCCCTGTGTATCACTGTCAGATGTTTACAAAACAGACGGGGAATTCTGCGTGCTCAACATGAAACGCTTCCTTGGAAATTTTCAGGAACAAACATTCCTGAAAATACAGGAACTGCTGATTGGCATTTTTCACCGCACACCTACTGCTATGTGAATGACTTCTATCACTACACAGCCTATGACTTAGGATCCGTGTTTGTGTGTGCATGGGGGGGCACATGTGCATGTACTCACCTGCCTGTTCTAGAAGCTGAGAGCAATCTAGCCTGTGTAGCATCGCATGTCAAAGCCAGCCTCTCAACTCCCACACAGGACCTGGGGCAACAGTGCGGCCACTTTAAAACGCATGAGACAAACCCTGAATTAACTCTTTCTTAATACCAATATATCTCCTGCAGATGCAAGTAGCAGCAGATCCACTTTTAACAGGCACCTTACCGCTGCAGGACTCTGGTACTTTTTAATGGGCGTTTAATCTGTAAAATCTGTTTATTGGCCTTTAAATCTTTGTTCAAAGTGATGAGCATAAGTCTGGAATCAATGACCGAACACTGAACAATTAATTACAGGATATTATAGCACTTGCATCATTGGCATCAACCTGGCCATGATTAGCGGCATTGTAGTAGGGGAAGGTGGGGCTAATTACCCAACAAATAAAAAATTTGCGTAATAAATCGGTCGACAACTGAACTTTGTATAAAAAGTAGTGGGATCTCTATGAGGCCCCTCCCACCTTTCAAAGGCACAATATGGTTTAGTCTGCCCTGCACTAGAATTCATCTCTAAATGCATGCAGAGCTGAGTGAGTGACTGCTTAAGGCTCATTTTTACTACCTTTACATTTATAAATAAATACATTCATTTCAAACGTGATGAACGCCTTCATTTCAAATGTCCATGTCTTCTTTCATCTCCTAAGGTTGTATTTAGCTCGAACCACGCTACACTGGCCCCGTGATCTCTGATAGTACTACTCTGTCTTGTCCGTATCCGTTAGCTTTTAGAAAACACAAGCACAAATACATACGACATGAACGCAGAGCACGGACAGAAGTCTCCATCCATGTCCAAATATGTATCTAACGTTGAGCATAAATGAGCTATTATGCTGCTGGAGCACCAACATACAGAAATCAGGGTTCCAAAAAAGACAGGGCACCCAGTAGCTCAGTAAATAGGGTGAGTGTGCCATGTTCAAAGGCTGTGTCCTTGCCGTAGCGGCCGTGGGTTTGATTCCAGCCCGCAGCCTTGTTGCATGTCATCCATTCTCTCTCCCCATTTCACGCTTCAAAAACTGACTCGTCACTGACGGCAAAAAAGCCCCAAAAAATAATCTTTAAGTAATAAAAAAATATGTATTAAAAGAAGAGAGGGAAAGAGAGAAAGGAAAGGGAAAGAAAGCAAGCTGACTTTGTAAAAAAATTCATAAGGTGTGTGAGAGAGACATGGATTGAGAGAGGAAGGACAGGGGGGCCCAAAGAGACTGCGCGTGCATAGGGCCCAAAATTTGATGTTACGCCCTTGGACAAGATGTTTAGGAAATCAATGAAGTAATAAAAATTTTGGCAAGACTCCACCAATAAATGTTATTACTTTGATATTCCTAAAATTCTTTTCAGGACTATTTAATGAAACTATTTATTTATTTTATTATAAATGTACTTATTTTATTATTTCTTGGTCTCTCTCTTTATGTATCATATGGATCACTGTAAATTATTATGTTTATCTGTTCTGTACACACGACATCTGTTGCACATCTGTCTGTCCTGGGAGAGGGATCCCTCCTCAGTTGCTCCTCCTGAGGTTTCTACCAATTTGTTTCCAAATGGCAAATTGAAAGTTGTGATGTTGGGCTTTATGAATAAAACTGAATTGAATTGAATATTATTATTTACTTATATTGCCCAGGTCTCCATTTCCTGGCTAATGGGATTAATTATCATCCTTTTTAAACTGACACTGATGGCAGGGTTTGGGGTAACAGAAGTGGCCTGTCAGATTAGTTATATTTGTTGACCTGCTTTTGTTTTATGTAACTGTGACAATCAAATCAAATTATTCCTCAAAGATCTTGGGTGATGTCACTCATAGATAACATTAAATCAATTTGCTGATGCACCAGCAGTGTGTGGATGTTGCCAGTGCCAGTGAAGCCACAGAGCCACTTTTGGAAGAGACCTTTTCGTCCCTTGTGGTCCTTCCTCTTTCCCCAAAATGATGACCGGGCAGATCAAAGGGGATGCTCTAAAGAAAACTCTTAATGGTGACCTCCCCCTCCTCCCTGCTTCTTTCTCCCACTCCCCTCATATGCCCACTTAACATCTGAACTCCCTCCTTCTTTCATTCATGCAAACTCAGCCTTTCCCATCGTATTTACATATGCCGCTGCAGGGCAAAGGTAGTTTCCCGTTTTATCTGTGCTGAGTTCATAGGAAGTAGCTTGCTGAGTTGTTTTGGTTTATGTGTTGTTAGTGAAACACAGAGGGTCAAATGCAAGCCTCGGGGGCGTGTGTAGGTCACAGAGTAAACCTGGCAGGGTCGATCCCAGCACCTTTGTGACTAACACAAAGTGTGAGTGTTTTAGGTAGTTGTATGTGTGAGCGCGCCTGCACGTGTGCTCATGCATGTATGCACATCAGTGCATGAATGTCAGGTGAGTTTGTGCTGTCTGTGCTGGTGCAGTCACAGCCTCTTCATCAGTGCTGACCCAGGCAGCCATCATTGTTCTCAGGCTGTAAATCACCCTGCTGCAATCAGGACCCTGATCTAGGCTTCTCTGAGCCCTCTCCACTCCCGATGATTCCCCTCCTGATTGGCCTAACTGGACTCCTGTCTGTGGCGGCAGATTAGCATGGATTGTTTTTTACTCTGTAGCATACAGATTGAGCCATGTTAGCATTCACACCTCCACACAGTGGCCGAGGGCTCTGTAGAGGCTCTGAAACGCAGAAGAAAACCAGACTTGTAGCTTTGAAAACTTTTAGAAGAAAAACAGGTGGTGGACAAAAAAAAAAACAGGGACAGCTGACACAATAATACATTTCTATGACATAACCTCGAGTGCTTTGTGATGCTGCATTTTTGTCAATACTGTATCAGATTTAACAAAGTAAATTTTTAGGCATTATTTTATGTTGCTGTTGTGTCAAAATGCATTAAAAGGGAGCATGGGGAGGTATCTTCATGAGCCATTTTTTGGCATCTAACCTCTCCTGCACAATGTTTTAACTTTTAATTTCTTTTTCCTGTATTTTCTATATATGTATTTGCAAATAAACTAAACTAAACCACCTCAATTAAGAATTCCCACGTTAATTCCATGGTGTAGGAAAATTCAATCAATATTTATGTACTGTACTGTACTGTAATAGTCTGTCTCTCTCAAAGCCAACAAACCAAAGGAGTAAAGCCCTATTCACATGGGACTAGTATTACCCCAGGACCTCCGGTAATTTGTAATAATTGCCGAGATCATCTGTGATCTTAATTCCATGCGGTACTGGCCATTATTTGTCGAGTAAAAATTCCACTGCAAATAACCTACCCTATTTCCCTATTCAAACACAGAGATCGTGTGATGTTACTAGTCCTGTGTGAATCTGTATCTTGGTCATATGGGGCTGTATTGATGTTTGCTGTTTCCTCCGTGCCTCATTTCTCCCTGTTGAGAATTATGGAGGCAGTTATAAAAGTAAGTTTTGACAGCATTTAGACCCATTCACAGAAAAAGCTCAGATCAATCAGAAGAGTGAAATCTCGATTGTTGCAAGATGTATGATGTGTGAAAGTTCTGTTTGTTTAAGCCACATTTAAAAGAAAACAGGAGGAGCCTGATTTTGTTGACCCACAGAATGTGTGTCTTCTTTTTGATACCCAGATGAGCTTTATTCTGTTGTAGTGTTCTCAGTTGTGACAAAGAAAATGTACCCATGTACTCATAACATCACCCTGGGTGCTCTCAGTGTTGTCTAAAACATTTATCCCAATTTATTGTTCGTGGAGCAGCTCCAGACTTGATACCATCTGACATCACAAATTTGAGTTTTAGGAATCTAGATGTTGGATTTGGGATAGAGTTGTCCGTGTTTCCTAATATTACTTAGACCATAGAAATAACATGTATGAATAGT
The DNA here is from genome assembly GCF_011397635.1 of Epinephelus fuscoguttatus. Classification (NCBI taxonomy): domain Eukaryota; kingdom Metazoa; phylum Chordata; class Actinopteri; order Perciformes; family Serranidae; genus Epinephelus; species Epinephelus fuscoguttatus. The sequence goes on along the minus strand of NC_064760.1, from coordinate 19,076,181 downwards.
TCTTTTTTAAAGGTATTTCCCTTCATTTGTCCACACCTGGTATGTGTACAGGTTAACACTCAAATGTCACATCTACTCACATCCTTGACCTCATGTCAATTTAATAGGATGCGTTACAGCTGTTGGACACTGCTGTCTTCACTGATGGGATTTTTTTTACACAGTTTCTTACTGGTATTTAGTTTGCAGTTACAGTGGTTCAGTTTCATCAGGATAACCTATTCAGTATGCAAATCACTTCCAGAGAGTCCTGGCAACATATACAAGTACTTATCAGGTGAGACAGAAGCTCCTTCTACACTGCCTGTTCAAGGCAGGAATATCAGGCTGTTATGCCACCTCGCTATGCTGTATATGAAGTACAGTCGCCGAATGGGGGGACAGAGTGGTCTCGCCTTTAATCTGCCACAGGAAGTAGTGACAGCGCCGAAACGGTGTCTGTGTACACAGGACAGCCGGCAGGACAGGTGTGACATTTTGACGACATGTTATGCGTGCAACGCATCATGGGAGATTTAAAAGGTAGCTGTTAGCAGTTAGCAGCTAACTCAAAGAAGAAGAACAGCAGGTTGGGAAAACGATGATATTCGGGTGCTCTTTACCCTCTTAGCATAGAATAAGATCAGCCACCATATAACAAAGATGTTAAATAATTGTAATTGTCATGTTTTGCCATTGTTGTAGTTTATAAAGTGCTGCTGACGCGTATGTTTCATGTCACACTAGAGGCTGATGCTGTAGTGTTACATGTTACAACCATCACATCTCTTTTGATTCCGCGATGCAGGGATGCAGTCTATAATCACACACTGGAGCGGAATGATGCTGCCTTCGTTTGGCAAAGTAGGAATATATCCTTTTTCCACCAACATTAGCGGGTGTACACAGGTTTTTTAAAAATGGGAAAATGAGCTAAAAATATGCTTAAGACTCCATTGCCAGTAGACTAGAGCCGTGTTTTACTGGTGTGTTACATTTGATGTCACAGACATGTTGGAGAACGGGTCAGTAAACAGTAGAAAAAAGTTTGGAGGCCATTGAAAATGTTACGGTGATTACTTTCTTCTATATATCTTTTAGTTTTTCAGTTTCTCTTCCAAACTCGATACAAAGTAACTTGGACTGACCAGTTAAGGGGCTAAAATTAACATGTTCACCTTGGTGTTGTGCTTCCATCTCTGCCAATCAGAGCAGGAGCTTATAAATACCCACGACTACTGCAGAATCATTCGACCTTGGTGTGAATACCGATTGTGATCTTTCCCATTACCTACAAAACCCAGTTGTTTGTGAGTTTTTCGTGTAGTGGGAAAGAGGCTATAAAGAAGGAACTTAATAGAGGCCCCATACCGCGATCTCTGTATGAAAAGGGCTTGTATATACCTGCAAGATTTCCTATCTACGGCTGCCCATGAAGTTCTACCGCCTGGGGTCATTTGTTCTCCCAGTGGGGGACCATTTGCCTTAGCACCTTGTCAACAGTAGTCAGGGAGTGACCGGTGGATAGGAAGGCCCATTGACTCCCATGGAGAAAGACTTGCTTATCTATCAGTATCCATGCTGCAGCATTTATGGGAATGACAACAATCTGTGGTGTGATGTCATGTGCAGTTTGGAAGACAGAGATGATAGTTACAGTCAAGATCTGTTATATTTTGATATGAGCACATTAGATAAATGGCACTTTATGAGCTTGTTTACACCTGGTATTAACATGTGTCTTAGGTGATCCGCTTACACGTGGACAGCTCATAATCTGTTGTTAGTTCACACCTGGCTTTAGAATGCGTCTCCAAATGAGTCTCAAGTGACCACTTGTGATCGGATCTGAATTGCCTGGTCAATATGCAGATTAACAAGTAGCTTACATCATTTAATTCTACATAATAATAGTAATAACTTTATTTGTATAGCAACTTTCAAAACAACCGTCACAAAGTGCTTCACACACAAGGACACACAAAGAAAACAGGAAACAATCAAACACAAACTCACAGTCACCAAATAAAAGTGCACATAACGAGCAGATGACACAGGAAACAGATAATTTAGAAAAGTTTAAAATAAAGCCAGATGGTAGAAGTGAGTTTTGAGACGGTTGAAGTCCTTACCGATGCGGTGCACCCTGTGCCGTTGGCCTTTTTTCCGCCAATTCAGCGTGTGGAATCGGCTTCGGAAAATTAAATCACTGTGATTGGCAGTTCAACTCAGCATGTGAGAAGAGGAACAGAAGTGAGGAATATCCGGATAATCTATTGATAATATACGTAGGTTAACATAGGGATAACCAGTTTCAATTATGTCAACTTTGTCTCTGCCATTTTGGCATGGTGAACAGCTCTACATACTACAGGACCCATGAGCCCTAACCGCTGTTGCCATGGAGAAGAGGCCAGTCAGAGGTGCGAATTGAAGAAGTAGTGAATTCAAAATGCTTCATTGTAGCAGTGGTTCATAAAACATAGTACTATAATTGGTTTATTCAACCAGAGTTGGCCAAAGTATAACTGCATCATTTTTAGCTTTCATCCATCAATATTGTTCATTTTAAACATGGTGATTGTAGGTTTCTTGCCAGCATGCACCTTCGTAGTCATAGTAACTTCTCCTAAATTTTTAGGTACAGCAGCTTCTGACTTTTTATGAAACAACCACTCCAACTGTGAGTCATGCAAGTTTGCCCATGGGAAAATTAATTAAATTGATGTTTTTATTGTTTTGGTTATTTTGCTTCTGCAAACCAGGAGCTCTAAAAATACCTTGTCCCTCACTGCAAATCCATAACTGGTTGATTTATGTTGTCGTGGAGACGGTCATTGTGTAGGCCTCATGGAATCCTGATGACATCACAGCGAGTTCAGGCTGTGTGTGTTCAGTGATTACCGGGATAACAGGCCTCAAGTCTGGGTCCTTACAGTGGACGAGAGACTGTGACTAAAAAGTGACGGGGACACAGAGACAGACAAAGAAGAGTAATACATTGCATGCATAATAGCCTGAAGTGAAGTGGAGATATCAGGCACAATTTCATCCAGTTACAAGTGCATATAGAAAAGAAAGTAGCCATGAAGGGTCAAAACTTCAGCACTAATAACTAACAACAACTTCATATTCAGACTGAAGAGGTTTGGTTTGTCGACCCTGATGGAGGCCACATGCATGATATTACAGACAGGTTTAGTGCGAGAGAAACTGAAATGATGTGCTATCTGACGAGATGATACTAGTCAACACAATTACTCTTCAGTGCACACGATACATGTATGTGTACAACAGGACGATATGTTTCTCCTCTTACCTTACCTTACCTTCATCTTTGAGTCTCTTGTGTTTCTTCAAATCTTGTTTTTATCTTAATGGCATTCTGAGGACTTTTTATTTAGTATACTGAGCCTTTGTTAGCGGGATTAGAGCAGAGAGATTACAAGAAATGGAAGTAGAGAGAAATAAGGAACGACATGCAAGAAAGATCTCCAACTGGATACAGAATGAGGATATTGCAGGTCATGGTCAGCACCCTAATCCCTAGGCGACCAGGGGCGCCTCCTGAAGATCTTCTCAACAATAACTTTTTATAACACTTGTCTAAATTGTTTGCAAACTGTGACTAAACACAGTCCTTACAAACTTTATCTTTCTTACTTTATCTCGGTCCATAACTGCAAACAAGGCTAAACAAAGCAGGAGTCTACAGCCATGCTAGCAGCTCTGTGAGGCACTTACTGTGTTCCCCAATCCATTGGACAAACAAAAATTTTGACCTGCTGGTGGACAGTTTATCCTCTGGGGACCATGAATGTCTGTTTAATTTAATTTTGATTTAAGACATTATGTTAAACAAGTTGATTTTTATCGTAAGCAAGTTGAAAGACACCTCTGCACTGCCAATTTTTTTTACATGTTAGGGGCTCAATTTCAGACAGTTGATAATAGAGAGATTTTTAAGAGTGCATGTATTTGTCAGAGTTGAAGTATATTTAATGATGGTGAAACATTACCAATGGAAAGAACTAAAGCAGTATAAATTAGAGGAGCACTTGGAGAGCACAGACCAAGGCCAAATGCCCTAACTCGCCTTGTTAAAGTTGCAATATACAACATTCAGAACATAAAGCACCAAACTCATGTCTTCACTGGCTAGCTAATCGCTGCTACTATGCACTGTACACTTTCTGAATGGGGTGTCTTTGAGGGAGCGGTGCTGATACGGTGGTGTTCATACGGGACAGTATGAGCAGTGTTGTGTGTTAGCTCTGTCAGCACTATTGGCATTGTTAGCACTGTTGGTTTTGTTAGCACTGTTACACCTCCTCCTAACATTCAGGGAGCAAGCAAACTCTGGCAGATGTAGCACAAAAATTGTTCAGAAACTACAAGAGACGACAATATTCATGGGAGCCTATCGAGCAAACAGCTTGCTGTTGCTCTGAAAATATGTTGGAGGTGTTCAACGCTTCACAAAATACAGAGCAATGAGAGCAGTTTTTCGAGCAAGCAACTCATCACTTAGTCAGTTCGCTGATGCATGGAGCAGGTTTAGACTTCTTCACCGGGGAATACAGAAACAATCAAAAGCCCTTTTTAGATAGGAATTGTGCAAATTTGCAGGAAAGCCCAATCAGTCTTTTTTCAGCATTGGCAGTATAAAAACAAAATCGGGGAGCACGGCAAAATACTGCCTGCCTACTTTTGTCTATACAGACTGCACTTTTTTCGGGGCAATGGGGGGGCGTGAGCAAGTAACACAACATGTAGCTCAGCGTGTGATGTAAACAGTGACGTGGGAGGGAAGCCGCGGCTGTCAGTCCTTCTGCGATTCTCTAGTAAGTCGGCCCATCCTTCACCGTCCCCGTCATCTGACAGTTAATGGCCTCTTCATTTGCGAGGGCAAGGAGGGCGCGCAATTCCTTGTCTCCCCAGTTGCTCATCTTTACAGTGTCTGTCAGGTTTGTGTTTTCCCTCTTGGTACTAGCTGCTCATTCCTGCTATCAGCTGTTTCCTGTTTGGCCACCTTGGTCTGTTTAAACTAAAAGGGTTCCGCCAATATGACTACCCTACAAGGCGGAAAATTGGGCACCTCGGATCAACTCGCCAATCCGGTTCTGTGAGTCTAAATGCTCGCAGCTTGCCGGCAAAACAGCCCAACATTCATGGAAAATCTGGCAGTGTAAAAGGGGCTTGATGTTTACTTGCTTGCATCGCGTCCAGTTCGAAAGTTAGAAAGAAGTGTTTGGCTATTGGCACAAAGCCATATGGAACCACGGTGGCAGGTTTGTTGTGAAAGCATAGCCTCCCATATGGCTGACAACTCATTATGAGCCCAGGCCTAGCCAGTTTAAAGTCAATTTCTCACACTTAAATCATGTTTTAAGCTAGCATGAAGGTAGTGGCATCATAAGACAACCAGAGGTGCAATTCAAGGTCGATCACAACAAATTTTCTCTCATATCTTGCCTTAGATCACCATTTAGGGTTTCAGAATAATCACGCGCCATGTTGGCCTTAAAATTCTTCATTCAAATGTAATTCAAGTGGTGAAATTAACCAGAAAGGATGACAACCTGAAGATGGCAGTGATCTTGTGATGTCATGTTGACTTTGGTAATTGCAGAAAGAAAAATAGTTTGTGTATCCACCTCGTGGTTCTGATGCAATCCAAAATGTAATGGATTCTTTCTTGACTTAAGCTATGCCCTTCTACCAAGTTTCATGAAAATCAGGTCGGTAGTTTTTCCACAGTTCTGCTGACAAACAGACAAACGCGCAAACTGAGCTGACTCCATGACCTCCTGGCAGAGGTAACTATGCCACAGATATAATGTGATATTTCAGTATGTCTTCCGTCGGTAGCAGGAAACTAGAGAGGAATTTGCACTCACATGCTCCCTAACTGAACGATGACAGAGGATGCTAAAGACTAACATCTCACTGACTAAGTAATGAATCAGACAAAGATCCTCTGGTGGAATTCGACAGTAGGAGAGAGAGAGAAAGAGAGAGGGAGGAGGGAGGGAAGGAAGGAAATTGCCTCTGGTGTACATATCCTCATGTCTGATAATCCCGCCTCATGTGTCTGAGCGAGACTCTTGACATGGGCGTAATGGTAATTATGGTGATTTACGACTCGTTCCTCCAGTTGCTACCATTATATCACATGAGCTGTATGTTTTTTTTTTTTAAGGAATGGCACTGAGTGGCTCATCATAACTCTGTCTAATAAAAAAAGGCCTCACTTTGATTTGGACCTACTCTACGTTATTTGCCCTCATGGAGCAGTTTCGTGTGTGTCGGTGTTGCTTGTGCTTGCATGATAAAGGCGTGTTTCTCAGGCCTGATCGTGTACTCCAGTGTTTGCCTAATGCTCACATGTGTTGTTGACGTGTTATGCATGTGTTTGCTCATTGAGTGTGTGTATTTACCTTTGCAGGGTGGGGCGAGGGGTCCGAGGGGGTGGGCGGGCGGGGAGGTGGGTAGTAGTGCTTGGACCTCATCTCCCAGGAAGCTCTCTGTACTCCAGAAACCTGAGCTTGAGCCTGTTAAGACAATGAGGGGAACACGTGAGACTCTAGCACATGGTGGCTAGGGTTACCTGCTCGCTCTGAACTTTTGGCCTGGGAGCAAAACCTCCCCACCCTTATGACTCCAGCGCTGCTCCACCTGTCTCACTGCTCTCTGCCCTCCATTTGTGTGGTACCTCCCTTAATGTTCATGCACTTCATTTTGAAATGTGTCAGACAGGTTTGTGTCCTTGGTGCTGCTGCTCCGTACTTCAGTTCCTCCTACAGTTGTGCCCCCTACTCCTGCTCCTTCACTGTGCTACAGGTCACTGTGACTAATGATGTTTTGAGTGAAGCGCTCATCTACAGAATTCCTCTATTTTTGTCTGTTTGTGTGTTTGCTGTCTGCCTCCCCAGACAAAAGCCTGGCTGGGCCCCTGCCATCAGGTCTCCATCCATCCACAGTCCACAGGTGAACTCCTTCCACCAGCCAGGCAAACCTGACTTTCAAGTCTCCCACCCACACCTATTGGACTGCTGTCCTCTCACCTGTGCAAATATGAAAGAGAGAGATGGAGGGGGAGGAGGGAAAAGAGTGAAATGGAAAGATATCCCGGCCTTTGGTTACTGGGTGGGGCGCAGAAAAGAATACTGCGCAGCTGAGCAAACCTTCATACCCATAGGACTTCACTGTACACTTTTCTCTCTCTGTTTTCTCTCTTAATCCATTCTCTCTTTCTGTAACCGGCCCCACAGCGATAGCGGGCTAAGGCGTTCTTTTATGGCCGCTGAATAGAGATTTCCTTTGAGGTTATGGAGTTGATACACTCTCCAGCATCACTTTTGTGCCGTGGTCACAATGTGGAGTGATTTACTGCCTTAGGGGACACATGCTCTCTTTAGAAGTGTTCCCGTGTAGGTGTAGGCATTATCTGGATATTATTCAGGAAATCCTTTTATCTAACGATATCCGCAGCAGAGGTTCGACTTAATTTGGAAATGTAACCTATAATCTTGATCACACTGCGCTAAACGGACTTGATGAGTGAGGAGACCGGCCGGTGATATGGATGGTTTAATAACTGAATCTGTGGCAGCTTAAGTCAGAATAAAAGCTGAGCAGTGTGGACAGTTGGAGGGGAAACTAACTTTAAAAAAAAAAAAAAGCGCACCACACAAACAGATTTTGTACACATTCCTGAGACGCGTGACTGCTGAAATACAATGTGTTCATCAACAGCAATGTGCTTGGCTGCAATGTTAAAGCAAAACAAAGATACCCCACATGCTTTCTCGTTGCTCCTCGGTAAGAGAAATGTGTCGATACGGATCTGAACAGAAACAAGGTAAAATCATAAAAGTGTATCGGGCAGAGGTGGGATGAAGTCTTTGTTTTGCAAGTCACAAATAAGACTCAAGTCTTTGCACTCAAGTCCCAAATCAAGAATGATGAGTCCAAAGTCCTAAACCTTGAGTCATAATGCGGTCTTCATCAAATGTAATGCCACTTCAGCAACAGAGTGATAATATATCAAAGTTATTTACATTCATAAAATTGAATTTATTTGTTAAAAGAAGTTAGTTTTAAAAAAGTATCATATAGCATTATCAACCATTGTGTCTTTCTGTCCCGTCTTCTTGTATTTAACTTATCTCATATTGGAAAAATGCAGAGGTGCGGGCTCGAGCCATGTGACTTGGACTGGAGTCACAGATCTGATGACATTAGACTCAACTTGTCAAAATACAAAAAGACTTGCAACTCGACTTGAACACCAATATCACCAGTGACTCGTTACTTGAACCTTTTGACTTAAAAACAGTTAATACCTTCCCCCAAACCCAAAGATTAAAAAGTTTATGATTTTTAAAGTGTGAAATAAATCAATTAATTTCCCTTCATTTCCTGAATCAAGCCTTAACCTTACAGCATCCAGTCAATGTCAGCGGAGAACCATGAAGAACTAATTTTACGTTAGGGAGCACCAGTTGGAAGAAAAATTATACCACAGGCTGCATGCAAAAGCTATGTGGTGGTCAACAAAATAACTTATTGAAGTATGTAAATCATGCTGGTTGGATATCACAGACGGAGACACAACAACTTCAATCAGCAATTTTTAAAACATTCCTGATTTTTCTAAATGTATTAAATTATTGCTCTGTTGTTAAAATTGCATTACAGTAGGTAAAGAGCCCATTCGGACTTGTCTAGGACTTTCAAACTCAAAGTTTAGCACTTGGGTCATGACTTTGGATCTTCAGTTTTAACTTGGGACTTGAGTGCAAAGACTTAAGACTTAGGGTGCTTTCACACCTGCCCTGTTTGGTTTGTTTTAATTGAACTCAAGTTCATTTGCCCCCTGAGTGTGGTTCATTTGGGCAGGTGTGAACACAACAATCACACTCGGGTGTGCACCAAAACAACCGAGACCTTCTTGAAGAGCTGGCCCGGTTACAAACGAACTCTGGTGCGGTTCGTTTGTGGTAAGAACGTGTTGCGACCTCGATCCGAACCAACTACAGTCACGTGACACGTTGTTGGGGTTAAACATGAGCATGTTACAGTCCTGGAGGATTATTAATGTGCACCTCCTCCCGTACTGCCTTAATATGCACATTCAGCACATCCAATGCATCAAAACATTGTTTTCTAGTTGGAGCCGCGCCTCGTTTTCAAACTGTATGGTTTGTCTAAAATGAACAATGACAGCAATATAGTCCACGATGACCAGCGCTAAAATCAACCTGCGTAGTTGTCCCTCCACTGTGACATTAGAAAGTGTCACATTTATCTTGCAAGTGTACTCTTCTTCAACGTTTTGTTTACTTCCTGGATTTTCCCACATGGAAATTCTGACCAATCAAGAGCAGCTTTCTCACACAAGGCATTTGATCTGGTCTGCTTGTAAATGCTGCTGTGAGAACACGAACCAACTCTAAGCAATTATGCAACTTTATAACAAAATTAGTCCCTGATTCAGACCAAAGCAAGACAACTCTAGGTCTGAAAGCACCCTTACCTGTGACTTGCAAAACAGTGACTTGATCCAACCTCTGGAAAAATGTCTATGACTTTCTCTTCTCAAATTTGTTATCATTTCTGTAAGACTGTTCTTCCTTTAAAGTGATATTACACTGTGTCTTCATGAAAATAAAATGAAAATAAAAATAGTGGGGAAATAAATTGGTTCACAGCACACTTTTTAAACGATGTACCTTTAATCGTTGGGCTTGGGGGAAGGTATCAAGTATTTTCAAGTCAGGGCTCAAGTCCAAGTGAGTCAGTGGTAATAAAGTCCAAGTTGAATTGCAAGTCTTTTTTGATTCTGCCAAGTAGAGTCTAAAGTCATTAAATTTCCGACCTGAGTCCAAGTCATGTGACGAGTCCACATCTCTGGTATGGAGCAGAAACTCACCACCCAGCTAGATGCAAATGATAAGGACATGAGCACAGAGATACATGGGAACTCACTTTAATTATGAGAGTGTAAATAAACCCAAAGCGATGTACTTTTTTGCTGCCTTGCTGTTTGGTGCATTAACGACTGTACCGCACTTTAAAAATAGCCCCACTGTTAAGCTACCTGGACCTATATGTGGTTTGACGGTGCCAGGAGTTTGAAGTGTGGTGAGGTATAAGTGAAGCATATCACGTGAAGACAGGCAGACTCTCACACCTATTTGCTTTCTGCCTCTCTTCTCTCTCCCTCTCTCTGCAGGTTTGGGCCTGAAAGACGTGCCAGACCTGCTGCCAAAGCATCGGCCTCCACCTCACCCTGCAGACATGGCTGAACACACACGCATGCATACACACACAAACACGCACACACACGGCCTTTAAAATCACGCACATCTCGTATATGTGTTCTGAAGCGTTACTTTACTTCCTCATATTTCCATACATCCGCCATGCATATGTATGTGTGTCCTTTTTCCAGCGTGTACACACGCAAACGCACATTCTTTGCATCTCTACGCTCTGTCTATTTTCTGTCTGTGATGACGGAGCCATCACACATGCCTCGTGTCGGACGTAGACACGATCGAGCCACATTCACACGGTGTTCCATCACAAACATAAACACACGCATGCGTTCGGTTTGTCAGTTGTCTCTCAGACATGCCCTATTTTTAAAACTGTACACACACCTACACACATTCTCCCATGCTTGGGACACACCCACTGCAGCCTGTGTCATGCTGTGAGACTGTCCTCGTCTTGGAGAGCACCCTGCACGGTTGTAAGGCAGGGGAAATTAGTCAGGTGAAGTAAATCTTGACACCTGACACTAGTGGTCTCTCCTTAAGGTTGTTTGCATCACCGCCCCCATACTTAATGGTACAGCACCTACTGATTATTGCATGCTCTGAGCTAGTCTGGTAATTGCGCGGTACATACCTGTCCAGGGTGTAAGCCCATCCGCTGAACATGGGGCCCCTCTGTTAGTTGGCTCACGGTATTGTCGTAACTGAGAGAAGGAGCCTCCTATCTGTCATTCACTGTCAGTCATTGTCTGTGATGCGTGTGTCGCGCAGTTTGAAAGGTCAAATCACAGAAAGGTGTGCATGTTCTTATGTTTTTAAGCTGGTGTTCATGAGAATCTCAAATAACCAGCGTCTGTGACCTTACAAGCTCAGGATCACACTGAACAAGAATCACCCCTTCAGAAGTGAAGTCATGATGGTTTTCGACAGTCATTTGGCATGTTCTTAAACCTGAGGTTATGTTCGTGACATCTGAATGAGTCAGACTGTGTGTGTATGTGTTTGGGTGATGGTGATGTTTGTAGTAGTAGTGTCATGAGGCATACAACCACAGAAGCATTGCAAATATCACATCGTATGATTCTTGAGTAGTTATTTTGGGTGCTTTACCAATATTACTTTCCCTCTTATCTATAAATCAGACACATTGATTATCTTTTCGTATTAATCTGCTCCTTTTGCTCATCATACAGTTGCAAACTGCTCTAAAACACCCTCTCCTACTTAATATGTCCTCTTGTAGCTGCGAAAGCATTAGCTTTTTGACTTAAATGTAACCATTACGAACAAATGTCTTCCGACAGACTCTTTGATGGCTTGCTAAGATGCTGAATGTACCGTAATGAGGAGGTGTAGGGAATCATTTATCGTTATTATTCACACAAATATGGAAGAAGGAATACGAGGGATAGGAGTAAATGAAAGCTCACAGAGAGATCAAACCATCTACGAGTGTTTACCAGCTCATTCCTGGGAGAAGAAAACTGGAATGAGGAGTGGCTGCAGAAGTTTGTCACACGAGCTCCGTCTGAGAACGTACTGGATGTACACCCATGTTAGTGTACGTACAGAACATTTAGAGGTTAACAAAGGCAACAGCCCAGTGCCAAAACAACTGCAGGTTCATTTGAGTTGTGTTATGTTGCACTGTATTATTGGCTGCTATGTAATTGACCAGTTTTTTGTTTTTTGAATTCCAGTGCCCTTTGAGTACCCAGACCACATACATGGGCCTAAAGGAACAACACAAGGAAATGTATGTATCCTCATAGCTACCCCCTTTTTATTCTTTATCTGCCCAACACAAGCAAATATAAAGATTTTTTTCCAAGATATTTTATTTAGTTTTCAATTTTGATAATATAACACAAAAAAATCCTACACATGACAGCAGAGATAGAAAAGAGCACAGGACAAGACAAGAGAGACAATCAGAGGGCAGAAGCATTACATAAAGGCAGTCACATTACATGGGAAGCCATTGTATAAAGATCACACAGCCTAAATAAAGATCACAGTTCAATGGGAACACAGCTAATTCAGAGAACCAAAATGCACAGGTGAGAGCTTTAGACATTCACAGGGGTCCTCAAAGGGTGGCAGTCTACAGTGCCATGTCCCCTACTCATTTTTGAAAATTAGAAATATGTAGATTTCTGAATTTTATGCAAACTAATCATGACATTAAATTGGACAATGTGGATTTGTATAAAAGGAAAAGGCAATGATCAGTACACAGAATTAAGGTTTTAAGAATTAAGATCAGGGAAATCTACCCAAATAATGCCGTTATTTTCTAATTTTATGCAGTTTGCATCATGAAAAAGAAAAAAAAGTTTATGTTGGTTTTTAGAAACATTTTTAAGAGAAATTAAATTGTTGCTTTGCTGTGTAACGAGCTAGTTTGTCTGTGTGATGAAGCATTAGTGTTATGTACGGATGTTTGAAGTGACAGGATGATTGTAAAGAGTAAAAATAGCACAGTTACAACTCATATAGGAGTTTTTAAATAGACCACTGACAGACTTACAAATTAAGATCCACTTAAAGCTGCTTTTTCTTTTTAAACATGACTGGTGTTTCCACTATCCCTCCCCCCCTTTTTACAAATCTCCCAGTAGTTGTGAGGTGGTGTTGTGTTGGTTAGGAGGTGGTTGTTGTTGTTATTGATATAGCCACGGGCCTGTGGCCGTTCCTGGGTGACAGTAACAGGAGTTAAAACCTGTAAATCTCCAGGAGACCTCCTTCCTTCCCTCTAATTCCTCATTACCTCACGGCAGGTTGTCTCAGGAGAGATTTAGGAGGCCTGCAGGGCTGCTTCAGTGCAGGAGAGTGTTTGACTGAGTGCGTGTTAACCTCTGTGGCGAGCATGTAGGACCGCGGGGAAGGACTGTGGCCCATGGCTTCGGGCCAGGCATACGACCACGGACCACAGGCAGGTAACACCATGTGGAGTTCCCATCGTTGGTCGTGTGTATAAGTGTGTGTGGTTTCATGCTCCAGGTGTAAAGATGCTGCACTCTGACTAACCTTTCCAGCAACCACAGCCTAAAATAATAATTTAAACAAACCCCAGAGAGGTTCAAACTTCAGATTCAACTGCTGTAATCTCCTCCGGAGTGTCACCTCTCGTCCACCCTGTTAATTTTCCCTAAATGTTTACAGACTAATAAAAGGACTGAGGGTTTGCTCATCCTTTCAGTGAGTGTAACCGAACACCCGGCCCCTGCAAACTCATCTATCTATTTATCTACCTGGCTGTCTGAGTCTTAACCTGTGTCTTTAAACAAACCCATGAAATCAATGTTGGTTCCCTACACTGTTCAAACAAGAACTTTTTTCTGAGTTGCAGCCTGCAGGGGAGCCTCATGTCATCTGTTTACTAGCTCCCACTAGTGGAGACAAGCAGTAATGTCAAAGCCAACCTGGAGGTGAGAAGTGTTCAGCTCGTCTGTGCTCATGCGTTTAATATCTCGTAAAAGAAAGATGCCTTGTTTCATTTTTACAGATTCAAGTTTAACATTTACATCAACCTGATTCGTGGTTTGATTTAAAAAAGGAATTAATAAGTCAAACTAAATTTATTTTAGTGCACACATCACTTCTGATCTTGTATCATGAAACTGACAGCTGTAATGACTTTTCCCTTTCTTCACCAGGCTCTCCTCTGTGTGAATGCATGTTGTTGTGGTGTTGAAGTGAATCATTCAGCGGTTTGTGTGATCCCCTTCTATGGCATTGTGTCTCCAGCGACAGTGTTTACTGATAATTGAGTAATTACCTGTAAAAGATAGCACTCCCGTGGCTCTGTTCAGCTGTAATCTTCCCGGTCTGTCTGCTGCGGATCAGGTTTTAGCTTGGGAAGAAGCTAAATACAACAGTTTAGCACTGCTCTCTGTAAATGTGTGTGTGAGAGTATGTGAGAGTCCATGTATATTCATAAAACCACTCTTATGCCATCACTAAACCAGCATCAGAGACTATGAAATCACAGGAAACAAGAAAGTGTTTAAAACTCATTTGCCAACTCTGACAAGATGATGGTTGGACGTTGGAAAATTGCACAAAATCATACGACAGTAATTTGACATTCCTTTGTGAGTTTCACAATCCTGCAGTGAATAGAAAGTTGTAACAGGCACTTTGTGCGTACACTAGTGGCCTCACCCACAATGGCATTTGAAAGACAAACAGCAGTGCGTGCCGCTGGCCGGAGCTCCACCGCAGTGAAAGTGGTCGTTCTTTTTGAGTTACGGCAGCCAAAGTTCAGCATAATGTCCGTGTCATTACAGTGTAAAGAAAGCTTTGTGAGTCAGCCCTGTCCCTTTCCTGATCTCCTCAGGCTATTCTCTTTCTCTTAAAGATTTTGAACTTGCTCTTCTTTCTCTTTCTCTCTGTCATCCTTCCTTTCTTCTCTGCCATTTCTCTCTCTGTCAAACTTTGTATCTGTCTCTCTGTAGATTCACAGGCTTTTTAGGTCTGTCTGAAAACATGTGTACTCATTCCTGGTGTCCATACAGGCCTTTATCACTTCCTAATCAAGCGAGTGTCCTCCAAAGTTTCAGCCTTTCTTTCCTTTCTGAGATGCAGTAACACGAAGAGATAATGTTGTACTGAAAAGGCTGTAACTTTGGAAGTTCTATATTTCATTTAACTAACTGATAAACTAACAGATAAACTTTTCACTACATGTTCACAATGCAGTCTTTGGATTTTGTCCCATATCACTTTCATTAAAAGCACATTAAAGCAACTCCATCTCCTAGACGATGTGGTTGTAGTGGGACTAATAAGCCAGGGCTCCAGTGGAAAAAAACTTGGAATAAAATGTTTAGTTCAGTTTGCAGTTCTTTATTTCTAAATGATTAGTGCCATAACTGAATTAAATTGAAAGACTGAACTTTGCTCCTGCACTAGCCTAGGGTTCGTCTTTGAACGCAGATAGAGACGAGGATGCTGTTAGAGCACCAACGCACACTCATGTTATTCCTAAAATTGAGAAATTAGAATTCCAGAAAAAGAAAAGAAAGGGAAAGACAGCGACAAAACTGACTTTGTAAATAAAATGTATAAACAAAAAACATCAAAAGCTGCACAAGAGACACATGGATCAAGAGAGGAAGTGAGGGGTAACTGCTTATGTATAGGGCCCAGAATTTGTTACAGTGCTCCTGCTCCTAGAAATCTTGTTTGTATGCTACTAAACTGCTCTCTTGATTACATTGCTGTGGCAACATATCACTGTCTGGATTATGTTTTGTGAAACTGCTTCTGTCAGGTAACCAAACACTACAGTCCTGTATCACAGCATAGGCTTCAGAAGGAGGTGGTTGAGGAGAATGGCGGGCCTGCAAAGCAGAGAATCTTGACGTGTTAGGTTTAGGCAGCAAAAACACCTTGGTTAAAGGAAGGGAAAGATCTTGATTTTGGTCACTAAAAAAGGTAATACAAATAAATTTAAAAATGTGTGCTGTAGTCATGGATGGATTACTGAGAGGGCCTACCAGGCACAGGCACAGGCCCAGGGCCCAAAGTATAAGTTGGCGCCCCTGGTCTTCACTTACAAAATGTCACTCATTAAAATGTGCCGACTAGAAAGAGACTCAAAACTACCACGAGGACACACAAAATGACTACAAATAGATGCAAAACTTCCACAAGGACACACAAAATGACTACAAATACACAAAACTACCACGAGGACACACAAAATGACTACAAATAGATGCAAAACTTCCACAAGGACACACAAAATGACTATTAATAAAAGAAAAACTACTACAAGAGACATAAGGAATTACCACTGAGACACAAAACCATATAAAAAGTTTAACAACAAAGACGGGAAACAACAAAAAAAGAGGCAAAACAGCCACAAAGTCTGTGTGTCTTGCTCCTGTGTAGGAGAGGTGGTGGGGCCTTTTGCATATCCATGCCCAGGGGCCCATTGTCTCTTAATCCGCCCACGGCTGTAGTCAGTATGAGTGGATACTGTATTGTAAGATTGCCTATATTGGTGAAAAAACTACTGAAATACGCTGTTAGTGAACATTTTGCTTACATGTTTAGTATCAAAACTTTCTGTGATGTGCCAGGTACTGTAATCAGCAACATTTCCTCATTATATTAATGGTAATTTGTTTGACACTACGTTTCACCTAAAGACATATTTGCTGTTTTAAATTAGTTGTATATAAATGTAATTCCCGAGCACACAGAGCTGATTAAAGGGACCTTCTCACAGCCAATATCAACAGGAGGAATGATCACAGCAGGCAGAACCTGTTTCAGTGTTCATATAGCCGCCCGACTTACTTGACAGGACATACTTGAAAAATCGTGAGCCTATCCTTTAAGAAAACAGCTGCTGATCACACTTTTTTTCCGTACAGTCACGTAACCTACTTTCTTTTCCTCTATCTATTGTTTTTTTATTTCTTTCTTCTTGTAAACTACCAGCTCCAAACTGGGCCTCAAACCAGAAACGAGTGGTACAGGCTGGAATATTTGGTTACGGATGCATTTCCATTTGATTGTCCTAAAAGGGGACGAGAAGAAGTAAGCGATATGACTTAAGGGGATCATATTAATGTAATGTGCGCACACACACACACACACACACACACACACACACACACACACACACACACACACACACACACACACAGTAATCCCACAGGACTTCCTTCCCATTCCCATTAGAAACCACACCCAGGAGAACAGGTAACAGGAGAACACCTTTCACAGGGTCAGATTGGAAGAGGTGGGGAAAACAGGCAGGGTTTCTCTCTGATTAGTTTCACCTCTTCATATCTCTCTCTTCTTTTCACATTTACGACACTTATTTTATATTTCTGTCACTTAAAAACTATCTCTCCATCTCCTACCAGCCAAGTATCTGATCTATTTTAATACCAGTATTGGCTGATAATTTGAAGTGCCTCATGCATATACCCAAACTGATCGGCCAGTCTTTTTTTTTTTTTTTTCCCCCCCTCCCTGCAGCGTTTGCCTGAGAGTTGGCGCTCTCAAAGGGACAGTAATATGCACTGATGTAATGTGTGAGATAGGGATCTTTTGTGGGGTGTGTTATAAATTGTCACCGTAATGCGAGTGCACAGGGAGCTGGGTTGAGAGGAGGGAGGAGGAGGAGGGAGGGACTGAGCGGAGGGGTGGGTGGATCAAGCAGTGTCACTGGAATCCACAGTGTTGTGAGAGCCCCATACCTTTCAGCTTCATTAAACCAATTTCACGCCGAGGTGAGCTAAGAGAGGAAGCTCTGAATCTCAGCAGCGGCAACAATGGTGCATTGAAGGGATGAGGCGAAAGTAAATTAGGTACCACTTCACAGACGGCAAATTAAAATCTGAAAGTTGGATAGGAAAAGTTGAGGGTAGATGATTATGTCTTTATTGTGCCCTCCCTCCTCAATCTAGAGAAACCCTCCCTTCCTTTTAGCAACCACCTTTGCCCCCCTCCCCACATCCCCACAACCCAATCCTCTAAGAAAAAATAATGATCTATTTCTTGTCTGGTAATTGGTTTCTAAGATGCTCCCACTCAAAGACCTGATCTCAAATACCAAGCTGCTTATGGCCCTCCTTTCAGCCACTTAATTTGCTTGAGCTTATCAGTAAGATTTCATATCCAGGAAAATCATATAAATTAAACATTAATGTAGGGCTTATTTCTGTGCAATCATTGACCTCCCACGGCCATTGAGCTGCTTTATCGGGTTGGGGACTTAGTGTTTGTCACTCAAACTGATGTGAAGGTTTCAACAAACGCTCACACTGTAGGTGAGCACTTGAGAAGTACTTAGTTTAATATCTGTGGATATACGTTGTTATGCAATCTGCGAAAAAGCAAAACACTCCCTGTGTTAATTCTGATTTTTCTTTATCAAATTAAACTTTTAATGTGTGGAACTGAAATAATGAGTTGTCCTACAGTGATTACCAACTGGTCATATTAAACAAAAATGATGAAAAAGAAATTAAAAAAAAAAGAAATAAAATAGCAGCTGCAATTATATTTTATTATTTTAAGTGGTGACAGATTTTTCAGTTGCTTTATCTTTTACTTACTTAAAGGTAAACTTTGCTATTTTTCACCCTGGACCCTATTTTCTCATAATTTGTGTCTAAGTGACTAATGGAGGCAACAGCTTTTAAAATCTGGTCCAGTATTGAGAGACAGCGCTGCAAACGGCAGCCACGAAATGCACTGCAATGTAATCCCTAGGGGCAATTGTGCAACGTCAGTTTACGTCCATGAAAAGTGCTAGTTTTTGTCACTGACAGGCTCAGATTATTATTGTGTGTGTCAAACAACGTTACAGAAAGGACCCTGCAGAGTAATTAAACATTTTTCCTTACCGTTTGCTGGTCTATTTGTTTTTTTTGATGAATCCTGAATTCTGAAATCTTGTGAGAGGTGGAAACATTTGTGAGAGTTGGTGAGAGGAGTGCTGGAAAGACTTCGTTGTGCTGGAGCAGTGTTAATTTTGACAGCTATTTTAGATTTAGCCGTAGTCTTAGTCTTGAGATGAAAATGCTCATTAGTTTTGGTCACATTTTAGTCATTTTTATCCTTCACAGTTTTAGTCTAGTTTTAGCCAATGAAAATTCATGACATTTTAGTCATAATGTTTTCTATATATTTTTTCGTAATCTTTAAACTAATCCAGTGAGGCCAATTCATGCATCAGAAATTAGAATGATGGTGCATTTCTCCAGCAGTTTTTGACAGGTTTAAAGGGTGATTTACAAGCACACACTTACTGATCATCATTTGAAAAGCTCTGTATCTATGGTCTCAAAAACTTTGACACTACAAATAACTAATCTGAGACAACTAGGATTTGTACCCAGGTGTACTGTAAACTCTGACCTATTGCTCTCAGTTTTAAAAGCAGAAAAATAACTTAGTTAAAGCCTGAATTCTTTCGTAATCTGCAACATGACAGTCCGGAGCTTTCTTAAAATTATGTCCTCTCACGGAATCACTGATTAAAACTAAACTTTAAGCTGTCAGAGAAAACTGATCTGAGTTCAGACTCTTTACTTAATGCACAGCTACACTCACAGATTATCGAGCCTCCTGCCTGCCTGTCAAACAGCATCAAACCATAAACCTCCTTGAGTCAGGACTGAGTCCTGCAGGGATCAGCTGTGAAGTCCGGCGGCCAGTGGCTGCTTGCTCTGCTGCCGTTCAGCGGCTAGCAAAACATCCTGGTGCTGACTATTTACTGGAGTTTGCCAGCCCGTCACTTGCGCAGCATTTGAAGATAATTGCAAGCACGGATGCTCTTGGCTGTCAGTTTTAGTTTTTATTATTGAGATCTGTTTTTAGCTAATCATCACCTGGTTTTCGTCATGGAAAAAATGTTGTTGGTTGAAAGATTTTCATCACAGTTTTTGTCAATAAAATTAGCACCTTGTTTGGAGTACAGAAAACATAGCTTACTGTGATCTAAAAGATTTTCAATGTGATGGCTGAATAGTTAGCTGATTTGGACAATGTGGAGAAGTCTGGGAGATTTCAAAACGAGGCATCTCCTTGAGCAAGACTTCACAAAAACGTTTATTTTTCTGAAGGGTCCAATCCATAATGTTGTTAGACATTTATAATAACAATCTGAGCCTGTCAGTGGCAAAAACAAGCACTTTAAATGAACATATATTGACGGTGCACAATTGCCCTAAAGGATTACATTGCAGCCTGTTTTGCCACTGTGGCTGCTGTGATCTCTCTACATACTGGACGACTTTCAAAACTTGTTTTATTTATTAGTCAATTAGACACAAAAAGCATGGATTAATAGGGTCCAGGTTAAAAAATACCAAAGTTTTCCTTTAAGTAAAAGTTTTAAATATGATGTTAAAAAATAAGCAAAAGTCCTGTTATAGTCAAGTAAAGTTAAACACATTACATTTAAGTATCAAAAGAAAAAGTATTCATGGTGGAAAATGGTTCCTGTCATTCTGTTACATTGGCATTTATATACTATTATATTACTATATGATTATCAGTGCTGCTTTAAGCAGCATTTTAATGTTGTAGCTGATCATACATAACATAACATAACAAAGCACATTTTTATAAGGTGATTGCATGTTTTGTATGCAAAATCTTAATCTGCAAAGTCACTTGTCTCAAGTGGTGGAGTAAAAAATGCAATAGTTCCCCCTGAAATGTAATTTATTTACTTCAAATATCTGATCTCTTTCTCCAGGAAGTAACTATTGGACCTGTTTCATGTTTTTAGTGGTGATGTCTAAAGACAGAGGAAAGACTAATGACAGAGAGACAGCAGTAAACACTTATTGTTTCAGAGTGGCATCAGCTCAGGGGACCCCCTCTGTATGTCTCCATGTATGTACATTCACATATGTGCACGCTTGTATTTTTATGTATTTTTTTGTTTTAATGTAAATGCCCATATGGACGCACGCAATAATCATGTGCGTCAGTTTGTGGTGGGCGCTAAACTGGGCTCCCTCACTGGCTGGTGGGGTCACACTGGGAGCCACGGAGGCCCCCACACAATGCCCTGGCAGCAGTGTGGCTTTTACTAGGCCTCGCGCCGCTGGCTTTACGAGAGCCAGACAGACGGATCCCCTTCACGCCATAAAGCCATCAACAAGGGAACAAAGAGGGCAGGTGCTGAGGGCTGCATTGAGAGCTCACCTGCACCCAGCGGGGGAACAGACTGTGTCCAGCCAAGCCAAGAGGCCCTCCACATTCACATCCCCACTCACCAGGCACTAACGGGCTAGTGTGGGTCTGCCGCCGCCACAGAGGGACCGTTTCTCTTTTAAAACAGAAGCAGATCCACGGTTGATGGTGTCGATGGTGATACATGTGTACTGTATGCTGTGGTAAATGATTTTTGTTGAATGAATGTTGGCTGCTGTAAGACCCAAAACAGGCTACAACAGGTTGCTGCTAAACTCTGTAATTATCAGCATTTGACAGGTAGCGAGAGTGAGGGCTTTGGGAGCCAGCCAATTAGGACTGCTCTCCAGAATTTTTTTTAAAGAGGTAATTTTAGACAAGGATGTGAGATATTAAGTGTTTATGCTGGTGTGTGTAGTAGGGCTGTTTGTGAGGGTTAAACTGAAATACTATGGTAAAGGTTAAAGGAAGGAATTAGAGGGACATGTAGGGAATTGTGCAAACAGAGCCCCCAAAGGAGAGGCAGATGGTAAAGCTTGCACACCACAGCCACAGGTAGGCATGGCGTCAGGCAGGCAGGCTGTCAGTGGGGGCAGACTCTGAGCTGCCGCCCCGGCTGAAGCAACAGATGTGTGGTGAATCTTTAACTCTGCTAGTTCCCCACTGTCACCGCATCTGTCCCTGCGCTCCACGAGTTTGGCTCAGCCCCCTCCTGTGAGAAAGAGGCGACTTTAAAAAAGAGAGCCATCACTGGACTTATTGATTAGTCCAGGCTGTCCTGGCTGGTTGCATTTAATGACCTCTGGGAGTCATTATTGAAAAGTCATTGTCTTTGTGATTAGTCCTCACTTTCCCTTACCATATGGGAGTCCTCCTTCTGCAACCTCAAGGGTGAAAATGCACTTGAGTGGGACAAAAGCGCACTTGTTGGCCGACTGGAAATGAATATGAAGATATTTGATTTTTGTTTACATATCAAATCCGCTTGTAGAGAAATGAGGTCATGCTGGGGGACATGTTCAACAACAATAACATAAATAAGAGGCCGGCGTATGCTCTCAACTGAAACAGCAGCCCCGCTCATTGTCTCCATTTAAATCCTACTATAGAAAAACATATCACTGACAGTATGAATGATACATCCCACTTTATTCTCGTTTATACATTTGGTCTAATCTCCTCAGACGGCCCAAATGGCAGGGACACTGTCCCTCTCTCTTTCCCCACTCAGCCATGGCACTGGCAAGAGATGGTTTATTTTAATTGAAAATTAGCAAAACAAAACAAGGGCAAGAGGATCCCTGAATGGGGCCCCTTTCTCCGGGAGCTCCTGTGCCGTTGAATAATGCATATGGGAGAAAGTAAACAGCAGCCGCGGGCCTTGCTGGGGGAACAATGGGCCGCACACAGCCCAACCAGGGCGCCTGATTTTATTACTGGCCTGTCAATCCCCCCAGCCTGGGAACTGTGGGACCTAGGCCAGGCAGCAGCTGCTGACCGCTCCGCACTGACCCAACACACCCAACAACCTGCAGGATAAAACTCTCACACCGCTGCATACCTCCGCTAACCGCACTGTCCACCCCTAATCTGTCTATTCACACGCTCAACATGGGTGCGGATGGAAATGGAAGCGGGCTGAATTGAATCCATTTCCTGTTTGATTGGATTCAGTCTTGTTTAATCGGAAGTTTATCTTGCAGGATAAGACGAGGTGTGCGCTTTTATTTAAACATTAGATTAAAGTCAAATGAAATGAAAGTTAATTTGCAACCCAGTGAGCAACTTACTTCACACCCCTCATATTAAAGTAGACTTTCCTGTAAATATATTATGTCCTTTAATTTGCTGGGTTTCAGATCAACTCCATCCCATCTCGGAGGCAGTGGTCTGAGGTCACCGTGGCCACTTGTAAACTTTTTCCTTCCACTAGAACATTCTTTGTGTGTTCTCTCTCTCTCCAGGCATTGAGATTCTGGTCTTGCTTCTGGCTTCAGCCAAGTCCCGGTTGCCATGCCGACTGGCAACTGGTCTCCCAGGATGAGTAATGATGTGATGTGGCTGTGCTCTAAAGTCCCAACAAAGACCTTATTACCGCTGCAGCACCTCATAACACACCATTGTTGTCAAGTGCTCCTGATATTAACCTGCCTGCACCGGGGCTTCCTCCCTTCACAGAGGAGATGTGCGTGTGCGTGTGTGTGTGTGTGTGTGTGTGTGTGAGCACTCGTGTAAGCATTTTGAGGGCTGCTGCTGATGAAAGTTGGTCAAAAAGAGCCACCCTCAGAAGTTTGCTCTGAATTTAGTTGATCAGTCTCACACTGTAATGGGAGTTACTGTTTTAATTTAGCAGGTTGATTAATTGGTTTATTCGAAAATGACTCGTTCTGAGGCTTCAGCAGTGACACACACACACTTTCCTCACTCATTTCATCATGAAAACTATCCTCTGGCAGTTTATACACTTGATTTAACTTTTGAATTTTCCACATTTCCAAAAGAAATCCAGGATCTCCTCACCTCAGCAAACAGCATCCCCGGGCCCCGTGAATTGTCCGCAGTGGCCAGGCCCCAGCCAAGTGTGAACTGCCATAAAGGAGAGGTGTGTTATGTATGTGTGTGTCAGAGTGGGGGGCGGGGGGGCTGTGGACTACATAGGCAGGGTGATGCCACAGGATGTTTGAGTGTTTGACTTGGTTTAACAACATCCTCTGACAGAGACACCACAGGCTGCAGATGAGGTGAGAGATAAGAAACAACTGTGATCCAGGCCTTCACCCCGGCCATTGTCCTGCTTATCTCAAATGTAGTGCTATCTGCTAATAATGGGGAGGAGAGAGGAGGAGATAGAGGGAGGGGATGTCATTAATAGAGAGCAAAAACATGGTGTTTTGTTAATTAAGGTCTGATTTGGAGACAATGTAGAGCTAAACATGTGCAAGCAGAAAACTTGCTTATGCTAAATCAGGTTATTATGGCTTCATATAAGGTGAAAAGAGTTGTGAAATGTCCCTAGAAAATAGGAGAAATATATATCTGTTCATCTCACAGTCCTATCATATTCACATTAAAGCACAAAGTATGTATTTTTGATGTGTTCAGATGTCTTAATGGGCCGCTTTCAGAATGGAGCCCTCTTTGTTTTAGCCTGATGAGGCGTACACTCAGGTGCGTCACACAGGATGTCTTGTCCTCTCCAGTTTCCCTCGCCCCAGCCGAGAAGGGGTGCGCCAAGGAGGTTATCAGTACAAAATCACCACTTCTGCTCTAGACTCCACCGAGGAGAAGGGGAAGGGTGGGGGTGGGGGGGTGGGGGGGGTGGGGGGGTGGGGGGGGTGGGGGGGATGGGGGGGCGCGTACATCACTGTCGCCGTGGGAAACCACATCCATCAAATAAAGTCAAGCATTTACCTGTGTGGCTCAGGTGACAGTGGAGGAAGGGCAGGAGGGTGGTTGAGGGAGAGAGGGGGAGATGTAGGTGGCCCAGGGGGCGAGGGAGTAACCCTGACCCTGTGGTGGTGGTGAGTGGTGGAGTGGGAGGGGTGGCAACGGCGGGCCAGCGCCCTGTGGCCTCTGTCCTGGAGCCAGACGGGATTGTGGGAATCGTGCCTCCTTCTAACAGGGTCAGCTGTCCCTTGGGAGACAGTCCCCTTTCTGGGAATATCAGCGGTGCCTATCCCGCCCTCCTCCTCATCTTCCCTCAGCAGGACTGGTAGAACAAGTTCAAACACACACTGCAAAGATTTCCTCTCACTGGCGTGATATTCCTGCACATTCTACATGCTGCATTTTTATTTAGTTGTTTATAAAAACGTGAAGAGATCAGCAATACAAGAGTTCAGTAACCAGCTGCAAAACATGTATGCATATTTACTCGTGTGCATTCACATGGCTGCCAGAGTCCATGAACGTGCATATATGTCATCTGTAAAATGAGCAGGGTGTGGCGTTTGCTCGGCTATGATCACTGGCTATGTCATATTTCACAGAAAAACTCTTATTTCAAAACTCTTAAGGAAGTAATTAAAAATAAATCACCACCCCCACATTTATTAGAAACTCCGTTATAGATACTGTAGAAGAATTAATTACACTCCAAAGTCATTAAAAGTAGACTACGTCTCCGTTTTAATTACAATCATTCTTTAACGTGATCACTTTGAAAATTCATCATATTTCTCATACTCTAATGAAGCTAACTTCCTTCGCAAATACTGCGCCGATTCTTGTGACATGTGACACATTATTTATATATTCAGTTTCCACCCGAATAAATCACTCCTGTGACAATGCAAAACAGAGCCGAAGACACCTCGGTTGATAAGAGGGATATTTGGTTACACCTGGTGATATGTAGATAAGATTAAATTTGAGACAGAGGGATGAGGGGATGGAGAAGGAGGAGGTGGAGGAGGGGATAAAGGTTTCCTCACTGGTGCATGAAGAACAACATCTAAGCTAGCTGGAGCAGGGGCCAAGGGGTTGTCGGAAGATGGTCTGATGCAGACTCAGGGCTGAGGTGAGGAGCTGGGTGTTAAGGTCTGATGTAGAGCTAATCCAGAGACAGGCTCCAGGACAGGGACAGGGTCTGCTGAGAGCGGGGCAGAGTGGATGGCCGAGGGGTCGAAGGGTCGTGTTTACCTGCGGCAGGTATTTCCTCTGGGAACTGATAAGGCTCGGGGAGGGGAAGTGCTCTGTTCCAGGTGAGTGCAGAGGGGCCCGCAAAATGACACCATACACAACCCTCACCTAAACCCCCTCCCCCTCAGGCTCCACCCCTACACACACACACACACACACACACACAAACAGGCCACCTTTATCCCTCACATATGACCTGCTCTTTTTACATGGTTGCAACAGGACATGCTCCTCATTTGAAGTATTGTGCCAGATGAATTTAAGTTTTCCCTCACAGCTATGACTGCATTTACTTTCACTTTTTTTTTGGTTTTGTCATTTGACTGCTGAGAAACTGTCTGTGGAAACTAACTGCTGCTTTATTTTGCTGCCTTCACCTGCTTCTAGTGGACGTTTTGACTCACTTAATCTGCTTTTGTAGCTACTCATCATGAAATCAATGCATACACAGACAACTCATTGTGCTTTACATCAAAAAAAGCAAAAGAAGCATCTATGTATGAATAAAATTTGGCGGCCAGTATCATTCTGACTCAATATGCTTTCCGCTGAATAAACTGAGCTGAGGTAACCAGGCAGGACAGCTGTGATACGGCTGCGGTGTCACCTTGTTTGTTTTCCTTCTCTCTTCCTCTTCCTCCTCTTCACCTGGCTCAGCTCTGAGGCCCTACCCCCGGGTGCTGAGAGGAGTCACTGAGCTAGAACATGTTAACAAGCACAGCCTCGACCACTGTATTGAAAGACGCACACGCGCTTGCTGCACGGGGGGTAGGTAACAAGGCAGGATGGGGGGAGCTCAGAGCTGGTATTGATAAAAAAAAACCAAAACAACAAAAATAATCAGAGTTTATGCAAAGTTTTAAAGTTTCTGCAGTAACAAATTTGTACATGACAGGATTTGAAAATATACCTGCTCAAAATAATCTTGATTTTGTGTGTCCATCACCTCTTTTGAACTGATTTAATATATTTGAGTTATCACAACTTAATAAAAAGTATTTACAGTATGACAGCTGTGCAGGACAACAGCTTAAACAACTGTAGTGACAGGTAGTTGCATTGTGCTGCAAATAACCTTGTTTGTTATAGAAATACTTGACCATCAAAATGATTACTTGTGACTCAGTTACTCGCTGTGTGTTACCTTGAATTCATAAAGAAAACTTTTTTTCTAGTATGCCTCCATGATATGAATGAAGAATGTGAAAATAGGGGTTGTGTTTAAAAGCAGCAACAGTTCACTGACTAGTCCCTCTCGGATTTTGGCAGACTCTCTTTGGCATCGTTCTGGCCTAATTGAACGCCTGATTTCAAGGCTGTGCTAAGAAATTTGAATGTATGTTGTGATGTTTTTAGGCATTTTTTTTGCAATTAAATTGCCAGGGCAACTGATAATTGTAAAAATAGTTGTGATGCTGTCTCTGATTGCTGCTCATGAGCAGCTGTTCCTGCTGTTTGAAGCAGCGCTTAAGGCCCTTGTTTCTCTCTGTCCAGTTAGCACAAGTTAACACAGCAGCAGCCACTAATGCAGGATTTACATGTCTGTGTCGAATTGAAGTCGTGCCTATCATAGCATGATGTCCAACTCCCCAGAAATGTAACTACATGTCATGCTGACGCAGACCTCCTGTCTGTTGTTGTAAGCTGACATCATTTCCCTCAGTGGAAAGGAAGCCTTTATCTTCAGCCATTTTAATTTCACAGATAAGAAACAATAAATTGTGAAGACAATAAAGCCTACACAAAATAACATTTTAAAGGCACCGTATGTAAGAATGTAGCCAGAATGGTTACTGCACTCAAATTCAAAATACTGCTGCGAGTCGTGTCCGCCCCCCGTTTGAGCAACTCCGGCTTCTCTGCTGGTAATGCTGCTGTGGGGATACAGCAGAGGAGGAGCTGGCTGCTAATGCTATGTACCAGGACACTGCTAATGCTGCTTGCCGTGCTGCTAACGTTTGTTTCTCAAAAAAAAATCAGTCGGGTCGATGACCCACCTGCACATGGGCTCCAATGTATGATCGAAAATGAATAACAGTTGAAAGTATCTGAAATGTGCAT
Source organism: Epinephelus fuscoguttatus (assembly GCF_011397635.1). Lineage (NCBI taxonomy): Eukaryota > Metazoa > Chordata > Actinopteri > Perciformes > Serranidae > Epinephelus > Epinephelus fuscoguttatus. Next base: position 19,048,534 of record NC_064760.1, on the reverse strand, counting down.
CCCCGTCTAGCTATGATGCTAGTTAGCCAACTTTAGCTAAAGCTTACCTGTCGAGTAGCCACTTCAACATCCGATTTCAAATTCCTCTCCGCTATCAACCGTCCCCACCGTTCAAAAGCATCTCCTATATAGACCCTCGCTTTGCCTCGAGTTTTGTCTTGGTGTTTTTGGGAATCATAACAAGGTTGTTTGGGTTTAGTCGCACCGTCAGCCATTATAGCTCAGTCGTAACTGGCACCCCGGGTGCTGAGACTCTACTGACTGCGTGACTGGTAGACGGTGGTGGGTGGTGCTACAGGCCAAAACACAAATTCAAAACATAAACATGATTTGCGGACTGTAATTTTTTTTAAAAAATGCAAATATTCTGGCTGTACTATTGTTGTCAGTGAGATCAGTATGTTATATGAAGATTATTCCTTAGTCTCTGTGACATATTAGGAGGATTTTATGACTGTTTGCTATAGATTTCTTACATATAGCTCCTTTAAGTCTTGTGTATGATTTATCCTGACTTCATAAGAGCGGAGAAAATCTCTACTCATCACTAGGCTAATTTATACAATAGAAAATTCTATAGGCTTGTGCTAATAATGTTAGCAAATTATATTTGTTTGGAAAACAAATTTAATATGCTAACATTATTAGAACAAGGACAGTTGTTTTGTCAGTGAACCTTGTGAGTTGCAACAGAGCCAAATTATGCAACGTTACCTTTGTTAAATGTTGCTGTTGTCCCTGGCCTATGAATAGAGAAATGTTCACTAGCCGCTGATTTATAAAATGTAAAATGCCATAGGCTTGTGCTAAAAACATTAGCATGTTGTATTTGTGGGGAAAATGTGAGTTATAGTGGAGCCAATTTGTGTACTTGTGTTTGAAATTGTCACTGTTAAGCAATGTTTAAACTGTGTTTTGGGTGTGTATTGATTCATCTAAACTTTACAGCACTTAACAGAAACCCCGCCACCGACCAGTGTTTTAGAAGTGTAACTGCAGAGTGACACACCACCGCACAAGTACAAATGCTCAAAACGGCATAGGCAATGGTGAATGTCAGTAAACAGTCTCAACAATTTCACACCAACACTGAAATGTGTGAATGAGTAATGGTAGCCATGTTGTGCTAACAGTTAGCACTGTCACTGAGTGTGTGCGACTCTGTCCCAGGCGCATAGCTGACGCTCCCACAGCAGCAGTCTCATGATAAACAGAGAGAGAGCTGGGCAAGGAGGGACTACTCTAAAATAAAAAATGAGATTTCACCCATTTTGAATAGTCGAATTTGTGGTAAAATAGCAGTGATTAGACAAAATTGCAAGGTCATGAAGAATTCACAGGGACTGGGTGATTTTGCATTCATTCTTGTGATTGCAACATCCTGGAAGGGCTAATCGACCAGAGGTTCTGCTGTCACCTTCACCTTTCGCTTCCTGGCTGGTGAACAAGCTGAGAGCCAGGATTTCAATGCAATGCATGAGCAGAGTTCAAATGCAACACTACTTATTTATGCATGAGTGTTTTAATTAGTTAGTTTTAGCAAAAATGCTTGTGTTTGGGAAGTACTAAGCATATGACTCGATAAATGAGACTTGGATTATACTGTTTGAGTGTTGTGACAGTTTGTAAAGAGATGTTTTGATATAGTTTTGCTGGTGTTAAATGCTGCCCTGTTTTACTCCAATGCATCAAGACTTTTCTTTACATTTGGATTTTTTGTTCATCAGAGGCATGCGAGAAAAGCAGTTTTTTTTTTCACAAATTCAACAAAACGTTGATATACAAATGGTCATTTGGGGGCTGAAGTATTCCTTCAAATATTATGTTGAAATATCAAGTCACCCAAAGATGGTTACATCCCGACACCTGCGCTTGTGTGTGTTTGAAAGAAAATGAGAATGCGTACTCATTGTGTTATACAAGATCTCTGGTGTGTGTCTTCAAGAGTTTAGCATGGCTGTTATCAGCGGAGGAGGTGAGAGTGGTGTGTGAGGTAGGTGTGTAGTGGTACACTCCTCGTCTGTTCTCCTCTTCTCCACCTCCTCAGGCCCTCTCTTCTCCTCCTCCATCTCTGCAGAAAGCCTCATTAGTGGCGAGGAGCTGCTGAGGTAGCACACGGCTGCCATTGTGGCCAATCCAAACATCAGGTCCTCTCCATCCGAGCCCCCCACTTCAGAACCCCCAACCAAATCCCATTTTCAGGCTCTGCAGCTGCCCTGCTCTGCCAGAGCACTTAGCCGTGTCATTCTATCCGGCTCTCCAGGCCTCAGAGGAAACAGGCCTGTTTTGTGCTTGGCAGTCTCTGATATGACTCCAGAAATGGAAATGAAGCCATGGATCTTCATTAGGAGAGGCAGGTGTCCAAAGAGACCCAGCCCAGGTGAAGGAGCTGGGAGGGGGCGGCTCGGCAGGCGAAGGCAAAGCTGGGTGAGGGGGAACTAGATTGGTGGGGGTTTGATCCTTAAAACCTGATGATGGTTACCCCTCTATACACTTACACACACACACACACACACACACTCACGTACACACTTCTTCACCATCGCCCTCCCCACCCCACCCGCTCCTCCACCCCAGCACTTAATTGCCCATGTAATGAGCTGCAGTGAATGGGATTACTTGTGTGGAGGCACTTGAGGACCCTGTGCATTGGGGGCACCTCCTGCAGACCCTCATCTCCAGGGAATACATTTAGGATGATGTTTTCTATGAAGCGCAGGGGCAAAAACCTCAGCTCTCCTCGCTGCATCTGGCAAAGTTGCATTAGGCCCTCCACAGCTCCCCCCCCCCGCCTCCTCCCCCACCCTCTCACCCCCACGGGGCCTTTTGTTTCCTTAATTATTCATTACAGAGAGGTGGCCTTCGCTTTGAAACCTGTAGAGGTGGATGAGGCTTGGCGCTGACCCACGAAGCACCAGAGCATCCTGGTGCCTGAGATGTGTCTTTGTGACAGGACACCTGTTATTTCTCCATCCTCGATCAACTTGGCCCCCTCGCCTCTAACTACACATTAACAAATCAGAGGGGAAAATAATACCCACACATCTTTGTGTCGTTCATGTATTACAAATGACATTAATATGATGCCCATCTGTCCTGTCTATGTTTTGCAATCACAGCACTGAAGGAACAACATACAGTTTTTAATGATCAAACTAAAGACACAGATGGATTCTGCTTTGGAGGCTATGCAAATGTTATTTTGTGAATTCCATATAATACAGCAGACTGTACTTCGCTGCTAATGTGTGTGTAAAGTGTGAAGGAGCACTCTCCATGGTGCCCAGGGCTGCTTCTCTTCTCACGCTGTTTTTGGTAAAATATTAGCCCCCGCAGCCCTGTGCAGGGCGGCTGACAAATAGAGGGCTGTTGTCCCCCTTCTCTCACAGGGCTGAGGGTTAATGATCCCAGTTTCGGGGGGTTAAAGCCTGCCAGTAGGCCTTTCTCCCGCACCCGAACAGATGTTGCTAGGACTTTAATGTGGTTATCAAATCGGAGTGCCCTCTGAGCCCCAGGAGCTCATTGTGTGTTGTTGCATTCCAGGGCCTCGCCGTGGTGACAAGGCATCCCGGGGGCCAAGCTGGGCTCCCGCTGAGTCTTCCAGCAGCCCCTCAGAGCTGACAGCTAGGGCTGCCCCCTCTCCCCGCACCATCTCCACCTCCGCCGGGCCCTCTCTGTTCCTGCCCCTGATCCTGTCCCCTCAGTGTCATAAAGTCATCCTCCGTCTCCCCTCGATCCCACAGTGGCCCTCTCAGTCACGCTGCCCTCACAAATCGGCCCCCTCACTCAGTCACTTTCACTAGCCCACTCACATTTTTGGTCACACACATTAAGCCCACTCACACATATGCCAACACTGACTGCAAACACACAAATGTATTCTTATAACAATGATTAAATCTATTTTAAAATGCCCTGCATGTGGATAAACTGTGGATGTATGTATAGTATTACATGCAGTAATTATTCTAAAACTTAATCCCTTAAATCTCACAAAGCTGTGGGTGGTTCAGTCTTTACAAAGTCATCCTGTGCAGTCAAACACTTTTCAAACCCACATGATTTTATTTTAAATTCAAAGCTGAGTTAATAAAGTTTCCAAAGATGCCAAATATGTTCTGCTGAATTTCTGGGGGAAATGTGGAAACAACGATGCATTAATTATCTAGACTAGTTCTATTTGATGGAAAGGATAAGCCCTAAGAAACACTGAGTGTAAGTCCATGGTATTGGTTAGCAGTCTGAAAAGCATCCAAGGCACCCCAACTCCAAGTTAAGCCCCTCTCCCACTGTACAAAAAACCCTGCTAACATCTGGCTTTTTAATGTAATGGGAAAGGTTACAATTGCTATTCAAATGACTCTACAGTAGACTCATTTATCAGCTTTGGCTCTGATCGGCATTGATGGAAACACGTCACCCGAGTGATTGTGCTAATTTTAGCTCCTTCACCAGTGAAATGCAATGACGCACCACCACAAAATGCCACCTGTCTCCGCCCAAGCAGTGCCCAAACATCGATCCAAATTAATCTGCACTGAGTTTGAAAGAGAGACTATATATGTAAGAGATATATAAAAAGAAGTAACCAGAGTTACAGGCCTCTGTGCTGCTACTGATTAGACCTGTTTTCCAGCCAGGCGTGACGTCGACATGCCAACAACAACAAAAACTCACACACAGACAGACATACACATCTGCTGCAGAGCCGTGTTCACAGCTCTGGTAATAGGGAAGGAGTCTATCACCTCTTTTTAGCAGGTTATTCCATGTTTTAAAAACCCATGTACATGCACTTATTTTAAAAGAAAAAACTCATGCAATGCATTTCAACTCAAAACAAGATCTTCATTGCGGTAATGTGGAGTCTAGTTAGGCAGTAATTGTCTGGGGCACAATATTCTCAAAATGTTCCCCAAATACATGGATAAAAATATCAAGAAATAAATTGCTGTGCTACTAAAGGCAACCATGCATGGCTGTCTGAAATTAATGTTAGCAAATGTAACCATAATTATGAATAAACTAGGCCTAATTTTACATTGTAGCGCAGTTCTGTGATTGGTTTGTGCAAGTGGCGTTGCCGTACCCCTTAGAAGCCATTGCTTGACAGCTGTGGGTGGATAGAGTCAACGTCAAGCACTGTGCTGTCTCTCTGTTTTGTGATTTTCAAATGTGCGGCAATCTATGATTCTTTTTCTTTTTCGCAGAGGGTTTGAATGAAAATGTTAAATAGGTGATCACGGCCTTGGAGTCCAGGGTTTGAATATGTGTAAACATATGTGTAAACAACATATAGCTTCAACAAAGAGCTGGAAAAAAGCTGACACAGATGATACTGTATATGACACTGTTGACACATACGTCGTGGAATATGATTGTGTTTCCAACCTTGAAGCTACTTAAGAGGACAAAAAGGGGAAAACTATGTTAAGGGGAAGAAGGAGAAGAAAGAGCAAAGAGGGCTTTAAAGCTTATATGTGGGCTGTATGTGCGTCTCTGGTAACTTATTTCTCTAAGAGGTGCCAAATTACATTTGTCTGAATAGGATATGTAGGACAAGTGAGAATTTACACTGTAGTCATGTGCTTTACACGGCACCTAATGATTTCTGTATTTTGCATAATGATACAAACATTTATACAATGTTCTGTACGAGCGCACACTGCTGTAAACATAATGTGACAGCTCATTTGAAATTGTAAACAGGTCGAGTGTTCATAGGTGTCACAAATACCTCCTGGATGAATGGGTCGTGGCCTTGGAGGTGATACTGGAGCCCGGGGGTCAACCTGGGCTTTCTCTGCTCCTTTCTGCATATACAGTATCAATGCCAGCAGCTGTGGGATTGTTTGTACACAGATGCAGGGGTGCTTGATGATAATTGCCTTGCAGCTGCACTCCGGGGCTGGAACTGGGTGGTTTTTCTCCCCCCCTCAGTGGCTCATATTGTGTGTGAAGCGTTAAGAGCAGGAATGTGGGAAACAGTCGTAATTAAAGTATTCTGTAACTCAATTAAGGACTCTTCCCCCCACACAGTCCCCCCCTGAGCTATAACCGTTATCCTACACCTATGCCCTGCTGGAGTGTGTGAGAGCCTGTGGCCTCTGCAGCCTCAGTCGCCGGCCTGGGGCCTTTAGTGTTTAAATGTCAGGACTGGTTTCATTGAGAAAAGAGGGATTTGTTAGGTGTAAATGTGAAGGTAAGAGGGTATATGAGGTGGAGAGAAGACAGTGAAGTGGAATAAATGGGGAATTGCTGTTCCACAGAGGGCTGCTAACGTGGTTACCACTCAGAGGTTAGACACTCATTACAGCCGTGAGTCATTTTTCATAGGCTGTTATCAACTCACTGTGCGCAGAAGATAGATGGATGACAATTACGCTGATGAAAACCTCACATACCTTCATTGGTGGGAATAGGAGCACTCCACAAAATCATTACACCATTATTTTTGAGTTTCCAAAATAGTAGCAATTTTACAAGACGTGCAGAAAAACAACTTTTTTGTTTTTGCTTTTATAGTGTTCACTAAATATGTGGAAAAGTAACAAAATCATAAAGCAACAAAATACATGGTCGTCGTTTGTTCTAATTCCCCCCAAAACTGCTGCAGGCTGCTACTCTGAACAATGACAGGCAACAATCAAGGTGCTCAATTAACTGTAGAACGATTAAGACATCAATTACCAAATTGATTGATGAGGCCAAATGATCCGATTCATTTTCTCCATCCAGCGTAAAAATTGGGAGCAGCAATATGAGAAAATTTGTTGATTAATGGTTCGGCTGTGGGAGCCCTTCGCTATGATAATATGTGCAATTTAATAGGAGAGAAAACTGCTGTAAACACTTTAATAAATATTTAGGACAGAAAATGCAACAGAATTGAAATATAAGAATTAAAGAGAAAACACAAACAGATAGTAGTTAGTGGTTTTAACATTAAAAAAATCTTTACAATTATCTGTAAATATAGTTTAATTACTTTATCTTTTTTCTCTATTAATGCTTTGAATGTGCAAAAGCAGTTAACGTATCAGATGAATGTATTTCTTTTCTCCGTTGCCATTGATGCTGATGATGTTCCTCTGCCCCTCGAACAAAGGCCAAAACAATGTTTGAAGAGCGCCTTGAGACCAGCTTGGACTAAGGCTTTAGTTTTTATTCTGTTCGTGTTGTCAATGTGTAGAGGGATAATTGAAGCGATCCTTGACTATGGGATCTATTTATACAGAGCATAATTCCCTCTGTATTCAGGCATTATCATGGTGTCAGAACAAGCACAATGGCACAATAAGGTCAATATAATGAAACTCCAAAACAATATGGTGTCATTCGTATAATAAAAAGTGAGCCACTCCCTGGTTGTTTGGTCTTGTAACAGTGGTTGGGTTATACTGAACTTGGTAGCAAATGATTGTAATCATAACCTGATAAATATATTTAATAAACAAGTACAATGCAAAAGAGTTTGTGGTGACAGCTTAGCTATAATTATACCTATGGAAACATATTAAGTTATAGTGTCTTAAAACTTTTTAAAAAAATAAACAGTATTAAAGTATTTTGACTTTTTGCTTAAACGTAGGAAAATAAAACTTTTGTCATTTGCTATATTTCTTAAAGGGTTTCCTTTTTTTGGTCACTTTTCATTAAGAGCAATTGAGAAGAAAAAAAGACATCCTGTTTGTACAACATACACCATTATTTATCAGTACTCATTTGTGCATGTTTGCAAATATATAAGCACAAACAAAAAAAAAAAGAAAAACAAAAAATAAATAGCTAAAAAATAAAAAAGAAGATTTTTTTTGAGTTTCTTAAAGTTTTTATTTTTAATTTTTTTGATGCTTCTTTTTTTTACAGAAAATATTTAATGATCTATTTAAGTTAATATTGTGTAGTATTTTTTGTTCCCATAAATATAAATCCACTTCAAATTATTATTTTTAATTATTTTTCCTGTTTAAGGGATTTTGGGGGGAGTTTTTCTTTATCTGCTATGAGGACAGAGGGATGTCGTATGCTGTAAAGTCCTCTGAGGCAAACAGTGATTTGTGATATTGGACTTAATAAATAAATTTGAATTGAATTCATTATTATTAGTCGTGGTGGCAGTTGTAATGCTAGTAGTTATTGTCTTTGTTGTTGTATTGTAATACAATTCTAATTACCATTTTATTACTAGCACTAAACAGCCCCTATAACTTAATTTTATTTGTATCGCTATGACTTCATTTCTTTATTTTCAGTTTTCTGTTATGCCCAACAGCATCTGGAGCCAAAATTACATCAGTTATCCGCTTTTTTCCCATTAGCAATTTGACAAATACCCCCTTTATAACAGCCCCATATCATTCTGCTTGACTTTCCCCCTGGGCCTGAATTCAGTTATTGATTGCCCGTTCAGTTTCACTTGGAAAAGGTTGATAAAAGGAGGTTTTCACTTTCTCAATTCGATGTGACAGCTCCCTAACAAGAATAATGGAAAGCGCCCATTCACAGGCAAATCAAGCTAATCCAGCGTGCCCCTCCACTCTCAATGGAGAAGTCACAGTCCTTCCCGGCCCATTCCATCACAAGCCTCTCTCTTCAGAAACCTTCAAAGTTAGCCCAACTCCTCCAAAAGACAACATCGCTCTTTGTATGGCCCTCTCACTCACCATCAAATGGATAAATAGGTCGATAAATGTATACAAAGTCAGAGGGGAAACAAAACTCAAGCATATAATCGGTTTGTTTTATGTGTAATCTGATTTCACTGATTCCCACTCCTCATTCTGGTTGTTGTCTGCAGCTGATGGGTAGATATTATCAGACCTGTTGGCGTGAAAACACTATGGTTGAAATTAACAACCCGCATAATAAATAACAACACACATAAACTTTTATTCATCCTCAACTTTCAGCAGAAGTGTCTTCAGCTACAGCAGCATGTGTGACATTAGTAATAGTCCCCCCTCCTCTCCTGCTCTCCACTGGAATGAGCTGCGGTTTCTCTTCTAATCCCCTTTCTGGGCAGAAACCAGGTGACGAAGCGAAGGTGCGTGTGTGTGTGTGAGTCACAGTAAGTGAGTAAGTGTGCAGGCTTCACTGTCTTGTTAATATGTGCATGAATGCATATGTGTATGTTAGCTGAATAAGATGCATACCAAAGCAAATACAGAGGTATCACTGCAACTTAAACTATGTTCTAAGTTTATATGTACTTTGTATTGTCTCACAGAGGTGCTATGTTTTCCCTGGGGCTACTTTTGCAAAATGGTGGACAGTTTATTAGCAAATATTAAAAATGATTATAAAATAAATGAATTGTCTGCTTTCAACCTTTCGACATTTGCTGTCCTTACTTATCTTTGCCAAGAGGCGAATCCACTCAAAGCAGCCCACTGCAGGTGAGGTGTATGCAGGGGTGTGTCTAGGACTTGAGGACATTCGGGGCCTAGCCCAGACATCTGTCAGGGGGGCCGGGGGTCCATCTGAGGCATTTATTCTGGTTGATAAACAAGCTTTAATTTAATACTTTTTCAGCTTGACAATCTTCTTAAAATGCTGAGGCTAAAGTTAGGGTTTTTTTCTCCATTGAGGCTAGGAAAAAAAATGGTTGCTATATATTTATAAAGCCATACTCTGACACCTTGTTTAGATTCAAAGTACAAAAAAAAAAATCTGTTTGTGAATCACTTTATTTTTATTGTGAGTTAGAAAATGGTCAGTGGGCCACCTGGAACCCTGTCATAGGCCAGATTTGGCCCAAGGGCCGTAAGTCGAGTATCACTGATCTAAAGTATTGTCCACAGAAGGCTTATTAATAGGATCCTTTGTTAAAAGGCAAAGCACCCAAGAAATAGTGACAATAACATAAATAAACTCAGCGTAAGTGTTTGCTGCGGTGCCTATATTTACGTTTTTAAAGAATGCTTCAACTTGTCTTGTGTTTTGTCTGTGGAGCTCTCATTCACATTTGACTTAACAAGACCCAACAATGACTTTGTAAGACTTTGGTTAGGCCATTAAAGTGCCACAGGTTTGCTCCCATTCTGCTTTTGCAAGAGAGAAAAGGGAGATTAACATGATTTTGCTTTATCCACCACATATAAGCCTCAAAACCATAAAACACAACCCAAAGGCATCCCCGTCCTGCTCTGAATGTGCACTTGTTACTGCTCTCAATTCGGCTTTCAGCCCCCTCTAAAGAGACAAGGCCCAATCACAATATTGTCAAGGCTCTGTTGGTTTTCTGGTTCAAATCCTTGTTCACGCTGTTTGCTGAGTACTCATCTGCTGTGACAGCCTTCAGACAAACAGTGAGTCCTGAAAGAGGTCTCCCACAACCAGATCTTTCCTGCTGGGCAGCGGCTGAAACGTTCCTTTCTCTCTCCATCAAGTGGAACCCAGGCTATTGAGTTGGCCCCTGGGATCCCTCCATTGAGGTGGGCTATGGGCCAGTGCATTGCCCCTCCTCGCCCTGGGCCACCCTCATTCTCCCGGCACACCTGTACCCCTAAACCCCATCGTGGGAACCTCCTCGCTGCCTCTGCCACCTGAGCTGCTCACTGTGCCAGCTGGGCACATCTGACAACACCATTGGGAGTCAAAGCACACAGAGACAGAAGATAGTCACAGCGTGCCAGCTCGATTGAGCTCTTTAGAACTTTTTTTTTTTTGAGTGGAAAACTGTCGTGTTTATTGAAGTCGGAGAGATTAAGGAATCTCTGCACAAGTTATGAATCAAACTTGTGTGTCACTTTGTGATCTATAGCAACCATTTAAGATTTGCATATCTGAAAAATACACTCACACAAACACATTTCCAACCTCAGATTGCAGTTCTCCCTGCTCACACACAACCTCCCTCATGCACCCCTACCCTCTAAATCTCCATGGCACACTGCAAAAAATGGCATCAATTAATCAACATTCATGAACCGTTTACTTGAGCTCCCCTTTGTGTGCTGCAGGGCCTAATCCAGACAGAGACCAGGCTGTTCTGCAGCAGTGCAGACTGCGTCACTCCACCCTTTGTGGGAGAAACCCATCAACTGGTGTTTCAGGGAAATGTCTCCCCCCACTGAGAGCTTAACCTTCCCCCTCTCTCACCCTCTTCCTCTTGTGCCCCCTCAGTACTCAGGGCAGGAAGCTCTATCTCTTAGAGGAGGCCATCCATCCATCTTGCCTCTTCCAATCCAATTCACAGCCGCTCCACATGTATGAAGACATCTGTCCATATTTGATCAGATATTCCATTTTGCTGCAAATGATCCCACCCTCCATCCCCACCCATGAGGGAGGCAGCTATTTAAATGTGCTGATACTTTCCTGCATAATAACCTGCCAATTCTTTGCCTTGCAGAAGAAGCAAGTTTAATTGGGCTGTGCATTTAGAGCTCTTCTACAATTACACAATTACAGCGGAGATGCATTTCTGCACGTTGCGATGTTTGCCCCAATTTACTGCACTTTTCATACAGTTTAACACTGGTTCGCTTTTCAGAGGATGCAAATTTGGCTCATTTGGCTTCAAATGAAGCATAATTGCTCATATTGAAATCTACACCTTTCTACAAGAGGTTCCTGCCAGTTAGTTCTCATTAAACCTAAGGAGAACAAAAATTCCCAATTCCATTTCAGCACACATGCCATCTGTATCATCTTGTGTTAAAAGCAAGGAAATTGGAGACAAAATGGATGCTGAGTGCATGGGTGGAAAACTTGAAAATCAGTTTGTTCAAGTTAGTCGGTGCAGAATAACCTTTTTTTTTCCCCCTCCCCTCCCCTGACGTCTGTTTTCTAAATTTCTCACAAATACCCTGAATTGGAAATTTACTAGGGAATGTTGTAGTAGGGGGGAAAAAGGGAACATGGCTGATTGAAATTAAACTATTTTCATTGTTTTCAAATACAGAATGTGTTTGCTGTGTGCAACCTGAAAAAAGCATTGAATTAAGTGCAGCCTAATTAGTTCGAAGGGCATGTACGGCTGGCCTCTCTACATTCAAAACACAGAATGGCGTGTCAACCCCGACATGTGATCGCCATCAAAGTGTTTTCGACTCCTTCCTCTTCTTTTATATCACTGTCTTGAAAGTTATAGAAAAAAACTCTCTTTTCCTAAAAGGCCCTCTGAGTCTGAAGTGGTGGCCTGAGCCCACTCCAAACAATGCCTTACAAGATACTGTTTAAATTCATATCCGCTCGTCCTTTCTTGCAGGGGGACAACACAACAAACCACTGACCCACTGATACACAATTAGAAGTGATGCGGCAGTTAAGGCTACAAGCAACTCTGTTTAACCGTCTGTCTTTGACCCTCCACCATTGAATAAATATAATGCCCCCAATGAGAGTAAGACACTGAGGTGGAGTGAAAAGAGAGCTGGGGAAGATTTTAAGCCACACATAAGTAGTTAAAGACCTTTATAGAGTATAACACCATTATCCCTGCTGAATAAAAATAGGATTTAGTGTTTTTTCCACTTAATTTAAATCAAAAGAGTCCCCACCTTACATATTGCACTGGTAATGTAATGGAGAGAGACCCACAAAAAAGGCTTTGTGGCTCTGACACCTCCTATAGTGGGACTGTGTTGTCCTGCGAGCAAAAGGGAGAGAAAGGTTTTTCTTCCCTGCGTTGCTATCTGCTAACACATTCTAATTGATGCTGCTGCATTCCTCCACTGGATGCATTCAGTGAATAACGAGCCTTGGACTGAATACCCATGAATTGGTCCCCACCAAGCAAAGCAGTAAAGCCTTTGGCCCCCCATCCCTCAGCCTCCCCGCACCGCCACCATCGCAACCACTACCAAGCACCACCTCCCCTCCAAACCTTCCCCAAAGCTCTACTCTAGCTTTACCGCCCATTAAAGCACGACCATTGTGCAGAGATGCAGTCCACAAAAGCTGTCAATCTCTCTGGGTCCTCCAAAGCTTGGACTCACACAGACTGGAGTGACAGACCCTCCCTCCCCCCTCCTCCTTCACCCCCCAACCCACCCGTGTCCCCCCAAAAAATCCTCTCCCTGAAAACTTCTCAGCTAACTATCCCCCACCACCCTCTCTCCCTTGCTCCCTCTCCCTCTCTTGCTCTCTCCAGCCCCAGCGCACAAAGCATCAATCTGTCTTCAGCCCCAGCACCCTTGGCCCTTTGTCCCATCTGCAGGTGCCTCTGAAAGCACCCACGGTCGCCCCAGCCTCTGCGCACGCCACGCCTAGTCCAGGGACAGGAACTGCTGACAAAGGCCCAGTGTGGGAATGAGGGATGCGTGGAGGGAGGGAAGGGGGTGTTGGAGGGGGGCTGCTCTAAGACAGATGGCTGGGGAAGTCTCCCAACTCCTCCACAGGGGCTGTCAGTTTAAATTCACAACTACGAATGAGACTCACAGGGGAAGAACCAGTAAAGGAATGCCCACTAAACTCAGCAGATACTGTACACTTCACTCAGGACCAGAACTCAGAACCAGCAGCTCTCTCTGGAGACCAGATATCATTCATTTATGAAAAAGAAATTATTTTAACTGGAAATGTTGACAACAATTAACATGATTTAGAAAAAGCACTTAACTGTGTCTGAAATATTTTTGGTCGTTTCAAATGTATCTTATAATATTCACAAATAAACATTCTTTATTATTCTTATCATCCCTTGAGCCTTACTTTAACTTTAATAAAATTATAATTTTGATGCATTTGCATTGTGATACTTGCTCTGATTTTATTATTAGCACACAGCTAACCCTACTGACATACATTGCATCTATATATTTAGTTTGATTTTGATTTATCATTATTTTTAACATGCCTGAAACCTTCTGTTGTATATTTTTGTCTTGTATTCTGCAGTCACTTAAGGATCTGTATACAAAAATCTGACTAAACTCAATATTTCATCACCCAGCCTACATAGATGCCCTCATGTTGTGTAGATATGCAACATACTTCAATTTCAATATTGACCAGCACTTGTAATTATAATATAATAATTAGGCTTAAAATCCAACATTTAGGACTCTGAAGAACTTTACTAAATTTACACTTGAGACAAACTGTGATCAACTCTGCAGCCCTGCTTCAGTTTCTCCCCTCAGTGCAACAAGTTAGTCACATCTCATTGGTGTTACTGGGCTGCCACCATGTGGACATGCACTGAAATACAGCAACCGGTTGCTTGATGAATGCCTGCACTGATGATGGGAAGGCAATACTGAACGAAAGTGACCAAGTAGCATAAAATATCACTGCTTGATGGTTATATTTGCGCGTGTGTGAATTAATAATGTCTTTCTTATCCAAACATTTCTTACATTTTCTTTTAGAATTCAAGTCTACAAAATAATCTTCCTACAAACTCCCATCACTAGCTGTTGTGGAACTTTTGAACCTTTTATGCACTTACATAATCATATAGTATCTCTACAAGTGGAAGTTTTGTTTTTTTTTTTTTATCTTGGTCCATTTTTATTCATCACTTAGACATGTTTTTTCTTTCTTTTGCTCTTGAGCTGCTGTTATCTTCCCTGCTTTGAGATTGATTAACTTGTGTTATTTTATCAAAGACTGTAGATAGAGACACTGAGGAAGATCATGAGACATGATCAAAATCCCCAGAACAGATAGTGAGTGGATCCTGTGGTGAGATTATTTTCTCAACTTCATTTTTATTACATGAAAGGAAGTTTCAGTCCTGTCCTGTATACTCTACCGCAGGGGTGTCCAAACTTTTTTGAATAAAGATAAAACAAGGTGAAAATACCTGGGGGCCAACTGACTCTTGCATGAAATGGGTGTAAAAAAAAAAGTGAGATGAATGCAACCATTTTTATCTTTTAATGAGCTATAACTTGATGCCTGCCTACAAACTGTATGATAGTCCTATCATTGTGAGCTGAAGGGTAAATATGTGAAATGATCGTGCTCGATTAACCATTATTGTGTAAAGGGACACATATGGTATATTTTGAAAGTCAAGCCGAGGGCCGATTAAAATTGGTCTGTGGGCCACAATTGGCCCCCAGGCCAGACTTTGGACATGCCTGCCCTACCATCTTGATTTCACTTTGATAGCTCTAGAAATTTGGAATTTGGTAATTAGCCCAGAGTTTATGAGCTATACATATTCTAATGCTGTTGATTTCTACAAATGGCCTTACCCTACACGAAATCCAGTCCTTTTAGCTACACTGCAGCTCACTCAGTGCTTTGATCTGTCTGTAAAGGGTAAGGGAGAGGAGACAGTTATTCTCAAAATTCAACACACAGTACATAGAATGAAACATTTCTTTATTCGGCCACATGGTGGCGATAGAGTCCAGGTTACAGCAATGTATCTGCTCACTGGCTGTGGTTAATTGAACAGATACTTCCTCTTTGTGAAATAATCTTGATCATCTCTGGCTGCCTTTATTCTTTATTTATTTGTTTTTTATTGCTTTCATCGGTTTAATATATTATGGACATTATGCAAATATGTTACTCTGAAATGAATAGTAGAGTAAAAACATACAATAGTCAGGTAACCATCTTGAATTTTGAAAGCAATATCATAAGATGATATACAACACACACTGCAGATTGTGAGGGCAAATTTTGACAAGTTAACCTACTTTACAGTAATCAGTTTTCCTGATGAGTAAAGTACTATACTATGACTTTATTTTCAGAAAAAAAATACTACACTATGACCTTTTTATGGCATACTATACTATGATTTTTGTATCGCATACTATACTATGACTTTTTAATCTACGACGGAGTATTAGGAAAAGAGAACAGATTTAAAATTTTGCAGGCAGTAACATCTTGATCGGCTATTGGAGATCCTGGCAAAGTTTCATTGGATACCTAGAAGAGTGAATATCCATAGTCAGCTGTTGTTGTGTCATTGTATTGTACTGGTGCTCTGCTGTTGCTTGCTGCTTTGCATAGCCTCTGTTCTATCTTGACAATTTCTTATTGCTATAATTAATTCTGTGTTTATGTCTCTATGCTGTTTTTGTCCTGTGATTTTGTTAACCTTTTATTGGTTTCAAAACATCTTGCCAAAGGACTGCAGTTGAAAATTAGCCAGCTGGCTGACACTGGCACATTTACAGAAATGTTGATTCATGTGAGTTGTCCTTAGAAATAAAAGAAATCTAAAAAAAAAAATATTTGAAAAATATTTGAAAAAAAATCTAGCAGAGAGGTGGAAAACTGTGGCCAGTGAAGAAATTGTTTCTTCAATATGGTGCATCCCCTGGATGGCAAACCCTCTTCAGGTCATCATATCCATGTGTCAATACAATTTCAGTCAGTAGCACAATCACATCATCACAGTGTAGCAGGGAAAAACAGTGCATGCCCTGAATGGTAAAGCATCATATATTTAATTATGTATGTGTTCATTTATAATAAATAATGAATTTATTTATTTATTTGTTTATCGTGTCAATAGTGAATGGTAATGTTCATGTCAGTAATGAACACTGAAATTTAAAAAATATGGAATGTGATGCCTTTGTGACATCACAATAAATTGTCTGAAAGTTGGCTAGCTCGTGACTACTGTGGGTGAAATTTTTATGAGGACACTTCAGACCTTTCAACAAGTGACAACTGCGAGAGAAATCTTTGCAAGACGCAGCGCGACGGAGTCTTCAGAAGAAACAGGAGGACCGTCAGAAAGCGGCCCAGAGTTCGACATCTGGATGCCGCATTAATGGAGTGGAATCGACTTCGCAATCAGGTCCAAGATCTTCACAACCTGTTGGATAGACAGAAACAGGAGTTTTTCGATGAGAAAAAACAACTTAGCCAGGAGTTAGGGGACACCAAACAACAGCTGGCTAAGCAAATATCCCTGAAAAAGAAGCACATAAACAGGGAAAAGAAGACCAAAAGAGAGTTAGAGAAGGTCATGGACTCTCAGTGCATATAACATGGCTGTCCAGGTCAACGAGACCAAGGGGCAGAAAAGCTCTTATAAGTTTGGAACATAAGCCTGAGTTGTCCTTTATAAGACACACACACTTTTTCACTTTTTACTTTAATTAATTTCATCTTTGGAAATACCTTCCCATACATTTCCACACAATATCTGTTCACTCAGTTGACTGATGTTCCATTTGTGTTTACACTTTTCCCAATGACAAAGCAAAAAGATACTGGTAGTGGTACTTTCACATTAGTGAAATGGGGTTCAACTCCCTACAGTGTCATTGCTAAAAGCCAAACACAAGACATTACAACAACTTCATAAACAACAAGTGATTAAACATACACCTCAATCTGTATCCATATCAGTCACAGACACATGTAGCCTTTCATCTTTCAACTGATGCCTCCTTACCAAAATATATGCTTACTACAGCCACTGCACTAGTACTATACTATGACGTTTTTAATGACATTTTGACGGCATACTATACTATGACTTGTATATTGTGACAACATACTATACTATGAGGTTTTTTTTATGATATTTTGATGACATAATGTAGCATTTTTTATGAGATTATACAACATGCTTTACCATTTCAATCAGGAGTGACTCAAAAATGAAAAATGTGGAAAATCTGGCAATTAGACCCCATTGAGATGGTATGATTTAGGGAGGATGATGAATCAATCATCCAGTAGGGAACCCCCAAGAGGTCTAGACGGTGGTGGTGGTAAAGGTGGGGAAGATGAGATGTTAGGAAGATGGAGAAGTGCTGATGATCTGGATGAGTAGAGGAATGAGCCTTTGCCTGAGCTTGTCCTGGACTCTGGATACATCGGCTGGAAGTGAACAGGGTGGAGGAGGACACTACAGTTCTAAATCAATTGACGGCTGACAGCAGCAGAAGAGTACGACGGAGTATTAGGGCCACACTGAAGAAAAATAATTACGAGAAAAAACTTGTAATATTACGAGAATAATGTTGTAATTGAGAAAAAAGTCATAATATTACAAGAATAAAGTTGTAAATAAAGATACAGACACGTCGTATTTGCCAGTTTCATGAACAGGTGGTAGAGATGTGGATGGCTGCATCAAACCTGATGACCCGATGACAGGTTGACTGGCTGTGAATAGCATGGCCTCTGCCGAATATGCAACAGCTTCCCCATCCAGCTGAGGGCACCACAGAGACTTGACCCTTTTAAAACAGGCCTGAAAACTTTTTATTCAAAAAGGCCTTTGACTGATGCAGAGCAAAGGTTTATTTCAGTGAGAAAATTTCAACAGGTTCCTCCAAGGAATATATCTTTATATATTCCTTGGGTTCCTCCAGGAACCTTAATTCAAAAGGGTTCTTTGAGGAACCAGTTTTCATACTGAAGAATCCCAAAGGTTCTTGGAGGCACCTCTAAGAGCACTGAGGAACCTCTGAGTTCTTGGCGGAACCTAGGGATTCTTCAAGGAACCACTAAGGCACCTTTAGTTTTTACTGTGTAGGGACAGTCCAACATGTGCAGCATGTATTGGCAGTGCTGTAACTTCTAAAAATATCTCTGTAATTCAAGCCGGTGAAGCGGTTTCGGTCAAAATGTAAACATTTACACAGGTACCTGTTGTTGTCAAAGATGACAGTTGGCCGTGCACTGATCATGTATGTGTGTTGTCTCTGCACTACTGCTGGGAAACACAGTGTTAATCAAGCTGGTCACTTCCTGATCATAATCATGACATGCATGACATGACAGCCATACTTAAACTATATTTAGCAAAGACGGTCCCTTAAAAGCTGTCACTTTGAGAACTTTGAAAGAATCAACAGTATTTTATTGCTATAAGCTCAAAAAGGTCAAATATTTGACTTAAGAACAAGTCAGACACAGCTGCCAGCTACTGAACCGCGTTTGAGCTGTTGACCACTGTTGTAAAAATGTACACACTTATAACAAACCAAATAACCTGTAAGCAAAAATCCACTCAGTATATTTCCGTAAGGGGGTGTCTACATTCTGATTTGCCTGCTTAAAATACTTTTAAAGTCAACTGGTTTCATTTCACACCTAAAGGATGTTTTCTCGTCAGGATTGATCAGTTGTAGTTTCCACTGAACACAAACCACACAGCCATAGATGTGATCATCCAGTGGTCTGTGGTTCAGAGCTACTTCACGCACAGACACAGACAGACATATTATCGTGACCTCAACTCACTTAGTTGGTGTCCTTCATTGCAAGAATTATCTCTCAAAGTTATGTATGAATGTCTGTGTTGCACGCTAACTACACTTCCTCTCTAACTCTTCTTGTCCCAGTTTTTGAAATACCCACATGTCATTTGCAGCAAGGACACCACTGAGGCAAACATGCAAACCTGTTGCCACATGCAAAGAGCTGCCAGGGTCACTCACGCTGGGACACACACAAAAACAAATTCTGGGAACCACCAGAGTGTCAGATTTCTGTTTCTGAACTACTGAGCACCATTTCACATTGCATCTGAGGCTATAATTCTTTAATACGAGGTTTAAGTGATGATATAATTTTCAAAATAATGAGAATTGTTATGTAGTATTTCAAGACTTTCACAGAACAGCACTTTCCTTTTCCTTAAAGAGACCTATGATGTGTCTAAATCCTTAAGCATGCATTCATTTTTATTCCTTATCATAGCCTTTGATGACGCATAGACATTGTTAAGCTCAGCTCTTTGTGTCATAGGTCTTTCCTGTTCCTTGTTCCACAGGATTTCAGCTTATTCTGCTTTTCTTTACATCAACTTTTGCCACAATAGCACCACTTTTTCATTACATCTGCACATTATACCTGATGACACCAGCAGTAAAGACACTAATATGTGTTTTCTATAAAACCAGGATTTAAACTTTTCAGTCTCCCAAACTACACATGGTAATCTCTCTGCCAATATAAAGCTGGAGGCAAGAAGTGAGACCTTTGAGGACCAACTTAGACTTCAAAAGGCAAATGCCAAGATTATTTCCACACTAAAAAGATCATATCACATAATTTTACCGTGTTATCATTTACTTTTTAAAGCCACACATGGATTGACACTGAGCTGTGTTAGAGTTTTGAGCCAGAGAGCAGTGAAAGCTCCCTGCTGGCTGATCAAATGCCAGCAAAACAAGAGCTGATGTTACAGTTCAAACACGCACCAAACACCGAGGCAAATTCCTTTTGAAAACCTTCCTGGCAAAAAACCTGACTCTGATCATAAATCAAGACAGTCCTCTAAGCTCCCAAACTCATTTATATTTACTTACATTTATGTAATGATCTTTTAGAATATATTTTGTACTGTTTACTGTTAATGTTAGTTTCCTCTTATAAATTTGCCTCTAAAACTTCTCTAGAAAGATGCCAAATGTTACAACAAACCTTGTATTTTATTCTCAGATGCAAATCATTTTAAAACAAGCCCATTATAATCACAATTAATATTTCCTGTACTATGTTTTTGAGTTTTCAGTGAACCTCCCACAACACCTGGAACAAACCTTTAGACCTATCCAGGGGTGGAGCCAGAAATTGTTAACACATGGGGTTCAGCCCAAACCTAGAGGGGTCTGTGGGCATGCTTGCCTAGGAAGTGCAGCTATATGCACTTTTTCATAACTTTTGATATAATAAAATGCCTAAAAAGCTGTAAAACATTTGGGAAAGCAGGAAAAACAATTATCCTATAGAGCCTACACATTATTGTATCTAATTGTGGTCAAGCTGTCGTCATTATTTTGAAATCATAAGACACACTCGCATCAGCATGTCATTTTAAGCCTTAATAGTTGTATAACAATCCAATCCCCTCTACAGTTAGAGGGGGTTGATAGAGACCAAAACTGTTTTTTGTACCAGGCTGTAAACATGTTTATTTCTGCTCTAAATTTGGGCATTTTAAATATGGGTGTCTGAGGGGATTGACTGGCTTCTGGAGCCAGCCCCAAGTGGCCATTCAAAGAACTGCAGTTTTTGGCACTTACAAGTCGGCTTCATTTTTAAGCCCCAGAAGTTGCCACAAAAAGAGGCAAAAATTATTTGTTACTATTTTTAAATAAGCGAACAAACTAGGGTATGAATTTGATGTTAACAGCATTACTCATCTTGAAACCTATATGTTTGTGATACTATGCTGCAGCAGAGTTCACACAGAGAATGTTTAGCTGACCAATCTGCTACATTTGAATCCCTGCCATAATATTCTGGCCTGCTCTAATTGCTAAACAAAGCTCCCAAATGATGCCAAGCAAATCTGGTCTTCAATACTCTGAATTCAATATTAGGCACAATAAAAGAACATTGACTCAGTTATATTAGATTTCTTCAGGGCCGGAGCCCCAGATGTCAACCCCCGACTCTGCCCCTGGACACACCCACTTTATATGAGGATTACATGCAGGAGGCTTTTCAAAAAACATCAGGTGCTAGTTCCATGTTGAAACACTATCTAAAAGGACCTGCTAATTTCATGGAAAACATTATTAATATTGAGGAATAATAAGTAGCTTTATATTTCAAGAGGCTGCAGTGTTGTACACATCTATTGCAGGTGGTGAAGACAGGTAACGTGAGACACTTTTTGGTACACTACCAACACCATGAGTATTACTTTTAGAAATTGTTATATATCTCTG
The DNA here is from genome assembly GCF_011397635.1 of Epinephelus fuscoguttatus. Lineage (NCBI taxonomy): Eukaryota > Metazoa > Chordata > Actinopteri > Perciformes > Serranidae > Epinephelus > Epinephelus fuscoguttatus. Next base: position 19,026,965 of record NC_064760.1, on the reverse strand, counting down.
CTACATGTCTATAAAGAACATATTATAAATACCAGTTTCTTGCAGATCTGTTAGGGTAATTACTTTCATGCCTTCTTCCCATGTTTTTGAAAGAAATCAAGCCAATTTGCTCAGGTTTATACGGATTAAAGAAACCAAGATGTAAAACTTTGTTTGTCCCATTTTACCCAGTGTCCCATATACCTGACTTTACACTACACCAACTTCCTTGTTTGCAGTATGTTTTTGTACATGAACTATCTATATAATATTACCTGTTGTGTATGTTTTCTCCAGATAACAGCTGAATTTGCAGGTTGTGCTGAGATATTTGTATAATCTCCACCTAAAGCTTATTATTCTATTATATGGGATGTGCTGTCACTCTTGAAAATCCTCTTCCACATCCACAGAAGGAATTTATATGGGGCTTTATTCAGTACTCAGTGATCCTTGAAGTCCAATCACAAACAGCCTCCCCTCCTCTACAGAACATATGTTGACATATGGTGTAAACCAAAACTATGAACTTATTGTCTCATACAAAATAGCGACCGTACATGAAGTATGATTCGATCGCAGGTGGGCCGGACCAGTAAAACCATTGCAAAATATCCTACAAATGACAAACACCTCAAAATTTTCCCTTTTTTTTTTGTTCAAAAAAAAAGTACATTTTAAAAATGCTAATCCATTTACAAAACAGATGACAAACAACCTGTCTTCTGAAGAATAACTTCAATTTCAACAATATTTCTCTGATTTCCCACTTTCAGTCAGTCACAGTGAAAAGAAGCTATTGAATGTTCAATTTGCTCCTGAAAGCTGGCACCTCGAAGTCTGCAGTGGGGTTTCTGTAAGGTGCCATAAAGTTTGGTTGATTCAAAACATGCCCAAAACACACATTAAACATGGTGTAATAGTGACGGTTTTAAACACAAGTACACAAATCGTCTTCACTATAACTCGAAGCATTCACAGACAAAGCACTTGTTTTTATCTGGACACATTTCCCCATAAATACAACATTAACATGGGTCCATGGTATTTTACATTGCATAAATTAGCCTAGCAGCTAGGGAACATTTCCTCTTCTCATATAAAACCAGGGACAATAACAGCATTTAACAAAGGTAACATTACAAAATTCACCTCTATTACAACTCACAAGGTTCACTGACAAAACAACTGTTTTATACTAAACACATTTTCCAAGCCTATGGCATTTTACATTGTATAAATTAGCCTGGCAGCTAGCAAACATTTCCTCTTCTCATAAAACCAGGGACAACAGCAACATTTAACAAAGGTAACGGTACAAAATTCGGCTCCATTACAACTCACAAGATTCACTGACAAAACAGCTGTCTTATACTAAACAACTTTTCCAAACAAATATAACATGCTAACGTTATTAGCACAAGCCTATGGCATTGTACATTGTATAAATTAACCTAGCCAGGAGTGGAGATTTCCTCTGTTCATATGAAGCCAGGATAAATCCTGAAGTATCCCTGAAGGATAAATCACACAAAAGATTTAAAATGCTATTTTTTTGTGGAGGCTTTACTGTCTTCACAATTTATTGTTTCTTATCTGTGAAATTAACTGAGGTGCATGTCAGGCTACAGTGTTGATTCAATGCAGAAGTGTAAATTTCGCCGTAGGTTGGCCAGTTCTGGCCCCCGGGCTGTATGTTTGACACCCATAGTTTAACTCCACCCCAGAGGAGGACATAATTTGTTTGCTGTGTGATTTAGGTGAAGCTGAGAATGAGGTTCACTTCTTGTTTTACTGTCCTGTATGTAAGGACATAAGGATCATACTTTTCAGTAAGACGACCTCTATCTATCTTGATTTCTTTTGTTGGATGATCATGAAAAATTTGTTTCAGAAAGAGAACCTTTTTATTGTGGCTGAATGTCTTTGCCAGGCCAGGGACAGAAGGCGAGTATTCTGTTTCTGGACTGAGCAGTACAATAACATGTATTTTTGATTGTTACTACACCATCTTTGTAATGGTGTCTTGTAAACCCATGGGGGTTGGGCACATGTAACTGTGCATGACACAAATAAAAATCAATCAGTCAATCGTAGACACATTATGAACTGGGGCTGTATTCAGAAACAGTCTGAGCAGTGATTTAGGAATGTTCTCAGAGATATCTGAGCAAGGAAGGGACAGAAACTTTTACCTTGGTGAGGAGGTGTGGGCGACCCTGTTGCTAGGTGTAATGCATTCTAATAACAGATGTGATTGGTTGTCACAGACACGCCCTTTTGTGAGCCTGCAAGGTGTGGACACCCAGTGGAAATGAAATGAACTGCTGACTATGAAAGTGTTGTCATTGTGAGTGTGATCACTCTGTTGATGGAAGGTTGAGACTGAGTAAAGTCATCACTGCTGCACTGCTGCATTTTTCCAGTTTTCCAGATACTGTAGTGTTTAATTCATTATTCATTTTATAGTGTTAGGTGGGAAATGTGTGGGTATCCTTTATGACATCAACCACGTATTATCCCTGCACGATCTAATCTGTAGCATTTCATTTACTCACTGTCAGTGTTTGGAGAATATTTCTCTGACCTCTTTGTGTTTCCATCATTTTTTCCTCTGCTTAAGAGACTCTTGAGCCTCCAAAAAGTACTCCCCCCTGCTCCTAACAGTTTTCAGCTTAGAGCTCTTTAAGGTTTAAGATGCTCAGTGAATAACTTGATTTTTGAACTATGTTGTTAACTTCTTTATTTTATTAGGAAAATGTTTTATTCATAAACAGAAGCTCCTCGGTTCACAACTCTCTTTCCATTTAAAAAAAAAAAAAAAGAATTTAACTCAGTGTTGAACTGCTTTGGTCTTATGAGCAACAAAAAAGTAACACCTTTTTTGAATATTACAAACAAATATTTGATGAAACCCCTGATGTGAAATGAACTGCCCTTTTTTTTTTCCTAATCTCCATTCTTATTTTATGTGTTCATCTTTCATTGCAGTTTGTTTCAGCTTTAATGTATTGTTGTGGTCATTTTATACCTGACGTTTTTTATACATTGTGTTGTTGAATAAAGTTGTTAAAAAACTCTCTAAACTCTCTTTCCGTGGTTTTTTTTGTCATGGAATTTAACTCAGTGTTGAACTGCTTTGGTCTTATGGACAATAAAAAAAGTAATATATTTTTAGAATATTACAAAAATGTTTGATGAAACCCCTTTTTTGTTTTGTTATGTTTTATTTTTGTTTTTCTAATCTCCATTCTTTCATTATCTATTATTTATTAGTGTGTTGTTTAATAAAATTGTGCAAAAAAATAAATAAAAATAATAAATACATGAATAAATGTTTTGTAAAAATGTCTGTGTTTTATTTTGTATTATTACTGTTAAAAGCTGATTTGAAAAACCCATCAATCTACAGAGCATACAGGAAAAAGGGAAAGCTTGTAGTTCACATTCGGACCACATTACCCATGATTCCCTGCGAGCGAAACTCGCCGCACCTTCCCCGGGTGGAGCTTGAGAACGTGGGAACGTTTGTGGGTTGCTGCTGCTGCTGGGTTGCTGGAGTGAAAATTGTTTGACAGCGAGGTGAGGCGACCTGTGCTCGGGGGATATCGAAACGAGAAGTTAGTTTCCAGCGTGTCTCCGGCAGTTTGCGAGTCACCGGCGAGGCGGACTCGGGAGCCACAAATGATTCGCACGAGTCTCAGCAACAGGGTACAGAGCGACATGTCAGGGACTGTTTCAGCCTTCAGCGAAGGGAAGCGCGACTAGTACACCGCAACGCGGAAAATATCCAGGCGGAGAGAATGCGAATGGTGCGAAGATACCGAAATCAAACAAAATGGAAACGATGTAGCGTCGCTGCGGCATTTCATATAGCTAGAACTAACGTTAGAGTAGAGAATAGATAGCTAAAGGAGCTAGCAGGTTAACTAACATACATGTAAAGTTATTCCCCGGAGAAGCTGAAGCAGAGCCCGGAGGCGTCTGTTGAATCAGAAGAGTTCATCGGTGTTCCCAAATCAAAGAAGATAAACCGGAGAAGATGCTACGGAGAAGATTGAACCGACTGGTATGTGCGCCCTGGCATCACCACACACACACCACACACACACATTGTTAGCTTATGACATCTGCTGCTCCTGCTAGCGTTGTAACTGCAGTGATTCTGCCCTTAAAGAATGTAAGCTGGCATTCCCACCCATTTCCTTCCCACATTTTCTCTGGAAATCCAAGAGAAGCTCACAACAAACTGTTACTTCACCCTGACTGGAAACAGCTGCTGTCCCACTTCATTGCTCTTGTTAGCTAACTGCTAGGTAAGTTCTCATCCAGCCAGGAAGTCACGACAGATGCAAGTTGGTGTTAGCTACACCCAGAGTCATTAAACTACACTCTGAGGTCTCACATTGTCACTCATTGTTGTCTCACATCACTCACATTCTCACAAACCCTGTCACCAAATGTACAGCGAGCCTCCCCTGTTTATGTAAAGCAGCCCTAAAGCTCTATTAGGAGAGCATCTACCTGCCTCCAGAGAGCTGGGCTGCTTTTCCTCTGGGGTCCCAAAAAGCTAAAAATAAGGCACTCTATTTAAAGGCACAAAGACCTGCATCAAAAGATACGTCTCTGCCCAGCATCAGAGGAAACAATTAGCTGACTAATGGATTAATGGATGACAGAAAATCAATCTGCAGCAAATTTGATAATCAGTTTAACTGTTTGACCAAGTCTTGCCTCTTTAATTTGAGCATCTGCTGCTTTGTAGTCTTTTCTTTTTTAGTAAATCTTTGGATTTAGACCACTGTTCAGATACTGATAATAATCAATATTCAGTCCGTCTTTCATGGGCAGATCATGAGACACTGAGCCCCCGGACACAGACATGCAAAAGGCTCCACTGCCTCTCCTGCAGGAGCAAGACACACAGGCTTTTTGCTGCTCTTGCCTCTTTTTGTTGTTGTGATGTTGCGTCTCTTCGTGGTTGTCAGCATCTTTTTGTGGTTTTGTGTCCTCATGGTTGTTTTGTGTTTCTTTGTCATCATTATTGTCATTTTGTGTCTATTAATTATATGTTTGTGTCTTTATTTGATCGTTTTGTTTCTTTTTCTAGTGGTTGTGTGTCATTTTCTAATTGTTTTGTGTCTCTTTGCAGTTCCTTTGCATCTGTTTTAAGTCATTTTGTGTGTCCTTGTGGTTGTTTTGTGATTCTTTGTTATCGTTTGTGTCATTTTGTGTCTATTAGTGGTATATTTGTGTCTTCTTTTGGTCATTTTGTTTCCTTTTTTTAGTGGTTTTGTGTCATTTTCTTATCGTTTTGTGTCTCTTTGCAGTTCCTTTGCACCTGTTTGTAGTCATTTTGTCTCTCTTTGTGGTATTTTTGTTCATCCTTGTGGTTGTTTTGTGTTTCTTTGTTATCATTAGTGTCATTTTGTGTCTATTAGTGGTATATTAGTGCCTTTTTTTTGGGCGTTTTGTTTCTTTGTGGTAGTTTTGTGTCATTTTCTAATTGTTATGTGTCTCTTTGCAGTTCCTTTTGCATCTGTTTGTAGTCATTCTGTGTCTCTTTATAGTCATTTTGTGTCTCTGTGGTAATCTTGTGCATCCTTGTGGTTGTTTAATGTTACTTTGCTATCGTTTGTGTCATTTTGTGTCTACTAGTGCTATATTTGCATCTTTTTTTTGGTTGTTTTGTTTCTCTTTGTAAGTGTTCTGTGTCATTTTCTAATTGTTTTGTGTCTCTCAGCTGTTCCTTCACATATGTTTGTAGTCATCTTGTGTCTCTTTTGGTTATTTTGTGTCTCTTTGTGGTCACTATGTGTCTCTTTGTTGTGTCTTTGCATCTGTTTGTAGTCATTTTGTGCCTCTTTGGGGTATATTTGTATCTCTTTTGTGGTTTTGTGTCTCTTTGTGGTAATTTTGTGTGTCCTTGTAGTGGTATATTAGTGGTATATTTGTGCCTTTTTTGGTTGTTTTGTTTCTCTTAATAGGAGTTTTGTGTCGTTTTCTAAATGTTGTGTCTCTTTGCACTTCCTTTGTATCTGTTTGTAGTCATTTTGTGCCTCTTTGGGGTTTATTTCTATCCCTTTTGGTTGCTTTGTGTCTCTTTGTAGTCGTTATGTGTCCCCTTGTAGCTTCTTTGCATCTCTTTACGGCCATTTTGAGTCACTTCCTGGTCGATTCGTGTTAATTTTAGTGACATTTTGCAGGTGGAGCCCCTGACACTTTGGGCCCCTGGGCCTGTGCCCGAGATGTCCATTAAATAATCCATCCATGCCTCCTTTGGATGCATGATTGTTCTCTCTAAATGCGCTACAGTCCCTCTACGCTCTAATGTTGCTTTGCATCCAGCTGCTGGATTTGTTCAATAGAAGAAGTTGGTATTTCGCCAGCGTGAACTGCTTTGACATCATATTTCACGATTGGTCAATTTAATGCTTACCCTTTTAAAGTTCATCCATTGGTTTCATAGCCCTTCTCATACATTAATCAGCCATGAGTGGGCTAGTTGAAAGTGGAGTAACTATCTGCAAGGCCAGGTTTATAAATGTTAAACCGCCTTTACTGCCTCTTTATCATCCTCTTATGCACCAGTAACCTGTTGTCACCAGTGGGTTGAATCCCCCACAGGCTATGTGAGCAGTATAGATACCGACAGCGAATAAGGGGAAGCAATATAATAATTATAGTGCCTGACCCTCCTTCTGGCCTCTCTCTAAGTGTTGCCAGGTCAGCTGATTTTCCTCCTTCTGGAGAGGATTGCTGCTGTAATTTCTCTCCAGTGTGAGCTGTAAATAATATTTTGTGCGGGGCAGCCAGCCACACTGTCATTGATGCACACAGTGCCGTTATCTGAGGCTCTGGCTCTCTGCCTCCTGATTCACACCACCCTCCCCTTGCCCACGGGGGGTACATGTGCATCATGAAGGGGAGGGAGGGGGGGTGACTGCTCCTACCAAAAGGCGCCGAGGAGGCTCCATGTGTCTCACTTGACTCTCCCACTATGATGCACTGTGCCACTAAACCCTGAGTGTGTCTTTGGAAAATCATTAAAGATGGCTGTGGGAGCGAGTGGGGCTGGGCTTTTCATCAGGGGGGAAGCTCCAGAGGTTGTAATGCTCTGACAGGAATGCAAAATCACACAGTCGCCTTTGATGTTCGCTCAAGCCCTTGAAGGCAGCAGTATGATCTGTGAGAGGTGGAGCCTGGCGGAAATGTGATAGTATTCATTGTGGGAGCCCCTGCCTTGACTGCACAGAGAACGGCACCGACACATGAAAACACCGTCACCCAGGCAGCACCTCAGTATCTTCTTTTTGCACCATGGTAACCAGAAGTCCTCCTCCTACTCTCTAGCTTGGTTGAAATCACACGTGTGAAGTTCCAGCTTCATGTTTTGACTCTAATGTAGTGCTGTAGCAAATACTCCCTCTGCTCAGTAATGAAGTACACTGAAGCTCGACTGGTGCTCTTACCCTGTGCACAAAGGCAGGAAGTGGTCATGTTATCACGAACGGAATTGCTCTGAGTTTGGATTATGCAATAATAGAATTTAGTGCTGAAACAATCAGTCATTTAATCACCTAACATAAGGCAGAATGAGTAGGGTTTGCCTAAAAAATTATGTTTAGACTCCCTCTAATCAGAGTGTGTGGCAATATCTGTATCTGCAGAGACCCTGCACTCTGTATGTTTTTTTCATTGTGCTGTTTGGGACATTTCTGCATGTCAACCTTTGGGCAGTGGTGTGTAGCCTTTGGTTAATAACAGTGTTCAGTGTGAGGGTGTGACGGCGGGACTCTGTGGCCCTTTTCAGACCTGGTATTAACATGTGTCCTTGCTGAGCTGATGACAAGTTAACAGCTTAATATACAGGTGTGACTGCACCCAAGACACACTGTGGCGGATTGAGACCCGATCACTCAGACCACATTCAGAGCTGGACAGGGCTGCATAATGCTACACTCTTTTAGCAGTGCATATTCAAATGCGTCCTAGGCCACACTGAAGGACTGCCTACTCAACTGACATTCTCTGTGTAAGTGGAAGCATGCACACATTTTGTACTCATTTTAAAGTGCATTAACAGGCCACAACAAGCAGGCAAAATGGGTTTTCACTGAATGGACTACACACGAAACACACTGTCTGATTTCCATGTGGGTCAAAGAGTCAGTGTAATGGAAACCAGAAGATTCATATTGCAACTAGGCAACATATGCCTCCAGCAGCGACTCATTTGGTCTGTGGAAACAGAAATGATATACATTTTATTTGCATATAAAGTGGGGGAGTAAGATTTCGATCACAAGTAGGTCACTCAAGATGCATGTGGAGATGCATTCTAATGCCAGGCGTGAGCTGACAGACACAGAGCTGTACAGTTCTGATTGGATCATCCAAGACGCATGTTAATGCCAGGTCCGAGCAGGGCTAATTAAAACATGGTGACAAGGTGCCAGATCATAAACATGCGTCCAATTCCTACTGATTCTGCCTTTAGATTTTAGTATCAATTAATCACTGTACTTTTGAAGGAAAAGATACTAAACATTATTTACTTCCAGCTTCACGACTGTGGGGATTTACTGCTTTTTTTTTCATCTTACATGATAGTAAACTTTATTTTTAGACACTTTAAACTGAGAAAATAATTGGCAGATTAATTGACGATGAACGCAATCAGCCCTAGGAAATAATAATGAAACCCTTATGACTGATAAGTTAAAGATATGTACGGTTAACTGGACTGTTTCACAGTTCTAATTTACATTTCCTGTGTGAAGCATCAGGTGTTGCAGTCTGTTTTAATTTAGCACCATACTCTTAGATGTAGCATTGCAGCTTCAGTCAGCCTCTTGGGGCACAAGCTGTAGAACGCCTCAATATCGTAATGTCTTTTGTCTCAGTACTGTGTTAAAATACAATTTGAAATGTACTCTAACCAAAGGATGGTTAAGAGAGTCTGGCCTACACCTTTTCCCCTGTGGTTCAGGGTTTTGTTCATAAACACTCAAGTGATGACATGACATTTACACAGTTTATTTCCACAACACAACTGCCACCTTTAGTGCTATGGGAATCGTTCTCTTTCTTGTGGCCTGATGTAGCTTTAAAGGACACCTTTTAAAGGGGGGGATCTTATCCAGAGGAGGAGGAGAGGGTTTCATCATGTAACTCTCCATCATGCTAATTTAGTTGTGTTTTATATCCTGTGTAGTGGAGTCTCAGGGAGCAGCACCACTCAGGTCCTCCCCTCTCTCAGTAGGGCTTCCCCTTCACCCCTCTGCCCTCCTCTCCAGCTCTCTTCAGTCTATCCATCCTGCTGCAGGCTGAAGCACTGAGTCCAGCAAGTCTTCAGATCTGTGTGTACTTCACTGTGACCCAAGCACTAGTAAACAGACCCTTACCTGGCAGGAGACGCTGTTATGTGTGAGGGGTTTGAAGGATTGCATGTAAAATGCCTCTGGAAGCCCCAGGGCTCTGTAAACCTGTTTCTTAGGTCAGTCGCAGGTTTGTGATTTACACACAAACCTGCACGCATGCACGAACTTAAGTGCAGAAAAATGTCCACACACTCAGACCACACACACACACACCTGCACATTAAGTGGATTTTGTGCTAACGTAAACACACAAGGTTGAATGTTTTTTTCAGCGACTTTATCTGGTATCACTCCTCCCAGGGGAAGCTAATGTTTTGTTCAGCAGTAAAAAGAGGATGTTTTTGTACCTGCTGCTGTACAATACATTACTTCCATCTGACCTGCAGCTGTTGGGGCAATGAGTCTAATTTCAAGCATTATAAGCACTTTGCAATGTCAGATGCACCTGATGCTGTTTTAGTTACTGTATCGGGGTTTGTGCAGTGCTTCAGGATGCTCCAAATTGATTTTTTTATATTGCATTCTGGTCAGTGGTGTTTTTATATGCTCACGTCAGCTCGTAGCACCTGTTGGAAACGTATTAAAGGCTTTTTTATTAACCAGTGAGACACAAGAGTCCTCGAACAGAGTTGTTACTCCTGGGTGAGCAGTTAGGTTAAGAGTGCCATCCCAAGGCCACAGTCCATTCAAGGCATGTAGGACCATTTGATTTATCTGCTCTGTTTGATTAGAAGAGATGCGTATTGATTAGAGCCGTGCTCAGTTTTGCCGCCATTAGTCTTGCGCCGTGAATTGGCTTGCGAACAGAATTGCTTACTCTGATTTCTTTCTCTTCCTTCCTCCCTCCATCTGGTCTCCTGCACTCTGCCCAGTAATGGAAACCCAGCCAAAGGAGCTCATCTGCAACACACAGCAGGATAATAAATATATTTAGTGTGGGGAGGGAGGCAGTGTGAAGGAATAAACGGCCCGGCTGTGGGATAGCAGGCTGATGAAATATAGTGGGGGAGAATGGAAAGCCCTGCGTGACTCAAACCCGAGAAACTGGAGTGATACCAGGGGGGTGGACCTGTAGCCTCTTTGCACCTCTCCATCTCTTTCTCCACCTAATGGACAGCCTCTTTCAGGCTTCTTGTAGTGGTTCACATCAGAGTGGGTGGGTCAGGTTGGATACAAGGGGACCACGGATGGCTTTTTGTGGCAATTTTCCACTTCCTTTTAAAAGCTAGGTTGAATTCTCAGTTTGTACCTCTAAATAATTCAAGTCGCTTCATTTATTTTGAATTCTCCTCACATCGCTCCTCCTTTTCCTGACCCGCGTATCCTCGCCAGGCTAGCGGCACTCAAAATGCATCCTCGTCATCCATATATGTATAAAGGCTCATCCAGAGATTTTCTGTGCCATGCTCCAGCTCTAGCATTACCCAGAGAGCATTCGCAGTGAGATGTGAAGAGAATGCTGAGATGTGTGGGGGGATGTTTTTTTTTTTGGTCTGTGTCTATGTCTCACTCTCTGTGTCTGAGCATGGAGGGAGGAGGAGGAGAGACGGCAGCATCTGTGATGTTTTCGTCATCCCTTTTTTTTTTTATTGTCACCTGAAATGATATGGTGCTCGCTGACACGGAGAAGAGGAACAGCAAAGTCCATGTGAGGATTTAACGAGCAATGGAAGGCACATACGAACGTGCCCCCCTCCCACACACGTTCACATGAACACCTAGGCTAAGCAACAGCCTACAATGATTATCTCCACCACAAAACTCCCAGCTCGGCAGGCGGTGCAGCTCAGTCACAGGGAGAAAAATGAGTCTTTTTTTAATGTGGTCACAGTTCAGTGGGAGGAAACGCTCGGTGAGAAAACCCAACCTCAAATCAACCATGCCCTCTGAGCAGCAGAAGGAAGGAGCCACATTGATTTTTGTCATTAGACCCGCTGCCCTTGTATGCAGTGTCTAAGGATAATTAATTGAATAGCAATTACATCCAGTGTAGCCCGGTACATTATTAAAGATAATGTCAGGGCTGTAGCTGAGATGGAGATTTTTTAAAGCTTGTCAGCAGCATTACGATATACTGTAAATGCCTTTTTGTTGGTAGTGCATGGCTCTCTGCCAGATGTGGCGGGGCCTCAGTGTTGTGCAGTTTAGTTAAGTTACCACCCGTACACTACACAGAAAAAACAGCTGGATCAGGCACCTTCATCTAAGTAGCTGAATCTGGTGATTTGTCGCACACACACACACAAAAACAGAACCTAGAGCATATGTGCACTTGGCTGGAAAAACCATACTCCATTTATGGCTTCACTACTTTAAATTCTCTTTAATTATAGATTAAAGTGTGACTAGGCTACTGCTTGAAATGTGCTCACTTCGCCCGGTCTTAAAGCACAAAGCGTGGAGGGTTTCTCCATAACAAGCCTATTCACTTTAGTCATTCTCCCCAGGATTTACTGAGCTAACGTGTCTAGAGGATGGCAGCTATGGGGACAAAGTTCAAGCTGGAGAAGGTGGAGTAACATATAATCTCCAAAGCAAAACCAAAGCCTCGGTAAATGAATGCTTTTAAGATTATAAACCAGTTAAAATATAACTCGACTACTGAGAACTTGTTCCAAGGTTTGTTTTGTGAGGTGTAGGCTACGTTCTTGTTTTCTGTTTGGTCTTTGTAAGGTTCTGTTTTGAGGAAGAGCGTGCCTCAGATACATGAATAACCACAGACCCCTGTCAGCAGAGTGTGACTTCCTTACATGTTTCCTGTGGTAACATCTAGAGCTGTTTTTTGTTCCTTTTTTTCTTTATCATCTTCTGTGGTGTCAAACAGCAGCTGAGGTGGAGTGTCCACAGTGCTCACAGGTCTCCTGCCAATGATTTGGATAGTTTGTATTCACATTGTGCACAAACTTTCATCTCATGGCCGCCTGTTATCTCGTCACTTGAAGGGACAGTTCACCCAAATATCAAAAATACATGTTTTTCCTCTTATGTGTAGTGCTATTTGTCAATCTATACTGTTTTGGTGTGCGTTGGAAGTAGAAGTAGATGGCACTCGGCTTGTGGTGTTTAAAGTTACAACAAAAAGAAATAGCAGCAATGTCTCTTTCTGGAAATCATGACGCAGTTACCCAAGATAATCCACAGCGCTTGTATTAAGCAATTTCATGTAGCATGTTTTCTTGTTTTCATGTTTACATTTACATGTTTTCTTTCTACTGTACTACACCCACCAACTGAAATCACTGTGTCACTGTGCAGAAGGAAGTGTGCATCCACCCATGGAGGAGATGTTTGTGCTCGTGACAGTGCAAAATTTTAACATTAAATAGCACCCGCGGTGGCTGAGCTATAATATTAGCTAGCTCATGGGTGCTAGGTGAGCTAGCAGGAGATGCATGCTTCCTTCTGCATGGTGATATGATTGGCAGGTGTAGTTTGGTTAAAAAAAAAAAAAAAAAATTCTAAATGAACCTGCTCACAACAAGGTCTGTGGATTATCTCATAAAGACACATTGCTGTTGAGTTGTTCAAAAAAATTTTTGCGTTCTAATCAGGATTTATACTCATGCAGCAGACCCTACGCATATCGCCTACACCGTTGTGAGCATTTTTACTTCTGCGGTGGGTTGTCTGTGTCACTCTGTAGGTACACCAGTCGCCGGCGCGGTTTCTGTGAAGTGCTGTAAAGTTTAGTTGATTCAAAACAAATTGAAAACAGATCAAACATGGCTTAATAGAGACAATTTCAAACAGAAGTACACAAATGAGCTTCACTGTAACTCGTAAGATTCACAGACAAATACTTGTCACTATCTGGACACATTTTCCCTTCAAATACAACATGCTAATGTTATTAGCACAAGCCTATGGCATTTTACATTGTATAAATTAGCCCAGCAGCTAGTGGACATTTCCTCTACTCATATAAAACCAGGGACAACAGCAACATTTAACAAAGGTAACGGTGCATAATCCATTACAACTCACAAGATTGACTGACAAAACAACTGTCTTATACTAAACACGTTTTCCAAACAAATATAACATGCTAACGTTATTAGCACAAGCCTATGGCATTTTACATTGTATAAATTACCCTACTGATGAGCGGAGATGTCCTCTACTCATTTGAAGCCAGGATAAATACCAAAGTATAAATCCCAGAAGGGTAAATTACACACAAGACACAAAATGCTATGTTTGTGGGGGCTTTATTGTTTCTTATCTCTGAAGTTAAAGTAAATGAAAGCTTTCTTTCCACTGAGGGAAATGGTTTCAGCTTACAAAAATAGGAGGTCTGCGCCACTGCAACGTGTAGTTACATTTCTGGGGAGGTGCATGTCACCCTACGGCGTAGGTTACGAAGAAGTATAAATTCCGCATTAAGCATCACAAGCCGAGTCCCATCTAGTTCCATTATATTTGAGAGGCAGAAATCTCTATGGCTGATATCTTCTATTCTCAGCAACTCACACCCAAACAATCTAGACTGATAAATAGCACTACAGGTAAGAGAGAAAAAAAAAATGCATTTTTGATTTTTGGGTGAACTGTCCCTTTAATGTTCGTAGTGATTAGATGTTAGACATTACAAAAGTTGTCAGCTGACCATGGGCATTGCAAAACCAGTCAGCACAATATCTGTCTGTGGCTTTTTGAGGCAACTGAATGATTGAGGAAGCAGCTCACAGTACGAGGTCTGGATGAGTTTCCCCTCCTCCCCATTGTCGAGGGACACGGTGTAATGTAGGCCAGTACCAGCCCATGGTACAGTACGCTCTGTGTCTTGTACAGCTGCGGGGATGCTAGTAGAACAATGAGCCTTTGCCTATCCACAACAGCTCCTTAGGATCAGCCCTCAGTTCAAGTTGGACTATTATTACTCTGTGGGGGCCATTCATCACTGTGCAAACAGCGGACAGGGGAGAGAGTAGCCTCTGATATGGACTCTGTAGACTATGCCATAGGCCAAGTGTTGGTGGATCCATGATGGAGGTAACACCTGTTCTAGCTTCACTATGATCTGCTTTTTCTTGATTTGGCAGCCTCAAAATATGGATACGCTCTGTAGCCAACCAACCCAGAAAAAAAATGGTACTAATGATGATGTACACCCACCTGTTAGTGATGTTTCTGAGATAAATACAGGGAAGTCTGGAGCTGGAAAATCAAAATGTCTTATCCAAATCTTAAGAAGCAGTATAATTAATGTTATGAAAAGTTAAACACTATTTTCTAATGAGACAATTAGGACTGCACAATTTGCAAAAAAAATCTTGATTATTTTGACAGATATTTCAGTAGAAATGGTAATTTCTACATTTCATATTCACTGAAAAAACATAAAAATGATGATGAGTGGTTTTTGCAGGGGTCTACACCAAACAAGGATGTACCCTTATAGCTGGAATACAATTTGTAGGCCTCTGTAGCACCCAATGGTTCATTTATGATGGCGTGTTGTGACACATTTTACTCTTATCAAAAAAATTGCAGCTCCGAGATTTGGATATTGTGCTTGGTGGTTTTGCTATTTGGCTAATATTCTGATTAAGTGTGCACCCCGAGAGACAATATGGTCTTACTGTATGAGGTAAGCTGCTTAAATTGTACTAAATAAATAAGTAAAGATGTATCTGTTACACTTATATCAAACACGGGATCTTTGTGCTGAAATTAGACAAATTAGCACTTGTGAAATGGCTTTATTAAGAGCTTGTTTGTTGCAGCTGGAAACAAAACAGAGGTAAATACCTCTTGAAGTCACTGTAGTGACAAACTTTTCAAATTCTGTTTTGATGTTAATGTGTCTATATTTTCTTCAAATGATAATGTAGCCTCTGTAAATTCTCTGCAGCCCCGGCAATGAGCGCTCGGATGTGTAATCAAAACTGAGAGAGTTACAATTAGTGAGACAGAGTGAGGATGCTGGAAGAGGACAGGCAAGTAGGCTGACAAGAAAGAGCGAGTGAAAGAGGGGCGAGTGCCAGATAGAGTACCGCAGTGACTAACGGCATTGACTCAACCCGTGCATCTTTCCCCTCGCGTTCAAACATTCATCACTCAGCTCTATTCAGCCTGTCATAATAGCAACTTTATGTTGCGGTTAGGCTGTTTTTACTGTTGTCATCAACATTTCTTGCAACGGTTCACTGGAGGTTGGGCACTTGCTCCGGCATTATTCATTCCATTACTCTCAGGATATCATTCGATGTTTATGCCCAGATTTACTCTCATGTCATAGATCCTCTCTTGGGACTTTCCCTCTCATGGTTTCTGCTGTGTTTGGCGAGAGGAGAAGCTGCTAATATGTACTGCATTAACAGGCAGATAAGGTTGACCTGTGATGAATCCACTTAAGCCGAGAGCAACATCATAAAATCTGATAGGAGCGATAAGATGCAGCTGAAGCAGATGTTTTTAAGTAGTTGATTATGATAAAGGACTGAGCCACCCACACTCTTCAGCCCACTCTTCTCATGCACTTGGCACAACTCAGTGAGGAATTAGACTGTGCTTGGTTCATTCTGTGCAGAGAATTACACGAAATGGATACTGAGGTCAAATGGGAACACAGACTTAACAACGAATCTGTCGTTCTCAGTGTAGCGCTGAGTGTTATTAGTACACGTGCAGGACATAAAGAAGTACAAGCACAGGTCCCCAGTGCGCTCTCTTCTTCACACAGCTCCCTCACACCTCATTAAATGTGTTTAAGTAGATTTTCTCAGTGGATTTTTTTGAAGCTTAATGGCACAGCTCCTGCATTCCGCACTGAAGGAGCTTGTGTGTTTTTCTCGCCTGTGTCCGAGATGCAAAAAAACACATGAGCGGACAAGCTTTAACCCACTGTATTCTTTTGGGCTTGATTTTTTTAAAATTTCAATTTGCTTCAGCACTTTTTTAAGAATAAGTTACAGCATTGATTTTATTTGACCTCGAAATCTATTCGTGTCCGGGTGAATAACACTCTCTGTGCTGATGTCCCACCTGCTGTCACTGGCCTTTTCCCGTCTGCGCATCCTGGTAGCATCTTTATTTGCCTGTTTGCTTAGAGATGCTTGTCAGTTTAACTCGTTTGACACCAAACACTCCTCGTCTGAAGATACACGTGTATGCTGCTGGAGACACGCTTCAGACGAACCTTGACACCGAACTTAACAACTAAAGATGCAAGCATTAGACACTTGCTGTCCGGAGCAGCCCTGACAGACAGAAGCACTTGGATAACAGCAGTTGTTGGGAAGGGCTGAGCAATATATCAGTGCTACATCAATATTTTGATATGAGACTAGATAGATTGTGGGTATCGTAATACCCTAAGTGTTGTCTGTTACTGGTTTTAAAGGCTGCATTACAGTAAAGTGATGTCATTTTCTGAAATTACCCACTTAGTCATTATATCCACTTAACTGATGACTGTTTATCAAAAAATATATTAAAAAAAATTATAAAAAATACATGAAATATAAAAATATTGTCTAATATTAAATAACAACAATAATAATAATGATAATAATAGATCTTATCTATGTTTTCTGAAAGCACCAATAGTCTAACAGCATTGTCACAGTATACAAAATGTTGCATTTTATTGTGCCTTCCATGCCGATAGTGTATTGTGGTTGTATGATGAAACTGTATATTTTGTAATGACATTTTAGGTCTACATGTAAAAACCCAACTAGAGACAAGAGTTGAAAATTAGCAATAGCTATAAACTCTCTGTGCAACACATCAGTCCCATTCTCTGTATTAGAACTACATATGTTCAATCGCATCGTCCCTATTAAATGAAAAAAAAAGAAAGAATTACAGCAGGTTTTCCCTCACACTGTCACATCTGACTTACTTTGGATTTGATTGTGTGATTGCTAGAGCAGAAACAATTATTAGATTATATAGATTATATGAACAGCAAATCATTTGATTATTATTTTGATAATTGATTACATCGTTGGAGTAATTTTTAAAGCAAATATGCCAGACATATGTTGATATGTATGGGAATCTCAAAATTCGCATCAGTTGTGATACACAGGGCTAAGATGCAAATATAAAACTATTATTGATGCATCATGATGGAGCACATTTACATAACGTATAATATGATTTCTCATGCTGGTTGTGTTCCCAAAATATTTTAGTTTAGTTTGCAAATAGTGTGTCTCATGACAGTTGAACTTCTGTCCTCCGAGCTTATCCCTTTGGTCACTGTCACTTTGTCCCTTTACCTGTCTACCTCCCAAACTGTTTGCACTTCTGCATGTACATATTTATTTGTCGTTATGCATATACATTTTACATTCTGTGTATTCATTGCACTACTGATCTTTTTTTCATACTTTGTAATATTTTATCCCTTATTTTAACTTGCACTACTTTATATCTAATATTCTCTTTTTCACTTTAATCTTTAATAAATCAGTTTTTGTGATGTTGACATGTCAGTTACAAGAGCATAAGAAAATAATTAAATAACTGAAAAATAATGAGATCTAACGAAACAAAAACTGCTTGGGTGAATACACATTTTTACAGCCTTATGGATTAGTGATCAATTGATTAGTATTCCAGTCCAGTGTCGTCTTTTTGAGTCTTGTATAGAGTCAATATTTCCCATTTTCATTCTAGTTGTGCTTCTTCTAGTCTCAGTATGTGTCAATTACTTAACTAAAAAGATTTCTTCCACAATTGTTAGCCACTGGTCCTTCATTGATGGTGTTCCTAGTGATAGCTTTCTTACTTGCTACTAGCTATATTTTGATCAAATATCTATCACTAGCAGTAACATTTTCCCCCCAAAATTTACATGGATAAAAGCACCAAACAACTGTTAGGAACCTCATATCCTACTATGTGCTGAAGCTCTTTACATTCCATTTCCCAAAATACAGTTATTTTCGGACATTTTCTGTACTTGTGTGATTTTATTGATATTATTCTTTATATCTATTTCTTATACGTATCTAAATTTCATACCTGGAGGGAGTCTGAGACCAAAGTTTTTCAATGGCAGTGACTGCTCTTGTAATCTTCGTACATTTGACAATATCTGTCTCTTTTCCCTTTAACGTAATAGAAACAAGAATGCTTCCATGTGCCAGCTTTTAAACCAGGGGCTGCTGGACGGCTTGTATCCATTTGCGGTTGCTCATGTTCAGCCTTTCTCAACACAACTCAGGAATTAGCAGAGCTAAGAGCATAAACAGGATGCATGTGTTTTCCTCAGTTAACTTTCCCACTTTAATTGGTTTAGTTGTGAGGGATGCACAGCCCTGTATTGCAAAAGTGTTGTAGGGGATCATAATATTAAAAGTGGAGTTTTAAATTTCATGATTATTAACTTTTCTGCCTCGAGACAGTCTTTCAAGAATAATTTTTGCCCCCACCTCCAATGGAATTGCTTTTCTGAGCATATATCACTGTTGTTAGACTTTTCATAGACTAAACAAATAATTGATTAATCAATAAAACAAGCTGCAGGTTAATTAATAATGAAAACATTGCTTTGGCAATTGGCTCAACTTCCACAATGCCTTTACTGCCCATAGTGAAGTTAACAGAGATTATATTTGACAGGGTGGATGCACTGTGGCTATTTACATTACACGTTACACATCCTACTTAGGTTATAGGTGCTGACAGGTTTTCCAGCTGAGATGAAGAGATGACAATGCATCTGAATCAATCAGTCCAGGAATAAATATTACCATTTTCAAACGTTTCCTTTTTTTTTTTTTTTTTAGACTTAGACTAGTTTATCCACGTTGTTTACATATATAGAGGAATTATAATGCACACCACAGTCTACAGCACAAATTACAATGTAAAAAGTTTAAAAAGAGATTTTACTGCTACTGTTGTGATGGATTGTGTTACAGTGTAAATGTCTTTGTACTCTTCTGGTTACTCACTGTGTTCAGCAAACAGCGTGGAGATTGTGACAAAGCGAGATAGTCACTGAATAGTGAGATGTTGTGACAGGACGCAGTGTCATCAGACCCGAGTCATCGTTGGCACTTTGGCAGAAGCTGAATACACTCTTATATATACCACCACCACCACCACCACCACCACCACCCCGTGCTCTCAGTGAAGCACCTTTCCCCTCTGTCCCATCCTGTGCTGGTGTCACAATCTTCGCATAATTCAGTTTAGAGCATTATTTGATGTAAAGTTTCAGACTTAGTCAATCCTCTAATGCACCGTTTATTTCTGACTGAGCAACGTCTCAGCTCAGTCGAGCATTGGATGTTTGCGTTATTGATCTCCATTCGTAGCCGATGCTTTTTCATCAAGGGTGAATCTGCTGCTAGCCGTTGACATACTGCCGCTTGACTCTTGGTCACTTTTTGCTTTACTTGCTAAGATCGTTGGCATCCAATGGCTGCGTTGACCTTTGACAATGAGGTATAGATAATGAAATCACTTCTATTTTTTCCTTTCATTAGCATTTCCTGTTTGGCCTTTAGCTCACTATTTTTGAGATGAGCATTACGATCACGTAACCGCTCAAAAATGAAGTGGGCTGCATGGTCTGACCCTCATTATATTTTACAGTGAATTCGCCACTAAATCAATGGCCATTCAATAGTTCTTTCTTATCTTTAGGACCCCAGGGCACGGACCGCTTCCTCATTTTATGCAGAGTCTCATTTTCAGCATGAGTTATGTGTGTGTGTAGGTGCCAACATTTCTTTTTCAGAATCATCTCCGAGGCTCGCAGCTCGCTTATGTAGGTTTTTGCAGCGTTTCTGTGGTGTTTGTTTATCAGAAAGGCCTGCGACCTTGAAACTGCGCATAAGCGTGCCCCCTGTGCATAATCAGTCCTAAAGAGATGGGCACAGGTGAGAGATTGGCATTAGTGGAAGCCAGCCAATGAATACTGTTGACCGTCTGACCTGTTACCCTGACGCTACAAGCCAGAGCCCTTTGCAGGGCCTTTTAAGGCTAATTTGTTTTGTAAATTGTTCCTTACTTGCATTTTGTATTTTGCGTGCGCGGCCCTTTGTACATGATTGCTTTTTCCGCATCTACATCGTCTCCTAATGTTATGTTAGCTGATCGCTGTGTTGCATATCTGGAATGCTGCAAGTACATTTGTAGATGGCATTTTTTCAGAGAACACAGAGGAAGGATAACTGCCAGAAACTCTGCATCTGATTCAAATAAATGAACAAAGTAGTCCGTGAGGGTGTCCTTGGCTTACTGCTCCTCCTGGGGGCTGGTTGTTGTTTGATAAAGCAAACCTGGATGTGCTTGTGTCCTTGGATGCCGTTGCCGTTGTACTTCCTTTTCTCTCACACGTTTTTTTCTCCCTCCTCCCACTCTCCCCCTTCATCCTCTGGCAGCCCGGTCCGTCCGGTCCTGCTGAAGGAGTGTCAGTGTGTGCCGAGCGGGTAGGGGATGGTAGATTTGACAACCATACTGAGGTGTGAACATGGCTGCTCATGCATAAGGGAGCATTATGTAAGGCCGTTGGCTCCCTTCTCTAGTCTAGACTGGGGAGACGATGGGAAATATTTTGGAATTAAGATGAGGAGTTTTTCTTTATTTTGTGTTATCTGACCATTAATGAGAAGCAAATTATTGCATAAACTGAAGTTATGCAGGCCATGTTTGTCCCTGCATGCATAAATTTAGGCTTCCAAGTGTTTGAGGCTATTCTTTGATCTAACCTCTTGTCGGCAACAGACTTTGGGCAGCTCGCTGTCCAGGTGGCCGTAATTCACACGTTCCCTGGCACTCGTCCAGGATCAGATGTTCATGGTAATGTGTCCCCTCTACCCACATGTTGCTGGCCTTTGTATTAGATGAAGCAGATCATCGGCTTGCATAACCTTAATAATTTGCAGGCACAGTATTAGCGGCACAACTTGTGCTTGAGCTAAAAGTGCAACTGCATTGAAGAACTGGTTGGAAGTGTTTTCACTTGGATAATGTTGTTGAGTTTCGTGGGAGAAATACATGGATAGTGTGGGACATGCACAAGCTTGTTTTTCAGGTGCTGATTTTGACTGTTAGTTTGTTACTTTATTCAAGTTTGATCAACCATACACTCATACAGTCACCATCTAAAATAATGCTTTTAATGTACAAAATCAAAAAATATATATTTTTTGAATATATTATAAAAAGTTGGACTACCCATGAATATTTTTTAAATACCGAAATTTTTGTTCTTACTTATTGATTTAGGTACTTGCTCACCTCACCCATTTCTCCAGGTGCAAAAAGCATGAAATGTTTTTTTTCCCCACATTTTATTGGGATAGATTTATTTTGGAAATTGTCAGTGCTACAGAGGGATTATTCATATAAATATTGAACACATTCATGACGCGTGTATGAACTTGCTCATGGGGGAAAACCAAAAATCTTGGTCACCTCGCTGTGACTGGGACACTTCACTTGAAGGCATGTCCCATTCACGTGAAGCTGAAACAAGGGAAAAACTGGAAAACAAGTTGACGTTACAGGATTGCACTTTGCAAGATGTAACATGTTTGTGGGTAGACAAGCTTGTTAAAAAATGATTTGTACAGGTTTGTTGTCTGTCTCTCTCCACCAGTTCACATAACGTAGATATGAGTGTAAGAGAGGGAGAGTGAGAAAACCGAAATCACAGTTAGGGTTGTAAATGAGACTTCGATCTGAATTGATATATCAATTCAGTGATCAATGCTCCAGTATAATCAATGCAAAGTGAAAACATCGATACATAATATCATCTTTAGGATATGTTTTTATTTTGAAATTCCAAGGGTACGTCTTTGTCACCAGTTCCATCCAAGCACACCTCCTTCCTAGCGCCAGTACTCTTGCCCATAAACTGAATGTTCATTTCACTACCATAAGCAGTCTTCAATGCATTTTCCATGAATTTGGCAGTACATCCAACCAGCCTCATAGCCACAGACCATGTGTAACCACACCAGCACAGGACCCCCCACATCCGCCATCTTCACCTGCAAGATCATCTGAGACCAGCCACCTGGACAGCTGATACAGTAATTGGTTCGCACAATCGATGAATTTCTGCGCAAACTTTCAGAAACCCTCTCAGGAAAGCTCTACTGTCTTGAGATGACAGCAGTTGGTCATCGTAACACACTCGTGCGTTAGTGTGGCTGGTTGGATGTACTGCCAAATGAATGGAAAGACACTGAAGATGCTTATGGTAGTGAAATGGATATTCAGTTCACAGGCAACGGCTCTGGTGGACATTCCTGCAGTCAGCATGCCAATGGCACCTGCCATATCTGTGCCATTTTGCTGTTGCGATCAAACTGCACATTTTTAGAGCAGAACATTTTGTGACCATCCAAAGGCACACCTGTGTAGTAAGAAGTGCTCACATACACGGATGTTAACAAATTTGTGACCAAAATTTGACGGAAATTAATCTATTGAGTGCATCAAAAAAGTCTTAGATCTTTTATTTAAACCTGTAAAAAATGGGAGCAAAACCAATAATGTTACGTTTGAATTTTTGTGCAGTATCATGATTTGTGATTTACACCTCTAGTCACATTTCCTTATTAAATGAGTAACAACAGCAGGTAGAAATCAGTTTGGAGCTGAGGACATGTGTAGTCGAAAGTTCATAAACCACAGTGATAAAATCAGTAAGGTGTCACAGATAGGAAGCAGACAGACAGGCTGAACCACAGACTATTAATACCCATGTGACACATAAATTGAATAAATAGAAATAATAGATTTTTTTGGAGGATAAATGGAAAATATTGTCAGCAGTAATCATAAGTGCTATATCGTAGGCAACTGGACTTGCTTGAGTTTCTTAAAGACATTTCACCTCTCATCCAAGAGGCTTTTTCAGTTCTAATGGACCGGTGCAGAGTTGCAGGCTTTAAAACCTGTGTAGGTGTGAACCCTGTTGAGGTCACCTGTGAGCTCTGAGTTTCAGAGTCATTAAGGTCACATTTGAGTTGTTGACTCACCTGGCTGTGATGTGTTTCATTAGGGTTGCCTACAATATCACTTAAGATTACCATGACCTGGATGACTGAGAATCTTCACCAACATTGTCAGCACTATAGTTTCCCAGAAGCACCTCAGATTTTCTAATATGACCTCAAGATTCCTTGAAAAGAGGCATTTATCTGATGACACACATATACAGATACAGTAGATGTAATTTGAACTAATTTGGTACTCAACAGCTCATCATTGTAATATCTTCAGAATGATTATTGACTGATCAGTTAGTCTGCCCTTGAAAGAGGTGGGAGACGTCTTCATGCATGGTGAGATAAGGAACACGCTTGAGGATAAGAAAGAAGAGGAGGTAGAATCAAAGGGTGTAGTAGCTCTGGCTGATCCAGTATACTGGCTTTGTCGCTATCATGATCCTGCAGCCCTTGTGGCTGTCCACCCAAAGCCTCAGGATTCCTTGTGTGTGAGATGTCAGGAATAGAAATTGAGGCCATTGAGAGAACAGCATAGGCCAAGTTTTCTGGGCTGCTCTCTCTAGGACAGAAAAATGTCATGTGTGCCTGTGCGCAATTTGGATTCATTCAGGATCCCATTTAAAGCCGTAGCTGGTAACTTTTGTAAAAATAACTTCTTGTCGTATTTACAGAAACTCACTTTATCCACACAGCAGTCTATGAGACAGAAAATCTGTGAATAAGAATCATGTTCCTCCGCCACCTTGTAGTGCTTGTAATAGTGTTTGCAAGAATCCCCAGCACTTGAACGAAAACAACCAATCAGAGCTGAGGAGTTTCTAAAGCAGCCGCCGATCATGTCAATCACAGCTTGTGAACTGCGGCCAAACTGACAAACTAGGCACCGCTGATTAAATATGAATAATGATTCTGTCACAAGACGGTTCCTGGCTTGAGCCTAAGGTAGGGGCTTCCGGCCCCAGTCCATCGGTCATTGGAAGCTGTATGTATGTGACTCTACATCGCCCTTACGTGTGAATGTGACTGTCTCTGTGTGTTAGCCCTGTAATCGTCTATCGAACTGTCCAGGGTGCACCCCCGCTGGGATAGCTGTCACATGCAGGTGACAGGTGTCAGCTGGGATAGGCTCCAGCCCCCCGCAGCCATCAACAGGACAAGTGGTTATGGACAATGAATGACTGAAGGATGAATTTTCGTGTACTGTTTAGCTGTAAAATGAGAAAGTTTGTGACCTGGCCACCAAGTAGAAAACAGTCAAACCCGAACAAAGCACCACCCTCTCATTTCACAGCTAAACAGTGCACTGAAATATGTGTTTGAAAACATTTTAGGTAAGAAATAGGCAATGCAGTAACAAAATCTTGATTTGTTTTTGATCAGTGCTGCCTAGTTTGGGAGTTTGACTGCAGTTCATGAGCAGTGATTGACACGATTGACAGTTGTGTTAGACTTCTCAGCTCTGGTTGGTTGTTTTCATTCACGTGCAGTGGATTTTAGCAAATGCCATTAGAAGCACTACGAGGAGGAGGATTTTTTCTTTTGTTACAGATTATCTGTCTCATTTACGACTGTGTGGGTCACCAACTGTAGCTTTAATGACGATAAATCTTAATTGTAGTGATGCATGCACTAATATGATACACTGGATCTGTATTGCTTTTCCCCTATTAAACAGCATTGTTCAGACATGACTACTCCACACGAAATCCTGTTTCTTAGCCACTATTGTTATAAACTTTGCTTGGAACAATAAGAGCTTACAAGCCTAAAAATAATGTTAATGTATGAATTTCTGCACTTACAGTTATGAAGCGAGTGCTGTTGCAGCCCCAGGTTACTCCACACACAGGAGAATGAACCCAATCAGCTCCGCGCAGTGCGGCACACTGATTTTAAATTCAAAAAGAAAAAGGTCCTACCTGACACTTTCCATCTTGGGTCATCATTTATACTGTTTATTTGTGACATTTACGCAAGGAAAGCTTTCTTAAAGTAAAGCTAAGACAACAATCTGCCCTCCCTTCCTTCCTCGGTGATTCATCCTACCTGCCTTTTATGGAAGAGGAATGCCCTGGCCACCTCATGTTGAGGGGAGTCCAGCGTGTCTCTGGCTCCTGACCCACGTCCTGGAGTCTGTCCTCTGTTAGACATTTGGCTAATGTTTGCATGCACACTTTTTTGTGTGTGTGCACATATCACCCTGCCATCTGCAGCACGACAAGGTGGCTCAACCCATAAATCTGAGCGCAGCATTTTTTCTCCCGGCTGCCCGCATTTATGACTCGTCTATCATCGATGAGTGACCACCTGGGAGAGGAGGAATTAAGTTATAGTCCTCACACAATCACCATTTTGGCCCAGTGATCCTTGTCATACTTTTCTTCGTCCCCTCTCGGAGTTATTGGCTCGTGCTCAACAGTTGAGTGCTTTTGAAGTCTTTATAATTTTCTGCACCACTGTAGAAATTCTAATCTCTTAATTCTTGACCTGTGGGTGGAATTTAGGCCCCATCAGACTGTAAGATGTTTTATGGCCACAACAAATCCTGTGTGATCATTGTGGATTTGCTGCACCTAAAATAACAATGCACCATAAAACAAGTCTTTTGTTTTCATTGATTTATTCTACATCCCCCTTGCTGCAGTTAGTGGGTCTAATTCTGGCTTACGCTCAAGTAATTCTTGTTTCTTGTATGATAAGCATTTTGTATTTGTTTAGATGTAACCAGGCTGGTTCAAGTTCTAATTTCTGTTTTAAGTGAAGAGACGTACTGAGAATTACTAACATGTCCACTCTTTGCTTTCTCTTTTTATCTTTATCTCTTCCCATCTCTCCCCCCCTTCCACTGCTCCGTCCTCCAGCTCGGCGGTGATGAAAGAAGAGTGGACAGTAGGACTATCTATGTTGGTCATCGGTCATCTTCCACCACTGAGGCTTTCATCCCACCCAAGTTCTGTGATAACAGGATTGTGTCCTCCAAGGTACGAAGCGCACTCACACACACATGCCAGGGCTCCAGTCTGGCCATACACCAAGATAAAATTCATATACCTCTGTTTGTTTCCCAGCTCCTCTGCGAATTGTGTTTCACCTGCCTTCTGGCATTTTTCTCCTCTTATCTAACACTTGGAATGAACTCCTGAGCAGTCCTGAGCATTCCTGTGTCTTCTTCTCTTTCTTCCTCCTCCCACTGCCTCTCCACGCGCTTGTCTTCGCTCCCAACGGAAGGCGATTATTTGTCTGTCAGGGGAGCACTAGCTGTGGCAGTGAAATACATGGCTGCTATTAATGTACTGGCAGGGTGGGCAATTTGGTCGTTTCCCCTGGGCTCTGATAGACCACACTTACCCTCCCCCCTCCCTCACCTAAATCTCACCTCTCAGTACTGTGTCAGCGTCAGGCTCAGACAGGTGCTGGCTGCTTTGCTTATTGATATGAAGGGTGAAAGTGATGAGGAGGAGGAAGCGATGTGAGTGTTAAGACGGCAGTGGGATTTATAGTGGTGCAGAGGGTCCCAGTGAGGATGGGCCAATCAATTGGCTCCTGCCAGTATGTCAGGGTAAACAGCCTTTAATTACCCCGGCTGTAGTGTTTATGCTCCTCCATGCCTCTGCTCTCCATCATCCTGTTGCTTTTGCACTCCGCAATGTCCAATCTCCGCCTCTCCTCTCTTGCTCTGGTTGCTACTGCACCACCACCCTCGCCGCTGCTGCCGCCACCCCCCTTTTCTCATTACTTTCACTCTCTTTTCTCTCTGGCAAAATGAGATGGGCCATTCTGCTGCCGCTGCATTTCAACACTATCCCCATGCAGACATCCCCCTTCATAAACAGTGCTTTATTGCTGTTTCTGTGCGGGTGTGTGTGTGCGCGCACGTGCATGTATTTGTGTTTTTCACCCTCGTACTTTGTTGTGTGGCACCGTGTTACCAGCAGGGTATTGTCGAGCCGTCTCTCAGGGATTTAAAGCAGATAAAAGTGTCGCTTCAGCCCCGATGGCATCAGCAGTCACGGCCACTTAAAAAAGAACAAAACGCCCAGATACAGTCACCAACCTGATAAGTTCATCGGCTCTGCATTCAAGGGTAGCCAAATTAAGGAGATAAATCTCTAATCTGAATCAGTGGAATACCTGTGGTCCCCCAAGGGTCGACTCCCTAGGCAGTACAAAGAACAGAGACTCGGAGCTATTGAAGTTGCCTCTCCTCTCCCTCCTCCCCAGCACAGGCTGAAAGCACATATGCAAGACTCTGAATATTGAATGCCTCTAATCTCTCTCCCCTTGCCAAGCCTTTCTTTAACCTCCCTAAGTTCTGTTGAAAAACATCATGGCTGAATGGGAAAATTATGCAGAAAAGAGCAGTAAAAAGCAAGCCATGAACTCTAACACCCATTTTATTTTTCTGTGACTTAACATGCATGTTTTTCTCTTTCCTCCCACAGTATACAGTTTGGAACTTTCTACCAAAGAACCTGTTTGAACAGTTTAGAAGAATTGCCAATTTCTACTTCCTTATCATCTTCCTGGTGCAGGTGAGGACAAGCTTTGTCAGTGTGTCAACCCAAACACAGATAAGGGTTTGTTTATTTATGTTAAATAATGACTTCATGGTTTCCAGTTGTGACTGTGGTGTTGTGTCCTGAGGGCCTGCACGTACACACATGCCTTCTCATTTAACATATGAAGTGGGTTTAAGCCTGTTGATGATCAGTCTCAGCGAGTTAATGTGTCCCATCCAACTTGGCTTTACAACCTGTGTTAAATAGACCTGTACAGTGTGTATGTATCCTGTGAGAAACTTCTGTGAGAGTGTGAGAGAGTGTGTCCATTTGCATGTGGACATGACAGGTGTGACACAGATATTAGATGTGTGAACTGTACAGGATGTTTGAAACAGGTGTGCAGTCATAGCTGGTATCAAAATTGCTAAAGCTTCCCTGAGGGCATGACCACTGTGCATGCATGTGTGTCAGTGGTTTTTTAAAAGGTTTTAAGAATAGATATATTCCTTGACCTGTGTCACACACATCATTTAATATTCTACAGTCCTGAGTGCAGGAAATACCACATGCATATGCACTGTAGTACGCGTAAAATTTGAGCTTCGCGCGTAATTCTCAGCTCTACATGCGTCAGTGCACATAACCTGTACTGTCAACTCATGCATTTGTTGACCACAGGTGACATTTTTCTCATGCTCTCACACCACATGTCCATTTTGTTATGCAGCGAAACAGAAATTAATAACTGATTTAATGTTGTGGCTTAAAGAAGACACTAACAGCGCACGCACAAACAAGCAGCAGCAGCACCAAAATACACTGCAGTCAAGCCAGTTGTGGCCGCACTGTGGTGAGGTTAGTTATGAGCTGGATATTTGACAGACATACACTCCAGCGGCACCTTCTTACTCAGTGTCACCCGATGTTGGTGGGAGGAGGACAGCTAGCTTGCTTCTCAGCCCTCTGACTGCTGGGGGCTCATCAGTGTATTACTCTTTAAATGACACAAAACCACTGTTATTTTGAAAACCTTTGCTTGCCAATATTAGTGAAAATTATTATTAATTTTTTTTTACTAAATTGGTGTCATGTCGGAAACTTATTTTCATTATTGATGTCTTGCTAATTTATTTTACATAAATACTTTTAAAAGAAAATAATGGCAGTTTTTTCAGTAACTTCCATGTTATATATCCCAGTGACACAAATTAAATATCAAAATATATCACTACACAGGACAAACCTCCTCATGTGGGATTTCAGTGCTTGATTTTATGAAAAAAAAAAATCATTTTTTTTCGAAACCTTCCGTCACATTTAGTCTAATTCATATTCAAAAATAGAATTTAAAGGTGTTTTAATCATGAGAAGTTGGTGATCTAAGTTTAGAGGTCTATTCTGTTAGAATTATTGTATTAATATAACAAATATCTAAATAAAATAAAACGTTTTCATATTGAGTTTGCTGAGAATCTTCTCAAAATTTTCCTATGACCATGCAACATTTGAAATAGTTTCACCGCACATGACTGCAATTTAGGCTGGATCTGTTTGTGGCTGTGGCAGAAGTACCAGGACAGAAACACCAAATGGTGCATATTGGTATGAGTAAAAATACAACAACAAAATGACAAGTGTAATTTTTAAAGTTATATGCACTAGTGCACGTACAGAGAAAGTATTTTGAGCCCTGATACACACATACACACACGTGCATATTCACAAATGTACATTAATCCCACCTAGTTTGTTTTTAGACTAATACATTTGAATTTTGAATTGAAAAGGGAGGCTACAATGTCAAAGGCCCATCTTTCTAAAGAAGTATCCATTAGATTGCAGGCTAGATTTTTGCATGTCACATCTAACATTTGCTTCCATTGCACCAGAGTTGTGAGATCATGTGTGAGCGTAATACTGGATTTTGAAGGGCTGTCAGTAGGAGGACTCGGGAGCATGTCGATTTTATTTTTATCCGACATGTCGGTGGGGAAATTCCCTTGAATTGGGTTACAAGGTTTGAAGCATAAATCTGTACTTGAGACAGTTTTTATTTTAGCTTCCACTCTCTCCCAAAAAGTCACATGCAGTAATTTTGGGCAATCCCAAAATAGAAGTATGCTTTGAATTGCATATATATATATATATATATATATATATATTTTTTTTTATTGTAAATGCTTTTGTTATTCTCTGAAAAGAAAAGACTTATTGTACCAGATTTTTTTTTCTATGTCTGTCATTGTTAGCTTGTGTTGTGTGTGAGCGGCCCTGTCCTCATGAGTGGAAACTGTGAGCTGGCCAGCAGCACTGGCTAAAATGCTCTGACTGGCATCTGTATTCCCCTACTCTGTGCTCTTATCTGACCTCTTCTCTCCTCTTTGGGACGTGGCACTGGTTGATGGTGTAGGGAACAAAAAACAAAAGATTTATTGCTTACATCTGCACTTGCTCTTCTCTCATCTCAGTCTCTCTCTGTCCTTTTTTCTGATCCACAGAGATGGAAACTAACCTCTCTGCTTTTAGCAGTAAGCTAAACTATGGCGGCAAACAGCCCTCTAGTGTAAACAGGTGCCGGTGTTAGGTCTGCACAAGAGGGATGTGCTCTATCTAGTCCGCATGCTGACTGAATGAGCTCACAGTGACTGCCTCCAGAAGCCCAGCATTGCACTAAACTGAGAAGTATCTGCTGTCGCCAAGTAATTCCATCATTCTTAAATCAATAGCAGATCAACTGCAGTGTTTATTTTTCCCCCGGCTCTTGTTTCCTCCTGTATTTACAGTGGACGCTCAGTTGACAGCCTTTATTTTCCAGTTTGTCTGGTTTAACTCGGTGATCCTCGGCTAATGGATGAAGGTGCTGGATTTTGGACAGTTGTGAGCTAACGTGTGAAATTATCATGAGCTAATGCGGTACACTACAAACCGCCAAGCATGTTTGCATCACTCCCACAAATGCGAGGATTATCGGTGTGTGATGTGTGCAGCGTAGACTGTCTGTTTGTGTGTGAATACATTGTATGTATGTGCGTGTGTGTGCTTGTGCATGTTGATGTATGACTCAGTGGGTGTCCGGGGTTTGCTGACGGTGTTTACCCAAGCTGCAGCGTGGTTGGCGTTTCTCCACTAATCCAGCCTCTCTTGAGGGGCTCCTTATCCCAACCACTCAGTTTTTCCCATGCAGCCCGCTATTATATCAGAGCGTGAGGATGAGAGGGAAACAGGTACACAGGCTCCGTGTGCACTCATTTTACACTCGCATCTTCGCAGACAGAAATAAACCATCTCACTTCCCCTGAGAAGCTTCATGCAAATGCTCTACCAACCGCCAAATGTCACGTGTCCTCCGATTCCATCCCACCCTCGTTTTGTCTCACCCTTTGTCATTTGGTCTCTTTCCTTCTGTCGTTCTTTCTCTCTTCCTCTCTTTGATTCCACCCATCTCTCTGCAGCGCTGCACTGCTGACGTCAGCAGCCAGGAAGCCCTCTGTACTTCTGAGTGCCACAAATAGACACAGGCTGATAAAAAAGCACCACTCTGCTATAAATAGCCCTGCATGTCTTTGCTTGAATTTGATCGAATGGGAATAGAGTGCAGTGAGAGAGTGAGAGAGAAAGCGATGAGACGAGGAGGAGAGAGTAGGGGGGCGGCGAGAGGGCAAAGGGGAAGGAGGACGCGGGGGCCCACAGCGCTGCCCTGGAACCCCGGGGATCTGCTGTCTGTCGCTCACTCTGACACACTTCCCGGCTCAGATGAAGGGCTTTGTGCTGCTCCGCTCTGCAGCTCTGATATCACACCAGCACATCAGCAGCAGCACACAGTTCACTCCTATTGCTGAGATGTTTTGGCTTTGCGTTTGGTGCAGAGGAGGAAAGGTATTTGGCCATCTGGAAGTTTGGTGAGGATTGTTGTGAATCAGCGTGGATAAACTGTGAAAGACACGCTTGGGGAGAATTGTGCACTGTTTGGCAGGAGTACAGTAGCTGAAGGTTTTGTGTAGGTTTTAGTTTTCTCAGGAGGTTGCTGTTGCAGTATTTTTTCAAGAATGATACTATTGACGCATTAAAGGGCAGTTTTCACCCTCACCCTGTTCAGAAATGATGGCTGTCCTTGATACAGTTCTGTGAAGCTTGTCAAGTCTGATTTCACACGATATTTTAGTGTCAGATCAAAGATTTGGTTGGGTTTTTTTTTTAGAATCACTGTTTATGTACTGATACTAAAAAAGGCACCGCCATCATTTATCTCTTTTTATAGTCCTTTGCTGAACAGTTGCCATCAAAATTGCCATAGAAGTGTCAAAGATAAATAAAAATCAAACAACATTTACGCCGAGAGTTGGCTCTGTAAAGTGTTCTCTCTGTGCCGTGGTCACCCTTTGTCAGGTTTGGGCCATCTGGCTGCTGCATCAGAGGGACATGATGTCCTCAGTCCTCCTGCAGGTGCCTTTTTTTTTGCTTTGTGTGATCAGTCAACCTTCAATCCAGCCATGGAAATAGGCAGAAATAAAGTGCCCCATTACCTTTCTCCAATGTTCAGCACACCAGTGGGAAGTGTTCTCCTTTGAGGATCTGGTCATGCCAAACAGTGGAGAGCTGACTGACCAGGGTAAACCTCGAGGCAGTCAATAATCCACTGGCTACATAGCCTATGGCAATATTCGAGGTGTAATGAGTCTTTAACACAGAGGCCCTTATACAATGCTCACGCACACATACACTGCTCTTTTGAAGCACTCTCACCTCTGGCTCTC
The DNA here is from genome assembly GCF_011397635.1 of Epinephelus fuscoguttatus. Classification (NCBI taxonomy): domain Eukaryota; kingdom Metazoa; phylum Chordata; class Actinopteri; order Perciformes; family Serranidae; genus Epinephelus; species Epinephelus fuscoguttatus. The sequence continues at coordinate 18,994,413 of NC_064760.1, read as the reverse complement.
TACACCTGAGGCTACTGTGGCAGAATACTTTTTGCTTCTGTCTCACCGGAATCGCCAACCACTACAAATATAATGCAGACTCTCCTCTGAATCTGCACTCCTCCAAATGGTCGATGTGCACTAGTCCATCTCTGCCTTGTAATTGATTTGTCCTCCAGTTAATTGTAATCACAGTAAAACTCTGGTGAGATACTAACTCCCTGCCCTTGTACTTTCTGTGAGTGTATATGCGAGCGAGCGGGTGTGTTTGCATGGGTACAGTGTGTGTCTGTGTGACACCAGAGACTGCTTCAAAAACGCATCTCCTGCTCTTCCTTGAGCTGATGTCTATCTGACAGCTTGTAATGCTCCTGGTCAGAATACCAACGAGCTGGATGTGTTGTGTCTGTGCGTGCTGGAATACACACTCCGGCTCAGGGGGAGACCAGCCTGCTTTCTGCAGGATCAGAAATGCCAGGATAAATCCATCTTATGATGGTTTTAAGGAACACAGAAAACACACAAGGCCATTTGTGTGCTGGGGCTTTAGCTGGGAGCCTTGGTCAGGTGCTGCTCCTAAACTGGTTGTTTGGGATTACCTGATCAGTGGGGCCACATTTAAGCTCCTTTCCCACTGCACAAAAAACACTAAAGGCTAGTTCACATTATGTGATTTTCACCCCGATTTTGCGTCACGGAGACTATCGTAATCTTTTGAGTGTTCATACCTGGTGATGTGTGTTACTGTCATCGGGAGTCTCGCCAACTGCGTTACGACCTGTGTGTGCACACCACAAGATTTCTCCACCGAGCCCTCGCTGACAGAGCCCCAGATAACGCGGTGACGTCACCAAACTTGGAGACGACACATCATAAAGGCATGGATATTCTTCCCAGTGTTGAATCGGGTGTGGTCTGTTGAATCAGATCTGCCTCCAGGGCCTGGATCCAAACACAACGTGCTCCCCGTGATCCTGTGGACGCCGCCATTGTTGTTGTTGTTGCTTGCTGGCTGGTCAGTGTTGCCAGATCTTGGGAGAGAAACGAGCAACCAGGGCTATGGAAACAAGCCCAAAAGAAGCGACTAGACCTGGCAACCCTGTGGCTTGTCCTCCTCACATTTCTTCCGTCCTCCTGTGGGCTGACGTGGGACGTATTCCGCCTCTCATTGGCTGATGCTCTTTGTCAGTCGTGTCACACTTCTCCAGCTTTATAGCATGCCAGATATCTGGTCCCAGTCGCAGAGGAGGGGGCGACTTGCTTGTAGGCTTGTTCACACATGAGGACTCGTCGTGGCAGACTATCTGCCGACTCACCTCTGACCCAATGTGGCTCCCAAGATCCTCTGCGACATCAAAATCGCGGTGAAAATCATGTATTGTGAACTAGCCTTAAGACCCACTTTTGTTTTTAATGGTAAAAGCTGCAATTGGCATTCACTCCTGGGATGAATGACTTTGCAGTAGTCACAGGTATTTATCAGCTTCAATTCGCAGTTATGGAAATACAACACCCGGATAGATGTGCTAATTTTAGCCTATTTGCTGGCGTGATGCAATGATGGGTTGCCACCAAATACCTTCTGTCTTCATCCAAGCAGCGCTCAAATATCTTTCATGATTTAGTTGGCAGTGAGATTGAAAGGGAGACTGCTTAAGTAAAGAGAAGTGTAACATTGTCACTGGCCCCCATGCTGATTTCTACTGTCTACTACCCTTTTTCCAGTTTGACTTCAGAAATGCATACTCATCTTTGGTCTACTGGCAGATGTAAAGTAGTCTGTCACCTGTGTTCAACCCCCCCCCCCAAGCTGATTTTGGTGGGAAAAAAAGGTGTTATTCTCATTACACACAAAAATAGAATGCATACACACATACCCATCCCTTATGCACAGCCCGGGCAGGTAAGGTGAGTCCAACAAAGCTTTGTGTTGGCCCTCTCCCATGCCTTGGCAGAGTCACAGAAGTGTTGGCATGCCTGCAGATTAAGCACTCTGCCCCTGGCCCGCTTGATTAAAAGTTCTGGTCCAGAACCTCCCTCGCTCCTTTCCAAAATGTAAATGTCTCCCCTGTGTTTCCTACTGATGAACTAAATTTAGGGAATAGTAGAATCGCCTCACAGCAACAGACTACACCCTGCATTTAGAGTGCTTACCCCTACTTCTGTACCGTTCCCACACAGTCCTCACACTGTAACCACAAACACACATGCTGCAGTGAGATTTGAAGTGATGTATATGTGTATTGTTGAGTGTAATCGTTACATTTGTCTTCATTTTTCCTCAATAGGTGATAGTGGACACCCCCACCAGCCCAGTCACCAGTGGCCTACCCTTATTTTTTGTGATTACAGTAACCGCTATCAAGCAGGTAAGCCTAATGAGGCAGATGAGTGTTGATGATAATGGATGTTTTATATTGATTTCTTCTGCCATGTCCTCATTTCCTCATATTGTCCCTCACTGCATTATACCCTATCCCCCCTCTCTATATAACATAATAACTCCCCCCTGCCTTCATAACTCCCTTGCTGTGATTTTTGTATAAAGTACGTGACTAATGCTCTCTTGGGTTTTGTATTAATGTGCTCTGCTGGTGAATTCTGATTGGGGAGAAGATGAAATGGGCTCTCGGGGAATGTGTGTGAGAGAGAAAGAGAGCGAGTCTATTACAGAGATACAAATTATCAAGGGGAGGGTCTGTTTCTTTGACTCTGTTGCTTCCATGTCCCAGCTTTAGATGTATTGTTCTAGGATTGGCTTTTTAGCCGGTCTACTGCTGGGGCTTTGAAATGCACAATAGTGGGTGGACTTCCCTCCGAAAATATATGGGACGCGCTGATAGCGCTGGACCGCCTTCAGCCAGGCTTTGAAGTGGGACACCAAGGCGGTCTGCCCGACTCTATTAGTCAGGGTTAGGTGAACTGTATAGTTCAAGTGACCATCCGTGGAATGCCTCCCCTCCCTCTCCCCCTCTCTCCCCCTTTCATCCACCTGGCATCATTTCTCCGCATCACTCAACCAGACTTTCTCTCTCCTCCTATCACCTTTCCCGGTAATCCCGCTTTCTGGCTTGGGCTCCGCCTTGGCACACACTCTGGTTCCCCCCTCTCTCCCCTCTGCATCTCTGCACCATCTCCTCTATCTCCATCACTATCTTAAAGTACTTATGAAGTCTACACTAGGCTTTGTGCCTTATGCTGCTGCAGCCCCAGGAATTATTATTTTTCCCCGACTCAGTATTATTTCATGGCATACTGTTCCAATGCACTGCTGGACAACTGCTATCCCATTCTGCTGCTGCAAGCACTCTTTCCTACATAATGATGAGATATTAAATGTAAAGATTGTATTGTATGCACTGATATTTCTTTGTGTCTTAAACTCTTCCTTGTAATTGGTGAGAGATCCTGTCAAACTTGCAGTGCTGATATCAATGTCCTGTCCCTCAGAGACAAAGTTTTGTCCTTTTTGTTGTACTAAGCAAATAATGCAGTTCTGATTTTTGATATGTTGCCGTAGGGCTATGAGGACTGGCTACGACACAAGGCTGACAATGAGGTGAATAAGTACCCAGTGACAGTGCTAGAGCAAGGCCGGAGGATACGGAAGGAGAGCGAGAAGATCAAGGTAGCAGCCACATCCGTCGAAATAAATATTTCCTTAAAGGCGGGGCCAGGAAAGAGCTGCTGGCAGCTTGGCGTGACTGTGTTTGGAATTTTGTGCACAGGGGCGAAACGTGCTCTGTATGCTCCACTGATTAGATGTTCAAACATGGGTGTGATGCTTAATAATGTGTCCAGGGTGGTTTGTGCAGGTTATTTCTTCAATGTGTTCTTATCTGTTTATTTTGGTATCAGTATTTTTCAAACATTAATGGATTTTCAAGGGTTATTGTGCATTAAAGGGACAGTTCACCCCAAATCAAAAATACATATTTTTCCTTTTACCTGCTGTTCATCAATCAGGATTATTTTGGTGTGAGTTGCGAGTGTTGGATATATTGGCTGTAGAGATGTCTGCCTTCTCTCTAATGAAATAAAACTTGATGGCACTTGACCTGTGGTGCTCAAAGTGCCAAAAAATACATTTGAGAAACTCAACAGCAATGTCTAGAAAGCATGACCTGACTCAAGATAATCCACAGACCTTGTTGTGAGCAGTTTCATTCAGGAACTATTTTCTTTCAACCAAATCACTGCGCAGAAGGAAGAATGCATCTACTCATGCATGAGAGGCTTGTGACAGCACGAGATGTAAATATTAATGGCATCCTCTTCGGCTGAGCTGTAATGTTAGCTAGCTCAGTGGTGCTAGGCGAGTTAACAGTAGATGCAGGCTTTCTTCGATGAAGTGGTACAGTTGGCGTATGTAGCTTGTTAGGAAGAAAATAGTCCTAAAGGTAGTCTCGCCACCAGACAATCAGAGATCTCCGCCTTCTGATAGTCTGGGGACACTCCTTTCTAAAGTGTGTTTAACACACCGGCGAAAACGGCCGGCAACAAAGCAACGCCTCTTGCATTTTTGAAAAGGACACGCTTTCTCGGAAATGTGCACTCCCCCTTTTCTCGTCCGCAAGGAAACAAACACACAGAGAGCTTGAAAATGGATGCTGAGAGATTTAACTCCGTTTTATCAAACGTGTGCTCATCTGTGAAGAAAATATTTTTTCCAGCAGATGTCTTAGTTACAACATGATTGAGCTAACTGGAGTAGTTTCATGTCGTATCCGACAACAGGAGGCTTTTAACAGATGACGTCCTGATGTTAGCTTTGCTGCTGCTGTTAGCTGTTCCTGTCAGCTGCAGCCACTGATGCTTTCTAGACATCGTGATTTCCCAAAACTGAATAAATACCACACATAACAACACAAAACTGCTTTGCTAGCTCAATCATGTTGTAACTAAGATATCTGCTGGAAAAAATATTTTTTTCACGGACCGTGTAATGAGTTATTACCTACTACAGACACTGCTAACGGCTAAGAAATAGTAATGTTTGTTCAAACATTGTGTTTATAGACTTTACAAACATCGGATTAGTCTAAACGATGATACAGTGATGTGAAAAATGTGAGATACAGTACAGGCCAAAAGTTTGGACACACCTTCTCATTCAATGCGTTTTCTTTATTTTCATGACTATTTACATTGTCGATTCTCACTGAAGGCATCAAAACTATGAATGAACACATGTGGAGTTATGTACTTAACAAAAAAAGGTGAAACAACTGAAAACATGTTTTATATTCTAGTTTCTTCAAAACAGCCACCCTTTGCTCTGATTACTGCTTTGCACACTCTTGGCATTCTCTCGATGAGCTTCAAGAGGTAGTCACCTGAAATGGTTTTCCAACAGTCTTGAAGGAGTTCCCAGAGGTGTTTAGCACTTGTTGGCCCCTTTGCCTTCACTCTGCGGTCCAGCTCACCCCAAACCATCTCGATTGGGTTCAGGTCCGGTGACTGTGGAGGCCAGGTCATCTGCCGCAGCACTCCATCACTCTCCTTCTTGGTCAAATAGCCCTTACACAGCCTGGAGGTGTGTTTGGGGTCATTGTCCTGTTGAAAAATAAATGATCGTCCAACTAAACGCAAACCGGATGGGATGGCATGTCGCTGCAGGATGCTGTGGTAGCCATGCTGGTTCAGTGTGCCTTCAGTTTTGAATAAATCCCCAACAGTGTCACCAGCAAAACACCCCCACACCATCACACCTCCTCCTCCATGCTTCACAGTGGGAACCAGGCATGTGGAATCCATCCGTTCACCTTTTCTGCATCTCACAAAGACACGGCGGTTGGAACCAAAGATCTCAAATTTGGACTCATCAGACCAAAGCACAGATTTCCACTGGTCTAATGTCCATTCCTTGTGTTTCTTGGCCCAAACAAATCTCTTCTGCTTGTTGCCTCTCCTTAGCAGTGGTTTCCTAGCAGCTATTTGACCATGAAGGCCTGATTCGCGCAGTCTCCACAGTTGTTCTAGAGATGGGTCTGCTGCTAGAACTCTGTGTGGCATTCATCTGCTCTCTGATCTGAGCTGCTGTTAACTTGCGATTTCTGAGGCTGGTGACTCGGATGAACTTATCCTCAGAAGCAGAGGTGACTCTTGGTCTTCCTTTCCTGGGTCGGTCCTCATGTGTGCCAGTTTCGTTGTAGCGCTTGATGGTTTTTGCGACTCCACTTGGGGACACATTTAAAGTTTTTGCAATTTTCCGGACTGACTGACCTTCATTTCTTAAAGTAATGATGGCCACTCGTTTTCCTTTAGTTAGCTGATTGGTTCTTGCCATAATATGAATTTTAACAGTTGTCCAATAAGGCTGTCGGCTGTGTATTAACCTGACTTCTGCACAACACAACTGATGGTCCCAACCCCATTGATAAAGCAAGAAATTCCACTAATTAACCCTGATAAGGCACACCTGTGAAGTGGAAACCATTTCAGGTGACTACCTCTTGAAGCTCATGGAGAGAATGCCAAGAGTGTGCAAAGCAGTAATCAGAGCAAAGGGTGGCTATTTTGAAGAAACTAGAATATAAAACATGTTTTCAGTTATTTCACCTTTTTTTGTTAAGTACATAACTCCACATGTGTTCATTCATAGTTTTGATGCCTTCAGTGAGAATCTACAATGTAAACAGTGTATACATATATATGTATATATATATATATATATGAGCTAAAAGCTCATCAGTCTTTAGTTGAGCAAAGTGTCTAAAGACTGACTTGTGAGTCTATCCTAAAGGGAACTGCACACATCAAGGTCTGTGGATTATCTTGAGTAAGTGGGTCATGATTTCTGGAAAGAGACAATCCTACTGAGTTTTTCAAATGTATTTTTTGGTGCTTTGAGCACCACAAGCTGAGTGACATCTAATTCCATTGTATCTGAAAGAAGGCAGACAGCTCTACGGCCGATATCTCTGACACTGGGCATCTCTCATCAAAACAATCTAGACTGATAAATTGCTCTACAGTTAAGAAGAAAAATATGCATTTTTGATTTTGGGGTGAACTGTCCCTTTTAATCAACAATTTTCAGTATTTAAAGTGAACCAAATGACTTCTGATGCTGTGAACGGGCTGCTAGTGCTGCTGACACCACTAAGAGTCATCGTCCAGCTGTCAAAACCTAAACAGTGTTGCTTTGTGTAAAACTTTGGACAGCTGCTCCCAGCACAGGAGCTCACATAAGTTCACCAAAGGCCACCTCCTAGTGCTAAAGGGACTCAAGCTAAAATAAACATCTAGCAAGCCAAAGAGACACATTTTCTGTCAGTAGCTGGCTCACCAAACCAGAGCGATGAGTGATTATTGACCAGTGGTCGGACAGAGGACTCTGTGGGCGTAATCATGTTACTCTGTTTATGCTTTATCTTTGAGAAGGCAGTTGCTTGCTAACAAATAAACCACAACAACTTGAAAGAGAATTGGCAGTGATGTAAGTTTATTTTGGAGTCGTCCTGCTCCCCAGTGGTTACATTACTTAAATCTGTGGTTATTTAAATTTCTGTCACTCATCTTGTGCCAAACCCGACCAAAGAAGAAGGAGAAAGCAAGCTGTGAAAAGTCTTTACAAGTGGTGTTTGGTTATGTTTCTTTGATCAGGTCGGAGACGTTGTGGAGGTGGAGGAAGACGAGACCTTTCCCTGTGATTTAATACTGCTGCAGTCTAGTCGAGACGATGACACGTGTTTTGTTACCACAGCGAGTCTGGATGGAGAGTCCAACCATAAAGTAAGACGGGTCACTCTGCTGTCCCCATTTTTCCATAACAGAATGGTTCGGTTGTAGTTTCATTATTAGTTATAGTTGTTATGTTTTTATTGGATTAGGAGAAGGGAGGTGGGTATAGAGGAGCATATTTGTATCTTATATTAATTGTGCAGTTCTTATAATTAATAGCAGGGGTGTAGTGCTGCCAGAGCACATCTGAACAGCAGCACTTTTTTCTCCAAGTGAGAAAATACAATATTGGCAGTTTGCATAAGCTGGTAGAAATTCATAGCCTATACATTTTTTAGAGGCTTCATCCTATCATTACTAACTACTTTACACGTTGCCGGCTATTTTTATAAACGGACATTTCACCATCTCCTTTTTCAGAAAGATCTTTGTTTACACTTACCCGTGTATATATACACAAGAGCATGCCAAACCTGTAGGTGGCAGTGTAACGAGAAGCTCAAGCCTTCCATGTAGCCATTGTCACCATAGCAACATAGGTCGCACTTTTGACACAGGCGCAAGTTCCGGCGCATACTGTGACAGCGGCTGCCTATAACTCCGTTTATCTCCGTTTATCTCAGTTTACATGCAAACGCGCAACCGGAGTTTTCCAAAATCTCCACTCTGGTCGGAGTTTTTAGAAAGACTCGTTTTCAGAGGAGAAATCTCCGTTTGTGTGTAAACGAAGGGCACAAACGAAGGAAGATGTCTCCGTTTATCAAAATCACCGTGTACGTGTAAACGGCCTCTAAAGCATATGGCTTGCAAGAGAGACAATAAAAACAAATAAAAAGGTTACAGTTGTCATATTGATATTTAAGGTGTGCATTGAGTAACAATCAAAGAAAACATTCCACCTTAAAAGTTGCCGGTAGCTGCTGGTGGTTGTCTTGGAGTTGCACAGAGGATTAAATTATTTTTTCTTAGTCAATAGCTGCTGTTTACTAGTAAAAAGATGAAAAGGCAGCAGCAAATCATCCTTTCATTTCATAGTGAAATGAAAGGATGATTTGCTGCTGCTGAAATGAGCCACAACGTAACTGTGTTCATGCATGTCTATGTGTCATAGATGAACTGCAGTACTTAAACAAACAGCGCTACACCCCTGATTAATAGGAATTTAAATCTCTTTATAGCAGAGTTGTTTTCAAAGATAGTGCAGTTGGAGTTATCAGCTTTGCCCTGAAGAAAGTTCATGTTTCTCTTGTGTGTCATTCCTCAGAAATAGCATCACTTTGTGCCTTTTAATGTCAAATTGTGAGTCACAGTATCTGGGTCGCTTTTGTCTCCCTGTTGTCAGGACGGCAAAAATGATCACTTGACCTGAGCCGTCAACGCTCACACTCCTGTCTCTCTCTCTGCCTCTTCCACTTGTCTAGACACACTACACAGTGCCAGACACAGAGAAGGATCTGGAATCTCTCAACGCCACCATTGAGTGTGAACAGCCACAGCCTGACCTTTACAAGTATGCACTTACCATGTGGCCCCAACAGGTTTACACCACAAGCATGCCTTGCCTGTGGTTTGCTGGGTGATGGATTCACTCAATGCCAGTTGAAAATGTCCCGAATGACTAATATTAACATGCAGATTGTCAAGTGGAGAGGTTTTGGCATGCCTTGTTTGTTTTATATTAGGAATGGCAGTAGCAGGCCTGGTGTCTCCAGAAATCTTTGGTCTGCTCAGCACACAGTTGATTCTTATTCACTTGTAGGAATCTCAGCCCAGTCAGCAGACAGCCTTTGACTCCCTCTTGGGACTGGGAGGGCCTGGCTAAATTGTCATTTAGCCAGGCATCAGATTGGTGTTTGAGACGTGCTAGGGCTAAGTAAGCCACAGCGCCAAATGCTTGCTATCCAGAGTCAATAAAACGACAGCGTGCTGCTGGCCAACCACCAGTAATTAGCTGGCTCCCAAACCTCCGAACCTGAGTACTTACAGCTGTGTAAATGAATGAACTTTGCACAGTTTTGAATTCCTCAAGTTTTTTAGATGATTTTTAATGTTTTTGCTCAAGACATACATGACCCTAATTCATTCTGTATCTACAAAAATACCTGCATCAAGTACAAAATAAAATAAAAATTACTGAAAAAATAGGTTGTTATTAGCTGCAATTAGTTAATTAGCTCAATGATGTTAGTGATGAATGACACTCAATACTAGTGATATGCTACTACTGTTATACAGTACATCAGCATATTGATTAGTTTAAACCTGAAAACACTCCTGCAATGAACAAGAAGGCTGCGAAATTACAGTGTCCAAGTTCAGCTTTGTCAGCACATCCCCAATCATTTCCTTTTTTACATTTTTCAAAATTTTTATCACAAGTGAAAACCACAAAATAATCACAGGACAACACCAGAAAGAGAAGAACATTAAATACTTTTTACAAATGACTCTGAGTGAGTTTGTCTTTTCGTTCCAGGTTTGTTGGCCGTATGCACATCTACAAAAACGATCAGGAGCCTGCAGTGAGGTGAGAGCACTCACGCACGACCATCTCAGCCCACTTTAAGTGAGAGCAAAATCAAAACACAGTTGCTTAAGCACTCATTTGTTTCCCTTTGCATCACCAACAAATCATTATTCCATTGATCCTTCATTGCGGACAAGCATTAAAATTAAAACAGGCTGGCATGGCTTCAGCCTCTGCTTCCAAAGCACTCCCACAGGCATTTATCATTGACTGCTTTGTAATGGCCATATAAACAAATGCCAATGTCCTTCTCAAGAACACTGGAACCGGTGTAAGCCCAGACTGCAGTCATACTGTGTATTGTCACTGCGTATTTTAGAGTGGATGCCAGCTCGCCTGCCAGGTTTCCATTTAGAGAATAGAGGAGTGTGTGGATTGCACAGCTTCTGTATGACTAAAGTGTTTGATCCGCTGATGTGACTGTGCAGGTCTTTGGGCCCAGAAAACCTCCTGCTGAAAGGGGCAACTTTAAAGAACACCCAGAAAATATGTGGTGAGTCAAATGATATCGACTTTATTACAATAAATTACTTTGATGAAGGGGGCTAAAAATGATAATCCCTCTCCTTTCCTTTCTCAAGGTGTTGCAGTTTACACTGGCATGGAGACAAAGATGGCTCTCAACTACCAGGGCAAGTCACAGAAACGCTCCGCTGTGGAGAAGTAAGTTTAGAGGAAATTATGAAAAGTTAAAATACATGATAAACTTTTATTATTATTATTTATTATTATTTATTATTATTTATTATTTGTTATTTTGATTTCTCATGGTTCCAGGTCTATCAATGCCTTCCTTCTGGTTTACCTTTGCATACTGGTGAGCAAGGCCCTAGTGTGCACAACACTTAAGTATGTGTGGCAGAGCAAGCCCGGACAGGATGAGCCTTGGTACAACGAGAAAACCCAGAGAGAGAAGGACACCAATCTGGTGAGAGCATATTTTAGCAAACAGCCTGTCCTTGTTGTCAAAGCAATGAACTGTGGGTGTGTGATGGGCCCAAACCAAGCTGTACAGGAAATACCACTGCTGAGAGAGGCAAAACTAATGGGTCTACATGTAGGTAGCATTGCATCAATTCTCTCTATTACAGAATATGTATTGCAAATGTTTCCGTGGTAAATACTGACACCGAGGGCCTGTAGTTGTAACTTGCGAGGTTGCACTTTGATCGTATTAAAGTGTTTTATAAGCCTTAGCCTCTTCAGATCCACAGTAATAAAATTCCTCTCAGCAAAGTGGCCGCTGCAGACCTACATTGTGACATGGCCCATTTCATTGGCTGATAACCTTCTGCCTTAGCAATGAACTGTGAACATTTTAATACAACCTTGTGATGTCCATCATGTTCTTACATCTGTTGTTTGGATAATCCAGGACTACTGATCTCAGCTTAACTACATGATGAATGTTACTCACACAGAGTGCAAGATATGATATACATTTAATGTCCCCCTTCATTAAAAAAAATAAGGTGTTTATCTTATGTTAATGTCCCCTAAAATGTCTGAACTTGACTATACTGACTTGTACCTGTGCAAAGTTTGTCACGAGAGAGATGTTTTCGCATTCTTCTACTGAAGGGGGAGATGTCTATGTACCTCCCTAAGATCTGAGACACCTTTGTACGCTGGGCAAGCTATATTTGGTACATCACTATGTGGGAAACACATAGAGACAGGGGAACAAACTTTAGCCAACACTAGCAATGAAACCTGAAACTTTAAGCGCAGTCAACAAGAAATGCCGTCTCAGCCTCTGCCAGTTACAAACAACATAAGCAAAGACAAGATGTTAACTACACTTGCATACATCTGCTAGTTGCTGTTTCGGTGCTCAATAGACACCTCATCTGAGGCTGAATCTGTTTTCTTCAAGGCTAAAGCTAGCCATCTTGTTGCGCACTGCTCTTTCATTGGTCAACCCAGCACAAGCAGCGCTGCAGAAAGTGAAAACAAGACTTACTGCAAGCAGCGCTGGAGGGCGGAGGCCAGAAGCTCCAGCCCATTTTCAGAGTTCTTTTCTTAAACTAAAATGTGGGAAAACCATTTTAAACATATTACTAATATTATTATAATATACTTTGAAATGTGTTTTTTGCGGGGGACTTTAAATATATATCTGTGTTCTCATTTTCCCCCAACAGTACCTAAAGATGTTCACCGACTTCCTGTCCTTCATGGTGCTCTTCAACTTCATCATTCCGGTGTCCATGTATGTGACGGTTGAGATGCAGAAGTTTCTGGGATCGTTTTTCATCACGTGGGACAAAGACTTCTTTGACCCTGAGATCAAGGAGGGGGCACTGGTCAACACTTCAGACCTCAACGAGGAGCTAGGACAGGTCAGACACATGCTCAAAATACAATAGAACAACATTTAATTGGCAGAAATGTCACTGTGGAATTGCTCTCTGTAAAGTCAACATTCACACACTTGAAATATGAAAAAAGAGAGTAAAAGTACAGTTGAGATGTAGGTAAGATTGAGTCCATCAAAACTCTGGCCTCCAGACTGATCTGCACAGCTGCTGTAAAATATGAGCTGCTTATAATAACACCAGATTGGTCGCGCGGCCCTGACTTCTTCTGTTTTTATGGCGCTTCTAACTCAAACAGTGCTGCCATAGATCAGTCACACTTGGTTTGCCAGATGATTACTTCAATTAAAGGTGATGCTTCGTTAAACTGATTAATGCAGTGTAATTCTTTCTGGGAGTAATTGCCTAATCTTATTGTTGGAACCTGTTAAATGGGAAACTGAATCTTTATAGTTTTGGAAGAGTCTGTAATGTATTTTTATCACATGGCCTGCAGGTGGAGTATGTCTTCACAGACAAGACGGGCACCCTCACGCAAAACAACATGGAGTTCATCGAGTGCTGCATTGATGGATTCCAGTACAAGTACCGGGACGCAACCTCAGAGTTGGACGGATTCTGCGTCACAGATGGACCTGTAAACAAAGTGCAGCAGAAAGCTGGCAGGGTGGGTGTTGTGGTGTCCCTCCATCTGTTGTAAAAGTCACACATGCAGCAACATATGGTCATTACATAGCTGGCTGCTCAGAAAGACCCTTCCTAGGTCACCCACATACAATCTCCTTGACATGTCAACATGGACTCAACATGGAGGGGGGAGCAAAGTGGCTGTGTGGTCTTCACATGAGCGCCTGATAACACTTTACAGACCGTTGCCCTTTAACAGGCATGTTGATAAGAAGCTAATTTAGACAAATGGTTGTAAAATCAGGGCTTTATTTGAACTCCAGCTACTGTACTGGCTCCATGCTAGGCTGTAAATTAATGTGAAATACTTTCAACACAGTTTACTGCATCATATCTGACATGTTCATGTTGTGTTTTCAGGAGAGGGAAGAGCTGTTCCTGCGTGCCTTGTGTCTGTGCCACACAGTCCAGGTGAAGGAGTCTACAGAGCAGGGTCAGAGCCAAGGGGATGGACTGATAGACCAGGTGGATGGCTTAGGGGTGGATGGAGAGGTGCTTCACCCACCCCAGGAGCAGAGAGGCTTCATTGCCTCCTCACCTGATGAGGTCGCTCTGGTCAAGGGTGCCATGAGGTAATTTAACTCGATTCAAAACACTTTATTTGTGCTCAGGGGGGCAATTTGCAAATGCATGTAGAGAAGAAAAAAGACACTGGAAAGCTGTGCAAATCAGCTCCTTTCCCACTTGACAAAAAGCCTTCTAACAGCCACTTAGATGTGGCTTTTGTCTTTAGTGGCATAGGTTACAATCTGCAATTATTCCCAGGACAAATGACTCTGTAGTAGTCACGAGTATTTCTTGGCACCAGCTCTGATTGGCAGTAATGACAAAATGACAACTGGGTGGACACACAAATTTTCACCTATCTTGTGGCACGATGCAATGGCGCTCCGCCACACATTTTGTCTGTGTCCAACCAAGCAGCACCTAAACATTGTTCCAAATTAGTCAGCACCAAGTTTGAGATAGACTGACTAAGTAACACACAGGAGAAAAGAAGTAATCACTGCAACATTTTCATTGGTCTCCATGATGTTTTCTACTTTTTACTCACCCTGTTTTTTGGCACAATTCATGACACACCAGTTAAACAGAAAGGCATACCAGTTAAGCCATATACACAGCTCAGGGTTCTCATTTATAAACATTGCATATGCACAAAACAAGGCCTGAAAGAGGTGTATGCAACTTCCCACACAAAAATTGTGATCTATAAAAACAGGCTTAATGGGAGAAATTTTGACCCATGCTTACGAATATTTTGGAGACAGGAATTGGCGACACAGATGGTGAGGTGGAAGCGTGATTGTAGAAATTGTTAAATATGTTTTGGTCCACGCCATTTTTGACTTTTGTCTGTACGTACATTTATAGAATGGATCCTACATATTGTTTTATAAATGAGACCCCAGGTCTTGTGGCAACAGGAAGTGAGACTATCGCCTATTTTATATTCACAAAAATCTGCATATACATACTAATTTTGTTGGAAGAGGGGAAATCATGACACCAGTATAACACTTAAATACAAAAATAATCTGCACACACCATGATAACTAATAAGCTGCAGACATCATGATACAACACAGTCTCAGAGAAATACATAGAGTGGACAGGAACCCTACAACACCTACACCTAAACATTGTCTATGCAAAGTCTGTGACAAAATGTCACAGTTTTATTGTGAAACAATCTCAATTTGATGAGGTTTAGGGGAAGAAAAACACTTGGTCAAGTTTAGAGAACAACAAAAAAAATTTGGTTATGTTTACGAAATGATTGTGGTTTTGAACTACGTATGGGAAATAAGTGACGTAAACTTCCATGCATTGCGTTGTTATTGTAAGTCATATCATGTTTAATAGTTAAGTAAGTAGAAGATGAACTGATCTCTAAAAGGCATGAAGTTAAAGATTAAACAGGCTTTTCAACATTTTAAGCAAGATTAGTGTTTTATTTTTGTCTTGTACAATTTAAGAGTGAAAAAAAAATGAAAGGAGCACCATGCAAAAGTTTAGGCACCCCAAGACATCTGAGCTCTCTTTTACCAGGGTGTCAGACCATGATTAGCTTGTGAGGGCTCTGGCTTGTGGCCAGTTGATGCAAATTTCAAAGCTTTATAAATACTCAGCCTCCTGAAACCTTGTCCCAACAATCAGCAGCCATGGGCCCCTCTAAACAGCTGCCTAGCACTCTGAAAACTAAAATAACTGATGCCCACAAAGCAGGAGAAGGCTATAAGACGATAGCAAAGTGTTTTCAGGTAGCTGTTTCCTCAGTTTGTAATGAAGACATGGCAGTTAACAGGAACTTTGGAGGTCAAGTTGAGGTCTGCTCAACCAAGAAAACTTTATGAGAGAGCTGCTTGTAGGGTTGTTACAAAGGCAAATCAAAACCCCTGTTTGACTGCAAAAGACCTGCAGGAAGATTTAGCATACAGATAGTGGTGGTGCACTTTTTACTGTGCAGCCACACCTGTACAAATATGACCTTCATGGAAGAGTCATCAGAAGAAAACTTTTCCAACGTTCACACCACAAAATTAAGCATCAGAAGTTCGCAAAGGAACATCTGAACAAACCTGATGCCTTTTGGAAACAAGTCCTGTGGGCTAATGAAGTTTGAATAGAACTTTTTGGACGCAGTGAGCAAAGATGTGTTAAGAGAAAAAAGGGTGCAGATTTTCATGAAAAGAACACCTGTCCAACTGTTAAACACGGGGGTGGATCCATCAGGCTTTGGGCTTGTGTTGCAGCCAGTGGCACCGGGAACATTTCACAGGTAGAGGGAAGAATGGAGTCAGTTTAAGTCCAGCAAATTCTGAAAGCAAACATCACACCATCTCTAAAAAAGATGAGGATGAAGAGAGGATGGCTTCTACAACAGGACAATGATCCCAAACACTTCAAAATCCATAATGGGCAACCTCAAGGGGCAGAAGCTGAAGGTTTTGCCATGGCCCTCACAGCCTCCTGACCTAAACATCCTTTAAAATCTGTGGAAAGACTTAAGAAGATCAGTGTATGCAAGACAGCCAAAGAACACTTACAGAGCTAGAAGCCTTTTGCAATGAACGGGTAAAAAACTCCAAACAAGAATTCAAAGACTCTAGCCGGCTATAAAAAGTGTTTAGAAACTGTGATAATTGCCCAAGTGGGTGCTACAAAGCACTGATCATTCAGGGTGCCCAAACATTTGCTCCAGGCCCTTTCCCTTTTTTGAAGTTAAACAATTAATCCAGCTTAAAATACTGAAGACATGTGTCATCTTTAACTTCATGCCTTCATCTTCTACTTAATTTTCTACTCACAGTAAACGAAATTTTGACCAGGGGTGCCTAAACGTATGCATGCCACTGTAACTACGTTGACTTTTGGTTTCATAAGGGACAAGAACAGTGGTCTCCTGGCTGCAAAGCCTTTTCTGTTTGACCAATACACATCCCGTCCTACCTTACAGAGACTTTCTCTCTTTATACTTAATCCATGTTTCCGCCATGACAAAAAAATCCTCATTGACTTTGCATTGGCATTTTTTTGTGTTGCCAGTACGTAATTGTAACACATTTTGTGTCCACCACCATGTAATGCACTGTTAAGAGCCAGTGTCCATCTCGCATTTTGCTATGAGATTGTGCTGCATGATAACAACAACAACAACAACAACAACAACATTACAACAGCACCACTGCAAAAACAACAAGCTGCACACATTATGATTGATAATGATGATAATGACATAACAGATGGGGTGTTATGACTCAGTGAGTTGAACTGACATTGTGGTAGTTTGTTTAAAGAGCCAGCACAGTGATTGAATATGGATGTCACAGGGTGTATTTTGAAAACCCTACATGGTGTGTAATTCATTACAGCAGTCATTCATGTAGCACATGAGCACATTAAGTGGCTCATCTGTCTCCATCTGCAGGTACGGCTTCACATTTCTGGGGCTTGAGAGTAAAAGCATGAAAATTCTCAACAGGAACAACGATGTTGAAATGTAAGCCAGCGATTCATTACAGTAATTAATCATTTTCCTATTTACATTTCCACTAAAGCTTTTATTTTGTACTTCCCGAAGGTATGAACTGCTTCACGTGTTGAACTTTGATCCAGTGAGAAGGCGAATGAGTGTGATAGTCAGATCCAAATCAGGTGAGCTTGAGATTACTGTCAGGTTTATTGCGTTGGTGGTGATTCAGTGTTGGCCCTCAGCCCTCACCATGCTGTGTGTTTGTGCATCTGTATGTGTGGTGTTGTTTTGTTTCCAGGTGATATACTGCTCTTCTGTAAGGGAGCAGACTCTTCGATTTTTCCGCGTGTCAGACAAGAAGAGGTCGAAAGGATACGCATGCACGTGGAGCGTAATGCAACAGTGAGTGACAAAAGCCAATTTCCTCTCAAAATCTAGTCATTTCTGTTACGTTTCTTGTTCTGACATTGGATGCTGTGTGTGTCACTGTCCAGGAGGGCTACCGGACACTGTGTGTGGCCTACAAATATCTCAGTGCAGAGGAGTACGCGCAGGCAGATGCAGGATTGAGGGAAGCAAGGCTGGCTCTGCAGGACAGAGAGGAAAAGCTCATGGCTGTTTACAACCAAGTGGAAACTGGCATGAGTCTAATAGGAGCTACAGCTGTGGAAGATCGGTGGGTGCTCACACGACATAACCACACAGCTGTCCCCGATGAACCTGCTGAAAAGTCTCTGAATATCGTGCGTTCTGTTACCTTGCTGATGTCGTCCTTCTCCTCCCCTCATTAAAGATCAGTGCCAAGAATTTTAGGAGGCCCTTAATCTCAGAATACACCTAAACTTGATAGGAGAGGCCAAAAGTTAGCAGATGCCAGGAATAAACAACGTGTCATAAACGTCCTGCTCTGTCCACTGTTTTTTGATTGCCTCTTTGTGTCGCCGAAATAAATTTATTTCTCCTTTTTATAACGTTTATCTACTTTTTATGCAACCTTAGCACTTCCTGTAGTAGCAGCCTCTCCACACCCTTTTCCTGCCTCATGCCCTCTATCACGTCACCACATTCTTGGTGGTGTTTTGCGGATATGAAGTGGCTTATCTAATTTGGCTTGAGTAACGGTGATAGCCAGAAGTCCCACTTTTAAAAACTTTTTAATGTGAGCTCACACCGCCATCTTGTGGCCATAATTGGGTACTCTCACACAATCCAGGATTATTGTTTTATAATTAGAAAATGCATTAACTAACACAGAAGGGATGGAACACTTTATTGCATCAGCATGAATCAATGCATTTTATCTAAAATACATTTACAATGAATTAATTTACGTCAGAGTAATTATTGTCTTCTTAAATTATTGTAGTAAAAAGATGTGGTTATAAAAGATACCTCCTCCTATTTACTAGTGCTCTTTTTTTAAGGGCCACTCCACCCAAACATTAAGGAATTTTTATTAGAATTTGCTAAACATGCTGATAACAGACGATATTATAATATATAATTTGATATATAATATATGATGATAAATGATATAAATGACAGTGGTGCAGTGGTTAGCACTGTCTCCTCACAGCAAGAGGGTTCCTGTTTCGAACCCCAGGGTGGGGGAGCCCTACTGCGCTGAGTTTGCCTGTTCTCCCCATGTCACCGTGGGTTTTCTCCAGGTACACAAACTTCCGCCCACAATCCAAAGACATGCAGGTTAATTGGAGACTGTAAATTGTCCGTAGGTGTCACCCAGTGTCGGCTGGGATAGGCTCTAGGCCCCCAACAGGATAAGTGGTTACAAAAAAAAAAATAAATGAATGAATGAATTGAGAACATCAAGTACAAATTGTTATTTCATTTTTGTCAGCCACCAGCTTTGCTTCTCTCTTTTTTGGCTCTTTCCCCTTCATAGACACCCACATACACACATACATCACATACTGCCTCCGCCCATCCAGGCCACTTTCCTGGGTGAGTGTGTGTGATGTATGAGACTTGTTTTTGGGTCTAAAGGGAAGCAGGGAAAGAGCCTGCAGAAGCGCCAAAGCAAGTTTATGCGTGTAGAGTCTGGAAGCAGTAATGGAAGATGGAGGCTTTCATCACGCAGTTATTTATATTAATTTGACAGCTGTTAAAAGCTTATGTGTGCAGTTACCTAGTTAAAATAAATATTTTGATGCTTGATACTTATACTTAATGCTTGATGTCATAACAGTGGTATCGTTGCTACCAATGTGTGTGTCATGATAAGGAGCACTTCCCCACTGTCCCTCCTCACACCTCTCTGAGACATGAGTTTCATCCTGATTAAAATCTATAGGCATGAGAAAAACAGCAGCTTTGTCCAGTCTCCCTTTGCACTACATCTCCTGTGAAATTTAACGCTGATGTGCACTATGTTGTTTAACTGGTGACATTTTTTTCTTTCTAGGGATATTATAAACACTTTAGAATTGATGTAATAATCTGTCACTTGTCTCATTATGTCCCTTCTTTGCACTTACCCTCCAGGCTACAGGAGGAGGCAGCGGAGACCATGGAGGCTCTGCAGGGTGCAGGCATGAATGTTTGGGTCCTAACAGGGGACAAGATGGAGACAGCAAAGTCCACCTGTTACGCTTGTAGATTGTTCCAGAGAAACACAGAGCTGTTGGAGCTGACTGTGCGGACTCTTGAGGATGGAGGGAGGAGGCGGGAGGAACGACTGCACGAGCTCTTGCTTGAATACCACAAGAAAGCTGTGCAGGATGCACCACCGATTAAGGCAGGCGTCACCAGGTTAGTAACTCGTCTTACTTGATCTGTACTGAAATTCTTGATACTTTTCTCTTGTGTTATGGTGATTATTTAACCAAACTGATTAGCTAATTTCTTTGTTGTGTTTTGTAGGACCTGGTCTTCAGCAAGCCAGGACTTCGGTTTCATCATAGATGGAGCCACTCTGTCGATGGTGCTCAACTCCTCGTCTGAATCCAACTCAAGTCGCTACAAGAACCTGTTTCTGCAGATCTGTCAGAACTGCACAGCCGTGCTCTGCTGCCGCATGGCTCCTCTACAAAAGGCACAGGTGAGAACAATCATTTAAATGTAGGATTTTTTTAAAAAATAAATTATCAAAATACTGATTTTCACAGGTAACTATGGAAGCCCATACAGTACTTTATTGAAATTATATTGTATACTTGAAAATGATTATATAATTCAATAATCGCGTTATAATGTTCCAAAAATGTGTGTGTTATTTGAGTAAAAATTTAAATGAAAATGCAATACCGTAATTTTTATTTTCACATACTCGCATAGGCATTTTATGACTATATTAAAAGTAAAATGGAAAAGCTGTTTGACATTAAATTTTAAAAGTGGTACCCTGTTCTTCAATTCAAATTAAATTAAATTTAAAAATTAAAATGCAATATTAAAAGTGAAACCTGATTTGCCATCTGTGCAAGCAATATTTAAGTAAAAATGAAAATACAAATTTCTAACAATTTAAAATTGAAAATGGCATTTGACACTGCATTTTCAAAGACTTGACCTGCTGTACTGTGGAAGATCTTTAAAAGTTAAATCAAAATTTGAAAATTAAAATGCAGTGTAAAACAATGATAAACTTAATAAACTGTATTTGTATAGCACTTTCTAAAATACAGTTACAGTGTGCTTTATGAGACAAATAAAACAATATTATAATAATAATATAAATAATTTAAAACGATGTGGCTGAATATTTTATTTGTACAAGAACAATTCAAGCACAATGAAAATTAAAATGCAATTTTCCAAACATTTGAAAAAATTAAAAACAGCATTTGACATTTCATTTTCAAAGACTGTGATACTTACACTTGGAATTTTGCATTTTAATTTACAGTTTTACCCAGATAACACATATATATGGAAATTTATTATGCTATAGTGGAGTATTATTTTAAAAATGTACATCATCATTTTAATAAAGTGCCCTGTGGGCTTCCGTAGAGAACACTTAGTGTTAGATGTTATTAATTGTTGCCCCTCTGTCTTGGTCCTTCTTTAGATAGTAAAAATGGTGAAGAACTCTAAAGGCAGTCCGATCACCCTTTCCATTGGAGATGGTGCCAATGATGTCAGCATGATTTTGGAAGCTCATGTCGGCATTGGTAAGAAACAGATCTCTGACTATTGTTCCAGATGGAGGGAAGAGTTACCTTTTGGTGAAGGTGGTGTGTAACATTTGTCCCTGGTGTTCCAGGCATTAAGGGTAAAGAGGGGCGGCAGGCAGTGAGGAACAGTGATTATGCCATCCCCAAACTCAAGCACCTCAAGAAACTTTTGTTGGCTCATGGGCATCTCTACTATGTTCGCATTGCACACCTGGTGCAGTATTTCTTTTACAAGGTAGGAAGCATCTGTCTTTTCTCAGGCTAAGAATTTGTTTTGTGTTTCAGCTGAGCCTGTATTTCCCAAACAAACCCACACACACACACACACACACTAACCTGATATAGGGATTATGTGGCGAGACGGATTTGACAGAATCAATCCTCTTAACAAACTTTTTTAACTTCAGCTGCATTATAAACGCAGGGGAACTTATGAATGCATTGGATGGTCTTTGATGTTCCTTTTCTCTCTTTCTCTGTTTGCCCGCAGAACCTTTGCTTCATCTTACCTCAGTTTTTGTACCAGTTCTTCTGTGGCTATTCCCAGCAAGTGAGTATGTCCTGAGGCCCTTTGAGGTTCAAAGATGTTCTGAACATGAAAGGAGGCAGTATCCCTTGAATCCACACTTCCTCGTCCTCCTGAACACCAGACTCTTTCCCTCAGATTGCCCCACCCTCACTGCCCCCTGGGATGTGTGAGCTTTGATTGATGTGTTTATATACTGACTTAGACTGCATAGAAGTGTTATAAATAAATACAGACATGTGTCATGTTCTGCCACCATGCTACATCGCATGTGGTTATTATGTAATCATGGTGGCGTGTCTGTCCGTGTGTGTGCGTATGTGTGTGTGCACACTGATGAAATTCACTTTTCTTATTAATGAGAACTGAGTGTATTTTATAAATATTTTATGGTACCATGTTCATATAAAAACTGCTCCTGACATAGAGATATCATGCCTTAAAGCTGTCATTGGTAACTTTTATAAAAATAACTTTGTCATGAATGAAAATGTCACTTTATCCACACAGCAGTACATGAGACAGATATGTCTATGAAAAAAGTACAACTACTCACCTTGTTGAGCTTCTAATGACCTTACCACACATGAATGAAAACAACCAATCAGAACCAAGGTGTCTCTGACACAGCTGTCAATCATAGTTTGCTAACTACAGTCAAACTAGGCAGCGCTGATCAAATATGAATCAAGATTCTGTTACTGCGTTGCCTATTTCTTGAATCAGATACTTTCAGAAACATATTTTGATGTAGTGTTTAGCTGCAAAATGAAAAGGTTTGTGTGCCACCATGTTGCAAACGGTTAAGCTAAAAAATCAGCACCGCGGACTGGCCGAACCAGTGATTGACATGATTTACAGCTGCCTCAGAGACTCCTCGGCTCTCATTGGTTCTTTTCTGTAAGCCGCGGTGGAATCCAGTAGGCTACCCGACTGGGAATTATGTCAGTGGAATTGGATTTGACTGTTCCACATGAATATTTGACTACTGGTTGAAATTGAATGGATGGATGGATAAGTAAAAACTCCTCAATTTAAAGAGTCTCAGTGGACTGAGGGGTCCCTAATTGATGATTCAACTTTCAGGATGCAGCCCAAATTCTAGCAAATGCCATTGAAAGCAACACAAGGTCTCATGCTTCTCTGTGGATGTAGTGACACTTTAAGTATAAATGACAAAGATTTATTTTATATAAAAAGTTATCAACTGTACTATTAATTAGTATAAAAATCTTTTTTTTTTTAAAGAGTGCCACATGGCCCCTGACGTAGATCCTCCATAAGTACATGAAAGATGTATATAAGCTTGCTTATATGACACACTGTATGTGGAAGTATGATGGTGTGTATGAGTTTTGTCCTCTCCATGATATTAACCCCTGGTTGCCCTACTCCTCCTCCTCCTCCTCCTCCTCCTCCTCCTCCTCCTCCTTACCAACCCTTGCCCCTTCACTCCATCCTCTCCTGCTCCCATCCTCCCCAGCCCCTGTATGACGCAGCCTATCTGACGATGTACAACATCTGCTTCACCTCTATGCCCATCCTGGCTTACAGCCTCTTCGAGCAGCACATCTGCATCGAGGTTCTGCTGGACAATGCTACCCTCTACAGGTAAACCTGGGAACA
The DNA here is from genome assembly GCF_011397635.1 of Epinephelus fuscoguttatus. Taxonomy (NCBI): domain Eukaryota; kingdom Metazoa; phylum Chordata; class Actinopteri; order Perciformes; family Serranidae; genus Epinephelus; species Epinephelus fuscoguttatus. The sequence continues at coordinate 18,970,952 of NC_064760.1, read as the reverse complement.
TTTGTTTGTCTGACACAACGTTGATGGAGATGAGGACAAATATTCATATAAATCTTAGCGTAAAAATTGACACTTTTTTCCACAAGTTTAAAGTAAAGATTTAAGACTTTTTCTCCCAATGCTGTGCACAAATTTGTGCAAAATGAAAAAGTGTGAGTTTTGGTTTTTTTAGTTTATTGAGAGCTGTTCACATTTATGGTTCCCTAAAATAATAACCATTCGTCTTTCTCTCTCATGACTGATTTAGAGAGATTGCCAAGAACGGCATGTTACGGTGGGGACCTTTCCTCTACTGGACTTTGCTCGGAGTCTTCCATGGCTTGCTCTTCTTCTTTGGAGTTCGATATTTGTTCAGTAACCCAGCTCTGCAGGATAATGGCCAGGTTTGATTTAATTCACCTTCCAAGTGGGCGTGATAATTAAATTACTTGATTAGGCATTGTCTCCTAAGTACACTTCCTAATTTGTCTCCTTTAATTCCAGGTTTTTGGCAACTGGTCGTATGGAACAATTGTCTTCACTGTCCTTGTCTTCACTGTCACACTAAAGGTAAAGCACTCCCCTGGTGTTTATCTATCTTATTATGAAAGGGTGTCTCATTAAAGCAGCAGATATAAATAGTCTTGCAGAATCAATTTAGTGACTTTTCTCTGCTGTTCTAGCTCGCTCTGGACACGCGGCACTGGACATGGATCAACCACTTTGTAATCTGGGGCTCCCTGGCTTTCTACGTGTTTTTCAGCTTCTTCTGGGGAGGAATAATATGGTTAGAGAACAACCTCAGATAACATCACCTACACAGTCACTGCAGCTGACCTGTTATTTCTCATTTCTTTTCCAACCCCCTGTAGCTCTTTCAGTCAGTGTAAACCAAAGTGTCCCCTTCTCCTGCAGGCCTTTCCTGAAGCAGCAGCGTTTGTACTTTGTGTTTGCCAACATGCTGAGCTCGGTGTCAGCCTGGCTGGTCATCATCCTGCTCATCCTGCTCAGCCTACTGCCAGAGATCCTGCTTGTGGTGTTCCGCAAGCCTCGCGGGCCCCACGCTCGACAGGTAGAGCTGAGACACACATGGACTTGGCACGACACACACATTTGCGCTGTACTTTCTCTTTCTGTAACCCTCCTGCCTTCTCGATACCTGTCCCAGATTCACAGTACTCAAACTTTACATATATTTGTTGTGACAGTTTAACCATTTATTTTCCCAAAGGGTTTGGTCGTCTGAGACGTGGGTGGGGTGTAGTTATGAGAGGGATTTAAATCAAATCCTTCACGTATGATTGGATTTGTATATAGTAGGCAATGCTCCACTGTAGAGGACATTTGGTCTCTGCCAACAGTTCCCTTAAGTGTGTTGTTCAGGATGAGGAGGAAACTAATAAATAAGACTTTAACCACATTTTCTTTTAGCTCACATCCAAACACACACCTCTGAACACATGAGCTAACAGTCAAGTGTCTTTATATAACAGCTAGTCATTGAATCACATATGATTGAAGACATTTACATTCAACCCAGAGCTCAAGAGGAGTCATCTGAAATATATGTTATCAAATATTTTAACGTTTTAAACAAGGAGCAAAGAGTTTTTGTCTTCACATTTCCTGTAGTTGCCATTTACCAAGAGATCATGGAGCCATTAACACGGCGACACAGTATCAGAATATCGAAAATTATTATTTTTATTTCACTGCATCTCTAAGATCAGGATTTAATATATTCTTTCTGCAAGTTTTTGGCCTGATTGCATTTCAGAGGGACAGTTTTACAGTTTCCTCCAGAAGACAACTTTCCCAGACATATTTAGTCGTTTGAGTTAGCTCCCCATGAGGCTAATGTGTTTTCCAAGCAGCTGGAAATGTTTGGTAGGGTGTGCTTTGCTTTGGGGTGCGTTCCACACTTGTGTGTTTTTTTGTTTTTTTTTTAAATTGTGTCTAGACTCGTTTTATTTGGGAAAAGCAATAAACAAAACCAAATGTTTTACACAAATTTACAGGGAAGTCTTACAGCAGGTTTACATTGTTCTGTTTGAGTGTGTATATGTCAGTTTAAAGTTTCAGAATCAAAAAGAAATTTACAAAATTTATAAAGTTGTTAGTAGCTGCAGGTCCTGGAATACTGTGGATTTTGCAGTCTACAAATTAAAATGAAAGTTGTTGCTTTAAGTAGTGTAGTTTGACTATCTAGAACACCCCCTCTAACTCTATTTTTACTCATTTTCCACCTTTCCAACTTTGTTTTCCTAACTTGTGCTCTCGCTTCTGCACTTAAACGCATTCTCCTTCCTCTGTCTCACCCTCTCGTCTCCTCTCTCTTCCTTTCTGGGCCTGCCTCCCTAAAGATGAAACATCGCCTTCCTTCCTCGGGGACATCTACTATCTTCATGTTGTCGCAGACCACTAGCACTCACAGCTTCTCGTGGAGTGACTGAGGTCTCTTTTTCTTTCTGTCAGCTCTTAGACTTAAGTCCCCTGCTGCGAAGTTTCTGTGTCTGTCAGTCTTGCTTGTTTCCTACCTGTTGTGTCCTTCCTCTCCCACTGTTTGACTCCTTCCTCACCCTCTAAAGTGACTCGGGGGTGGCGTTCTGAGGCTTTTTACAGTCCCCACTTGGCTGGGCAGATTAGGTCAGACAGTTTAGATTCCAGATGAGTATCACATCAGGAGTGTTATCCTTGGAGGGTCCCATCTTTAAACCTGGACTTGAGTGCTTTTCTTTAGATATATGTTTATTAAATTGGGAGGAATGTTGGTCAGCGGGCTGGTGTGTGTGCCCAAGCAGTGTGGAGCAGGACCGGGTGTCCAAACATGCAGTCAGTTGTTCATTGTTGTCTGTCCAGTTGTATCAGTCAGTGTTTCCTCCCAGCTGCCTGTGCTGCTCCAATGCCTGCTGCCTCCGCATGTCAAGTCAGGTGAATGCAGCACGTCAAAGCACACAAACGTATCTGCATGAGGCTCAAGTCAACAACCTCATCCTGGATCCTCACCACAAACCCTGCGGGCCACTGCATTATGTCTGTGCGTGCGTGTGTGTTATCGTACATATATATCCTACATGCTTTTGAGAAATGTGCAAGGATAGTGTGTATTAGGACGGACCAAATAATTCACAGCCAAGGCCTCTGAAACAAATATTATTGCAGGGAAAAGGTGTCTAAACCAGCACCAGGACTGATCATTATCCACCTGTCCAGTTTTGAAGTCTTTGTGTATGTATATGTTTGTTCCCTGTGTTTCTGTGTTTGTCTGTGTGCAAGAGAGAGCACAAAAGGAGAGTGAGAGGCGAACTGTGTGTGTGTTTGTCAGCATAGTGATGTCATCGGTGTCTCTTGCCTCACCCTTCTAGAAGAAGCTGGTTCAGTCGAGAGTGGGGGGCCACCAGTCTCCCCGGTCGTCAGCCAGGCCCCTGCTCATGAGAACCTTTTCAGATGAATCCAATACTGTCATTTAAACAGGTACCAGCCCACCTTCAGGCCATTTAAGCCAATCAAAGCAGTCCTGGTCCCTAACTCTGAGTTTTAACATGAGAATCAAAAGCATAATGGCACACAGGCCACATTCAGTAAGACCCAGTGTGTTCTTTTGTGTTATGTGAGCTGATATTGGCTGGCTGAAGAGATGCAGTTTATCCATGTCCGACTCAATACTGAATCAACATTTTTAGTGAAAACGGTGCATTTATTAAACAGGTGTGTGCATCTTTAGGTCTAATGTTGCTGACCTTAAAACCATGCTCCTTTCAGCCTCCCTTTATAAGCCCAGCTTATATTACCCTCTGCATGTGCTTAAAAACCCCAATTTGAGTCCATCTCATTTTTGTACTGGGAATGTCTGAGTGTGAGGTCAGTGTGTGTCGGTGTCAGTTTGTTTGGTGACAGTGTGAAACAGCAGAGCTGGTCTGTGATTGTAGCTTCATGTACCGTTTGTAACGTGTTGGTCTGGTCATGGTCGTGTCGTCCTGTGTGCTCATGCAAACCTGTGCTGGTGGTTGCTGTCTTGCTTACTTTCCTGGTCAAACAAAACGGATGCCGTTGTGAGTGCTGAGCTTAACTCACTGCATGATGTGACGTTACCTTAACCTCAGACCGGATGCTGCTGCGTTTTACACACAGGGGGTGACAACAACATAAATGAAAACATCACATGATAAAACACATCAGAAACTGTTCAATTTAAATATGGAAAACCAAAGTGTACAATTTCACATAAATAATTAAATTAATAAATGAGACATTATGGAGTAATGACATGTAGACAAAACTGAAATATATATGACACTTTTTTCATTTATTTAGTATCACATTATATCAACTATCTTTCGTTGGGTACTTTTACATAATGATCAATCTTTTCAGTTTTTTTTTTTTTAAATATTAATTACACAGAACATGAGGTGTGTTTTCACTTCAGATGAATAAATAAAAAAACTAAACAATGAAGAGTTAAATAAAGAAATGTAAACAGAAGAAGGGCGTTCTGGGTAAATATATATTTTCTGCTTCTTCCAAATTTCCTTAAAATTTCATCACTTGAAGCTTCACTCACAAGGTTGTTTTTTTTCCATTACAAAGATTTCATGAATGATATCATACCAGTTCTCTATAGATGGGGTGTCTGGCTGAAGCAATTTCTTTTTGGTTGCTTTTCCAAAAAGGAAATTTTGTTGTAAAATTTGTAGACATTGAAAGTAGAAGTTCAAAAAGGAGTTCATCCCACTTAAATACAATTTTTGCCCCAAATACAGTTGTAAATTCAGTTCCAAAACCAGTGGTAGGTTGGCTTCCTTGGGGCCACAGTTCCCCCAGCAGCTGGAAGAGTTTGAGTGGTGAGGCTTCTGAGCAGGTGTAATAAACATCTACTAAGACTCTTTCAGCCAGAAAATACAATGTTCACTTGGAAGAATGACACTGATTGCAAAAAAAAACAAAAAAAAACAAACTAAAACCACTTTAAAACAAAACTGAAAAAAGCAGCATAGAATAACATTTTTATGAGCTGAGCTTTAAAGGTCCAGTGTGTACGATTTAGTGCCCTCTAGTGGTGAAGTAGGAGAACTGAAACCTCTCTCGTCTGCCAAGCCTGTAGGAGAAATATGGAGGCTAATGTTAAAATGATAATGGCCCTGTCTACAGCAAGTGTTTGCTTTGTCCATTCTGGGCAACTATGGAACAACATGGTGGACACTGGGAAGAGAACCTACTCCATATGTAGATATAAACAGCTCATTGTTATGAATGATATATACCCTTTGTGCCAATAGATGCCCCTAAATCGAACACACTGGACTTTTAAAAATATGTCGGATTATTTCATAATTTCATAGTTTTACTTATATTTTGTCTGCATTCATCCACATTGATTCTCATATATTGTTTATTTTATAATGTCTTTTTTATTGATTTAATGTTAAATACTTTCAGTCTCAAATATACAGAAAACTTTGGTAGATGGTGTCAAATTGGATTTGTTTAAACTCGTCTCAAGCAGGTGTTCAAATATTCCACCAGACGTCCTGGTGGAATATTCATCCACATTGATTCTCATATATTGTTTATTTTATAATGTCTTTTTTATTGATTTAATGTTAAATACTTTCAGTCTCAAATATACAGAAAACTTTGGTAGATGGTGTCAAATTGGATTTGTTTAAACTCGTCTCAAGCAGGTGTTCAAATATTCCACCAGACGTCCTTAAAGTCCTGATGTATGGCCACGATATCAAGGGCACCGGAGGTGTTCTGAGGTGAAAGGGCATCTCTGCACCTTTTGGGGCATTTGATATTGTGTTAAATGTCGAGGTGTTTTCATTTCTTAGTCAACCCCCTGTAGGTAGGTCTGAATGTCACACCTTCCCATCACTGTTGACCAGGGTCACTGATACCTGTGGCTTAACTATAGCACCAGGACTTGTGCAACAGCTTTCAATGTTTAACCTGCGTTTTTATTCTCCCACTAGCTGTCAGAGGACGCCCTCCTACAAACATCCAGGTAAACTATAGCGAGATGAGCCTGATTGTAATTTTCTGTGTCTGTTCAATGTCCCTGCTGCACTTTGACAGATCAGTTAACTTGGATGAAATTGGGAGCATTTCCTTTATTAATTTCTGCTCGTCTCTGGTGGTGGGGAACGTGTCGTTTGAGTGTTTTTTAAGGATTGTGGGATGTGGCTAATCCAACACTTACTCTCTTGATCAATGATTTTTTTGGGGTGATTTCATGGTGCTTCGTCCTCTTTCTCTTGTTGCCACAAGCACGTAATACAAACACTGAAGTAACATCTGTCTGCTTGTACGTTCCCAGATTGCAGCGGTCACACCTCTATCCTACAAGCACCTGAAGGAGCGCGAGTGAACAGCAGCAAGGACTCGCAGCAACGGTGGCAACGGCCACTTTCAGGGTCCCGTAACCAGTCGGGTCAGAGATGTCTGCCATCATGCCTGATCTGAAAAGAGGAGGAGGAGAAGAGGAGGGAAAATATAAGAAGAAAAAGAGAGATGTGCTGACTGGGGGGGAAGGGATCAAAAGGGGTTAAGCAGTCTTTTGACTTGCGTCTCTCTGCTCCGTCCTCTGTCCAATCCCAACAACTCCCGACCCCCCACGCATGCCTGCAGAGCAGTGCCCTGCATTATTTTTAACATATCTACTCAGATGACAGGCATGACTTTTTCTTTCTTTTACTTCTTCTTCTTCTTTTTTTTTTTTTTTTTTAAATACTAGCTTACAAATGAATGCATACACGGCTGCCTTGTCAGTAGCTCTATCCAACTGCTGTGTTTTAACAAGCAGTTGTAATAATATCCACTCCAAGAATGGTTCACCTGCATGAAAGAAGGCTCTAAAGAACGCTTCACTCCACTGATATTCAGTCACTGTATTCTGCAAAGTTTTTAATTAAGACATAATGATCTCATCCTCTCCAATGATTACACTTTAAAACGGTTATTCTACTTTAGCGTTATTACGCTTTTCAACGGTTATTCTTTAAATGGTTATTAGGCTTGGGTGGTATCAAGGTATCACGGTATATTAGGATATTTACAAATTCAAAAGGTGTGACTTTCAAATCCATGAAAAATACAGACCCTCCTCTTTATAGATCAGGAAACGACACAGTTGTTCCACTTAGACTTCCGGTCCAGCCACTACTACACGTTAACAGCAGATGAAATACTGAATTTAAGTCTACCTGACCTGAAAAACACACTGTGGGAAACGGCGAAATTAGTTTTAGGAACTTGGCACTCAATGGTAGGTTGTTCCTTTTGACGATGTATAAACTTGTCAGTAATAAAAGTCTGCTGATTCCCAGTGCAAAGCGTGGATTGTAGTGATCAAAGGAAAGAACTGGATACAGTTGGGAAATTGCAAAGTCTGTAGTGCTGATGTCATAACGCTTTTTTTGTGGGCAATAAAATACAAGACAGATGCACAGCACGCACAAATACAAATGCTCCTCTCTTCCTCTGTAGACTGTTGGCTAGCATTTGTTAGCTTGAGCCAGTGAACCTACCAGTAATGAAATCAGGGCTACAGACCCTGGAGTCTCCCAACAGTGTCCGGGTCTTTCGTTTGACTGCTGCATTCCACCCTTTGTGCTGGTTCGTTTACCGTAAACTTGAATTGATAGCCCGGGCTATTATTAGCTTAAATCACTGAAATCAATAGGCCTGTATTTGGGACAAGTGTCTATATGGCAGAGGCCTTTAATTCCTTTCACACACAACTGTTGTATTAAAATTAGGCCTCAGATAATATATCAATTGTGAATAATTCATTTGATCTACCTCAAACAAAAGCCACTCAAGGATTACAGCACCCAACATACCGACACACTTCATCCTGTTAGAACTAGTCACAACTTGAAAAACCCTTTGGATTCCTTAGATCTGAGCACCCTTGCGGACTAAAGAAATATGAATAACTTAATTAAGGTAATTGAAGAATGGGCACATAATTTGAGGTGTTTACACATCTGAAGAACTTCTATAAGAAAAAGAAGGACTGCTTGGCAACCAGACCAGGTGTCTAATTGAGACAGGTGTTTATTTGTCAAAATGTGTAGCAACACTGGGCGAGTAAAAGGGACTGGGCTTTTAATTGGGGCTAGGCTTTTAATTAAGTTTAGGGTATTTACCGAAGCCAGAGACTTTTATTTTGAGATCAAGTTAGTACCTTGTTGAAGGGAACAACCTACAATTGAGCAGCAAAGTCCTAAAACTATTTTCCCATTGTGTATTTCAGCTCAGGAGGACTAAGGTTTAGCATTTCATATGCTGTTTTCGTCCACAAGTGGCTGGACCAGAAGTCTAAGAGGAACAACACTGTTGTGTCCTAGGAACCAAAAGACGCCTTGAAACTATCTATATTAAGATGTATTGTATGTAGTGCACATCGAGCGCCACCAGAAGTCATTGTCTACCAGTGGAACAGGCAGCTGAGCTGTCAAACATGGCGACAGTGAGTGGTGGGGATAACCTTACATGACTGTAAACAGCCGGGAGCAACGGTTGAGAGAGGCTGCAGGGAAAACGGCGTATTTGCACATCTAGCTCGGTGAATAAAGGTAGCACCACACACAAGTACCGTCATATACTGTATACCCCAGTGAAATTTCATGAAGGTGTGACAAAAACAGATACTGCCCAAGCCTAATGGTTATATGTTTCAGGAAATGCACTCCTCTACGGGTCCAAATCATTTAAGATGAAAAGTTACTGAAGATGATTTCAGACTGTTAGAACATGTTTCTGGTTTATAGATGATTCTATGATTGTTTCCACTGATGAATTATTTTATGAATACTAAGATATAAGAGAAGTTAACGGAGGCCATATTACCACTCGATCCAAAAAGTGTGTATGTGTGTGTGTGCGTGCAAGATTGAGAGATAGATTAGAGACGTTAAGCAATGAAACATTGCTTGGATGCTCGGAGCATGACCTAAATCGTCCAACCTCAGAGATAATTTAAGAGTCAATTTAAGATGAGAAAATTAATATATGTGCTGTACTGTATATATAGCTTAGAGATGTATGATAGCATCTGCTCAAAGCCAAAAAGATGAATCAGATTCTGTCCACGCTAGTGTGACCTGAAAGTGACAAGTCAGTGTGTGTGTGCCTGTGTGTGTTACATAAGTGCGTGCTGGATGAGAAAAGCCAGCCATGTGTCGTGAAAACCAGGATTACTTGAACCTCATCGATGTAGTACGGTTAGAAATGTCCTGCACTATTAAGGAAGCTGGTTTTGTCATTGCGTCTCTGAGGCACATGAATATATGCCTGAGCACACGCACATATCAGATAGACGAGAACAAACACACAATAACCACACACGTCGTACATATAAATGCGCACATGCACTAAAGCCTAAATGAGGTATTTATGTTCATCACTCATTATCTAGTTTGCATCATTTGTCTCGGGCAGGCTGACATAGGAGTGTGACGTAAATCAACTCCAGACCTGCAGAGAAGTTAATGCCACTGTGAGGCTCCACGCTCCGGCTCCTCTTTCTGTTCTTGGTCCAGTTTGCTGACCAACAGGATGACAGAGTGGACTGTTTGGCCTTTTCTTCTTTCTTTTTGTGTGCTTCATACATTCCATATAAACATGCCGTGATTTTAAACACTTAGAAATAGTTTCTGAATATTTTTTTCTGTTGTTTTTTTTTTTTCTTCCCACAAACATGTTATTGTCTATTGGCATATTTATTGTTAAGTGTACTTTTACTCACAAATGCTATACTTTTATTACATGAGTCTTTTTTTTATTGTGGAGAGTGGTCAGCTTTGTGCCAGTTGAGTTGGTCTGTGTTACTCCAGCCCTGATGTGAGCCCGTGCCAATCCTGTTCAGTAGTCTTTGTCATACATGCAAAGACAGGCAGCCCCCCCAACACACTCCCAATGTCCCAGAGTTGAACCAATGCCACTCTTTATACAAAGTTATCTCAACTAATGGTTTAAACCGATGAGTTCCTGTCACTAATCGTTTGTTTTGTGTCACAGGATCTGTCAGTATGGTGATTTTACAGTTTATTACTTTACTGATCCCTGATAAGGGGAGACACCTCAGGTGAATAGAGTAAATTTTAACATATAGATATCAACATAAAACTCCCCCAGTTGAGATAATAATTTTTTGTATGATGAATTTTCTGGACTTTTATGTTAAAATATGCAAATGAGGCATTATCTAATAAAATATGCATCATTTACATATATTCCAAGGGCAGAAATCTGAACACTGGAAACCATGTCCAAAATTCTTGTTTTATTGTGTTAACATATTAGGTCAAATGTTTTTATTGGGGGAATTTTAAATATCTCTTTCTAAATCAGAAAATACTGTCAACAACTATACAAAAAATTAAAACCTTCAGAATATAGGCATGAATCAAACTGTAAAGTTTGGTGGATGTAAGTGATACTAAAATGAAGATTTTTCGCTCAGAAAAATTTCATTTTGAGAAAATGTCCTTTATATTTCATGTTTTATATTATAAAATATGACACCACAGGATGTTAGAGCAAAAGAATTAACTACTACAAACTTTTCCAGTTGAGTACTTACATTAAGACAGTTATTTTTTGTATGACTAATTTTCTTAAATTGTATGTTTAAATATGCATATTAGTAATTAATATGCACTGATTTGCATACATTTCCAGAGCAGAAATCTGTTTAATGGTTAAAACCACATTTAGCATTTTTGTTTTATTTTGCTGACATATGAGAGTCAAATGGTTTTACAGAGGGAATTTTGGATATCTCTTTTAATCACTTCATAAATTAGACAATACTGTCATCAGCCATACAAAAATCCCTTTTTCATTTATTTTTTGGGAATAAAAGGTTGTATAAATCAGGCTTTGAGTGATGTATAAAAAAAACTCTAAAAACTTCTTCAGAATAGAGATAAGAATAAAACTAAAGCTTGGTGCATGTAAGTGATACTGAAGTGAAAACTTTTGGCTCAGAGTTTGAGGGGAAAAAAACTATATGTATTGTCATATTTTATACATTGTAGACAAAAAATATGACACCACAGGGCAAAAAAAGAACTACAAACTTTCCCAGTTAATCACTTTCAAACAGTTTTTTGTATTACAGATTTTCTTAAATTGTGTGTTCAAGTATGTAAATTAAACATTATCTTATTAAATATGTGCAATTTACATAAGTTCCAGAACAGAAATCTGACTAAAATAAACACCTAAATGTGCATTTTGAACTCATTCCTTTCACTGATTAAATTAAGACATATTATGGAACCAAATTGCCCCAAATCTCCAACCTGACCGGTGCCGTTTCACCTGGGGCGTCTCACCTCAAACAATAACTCCAGTACAGTACTCTCTGGTACTGGGCTTGTATTTCACCGCACTGACTGTAGCCTGACATTTCTGATTCAGTGCACGCGCAGAGTGGCAGCCATAACGCCAAAACATTAAGATGATGTTTATTTGTTCTTAACAAATGGAAAAATGTACATGCCTTTCAGCGTCATTTTCTACTAAGCTTGTTTTTCCGATGTTAGGAACATGAAGGAGGCTGCTCTTTACTCTCACCTCCAGACTGCACTGTGCCGGGGACACCGGATGTTAAGAGGACACACCGAGAGGGGCTGCCTGCTTTGTTAAAATAAAATAAAAAAAAACCAACAACCTTTAAGTGACGTCAGAGATGCTATTTTCAGAGCTTAAAAATATCTTGGAATCTAACGTTTTGCCTGTCTAAATGAAAAGTATAAAAGAATGGATTGTATTTTTAATGCAACCTTTTTCCAGCCACTTTTGTAAGAAAATCAAAATGTTGAGAAAAAAAAAAAAAAAGCACGAGAGGCTCTGTGGTTGTGGACGCTGTCCCTGTCTGCGAGGGGTGGAGGTGGACGTCTTCAGGCACCTCAGTGACCCTGTGTCACGCAGCAGGGACACCCCGCCACCTCCAGCCCTTTGGGTGTCCAGCCTCAACACTCCAAACCTCCAAGCTGAATGTACCTCTTTGAAACTAGTCTGTTCAAAACCTGAAGATTTTCTGTAATAAAGCAGAATGTTTTGAAGATGACGTCTTCTAGTGCTCTGTCACACACACGGTTATGTCAGCAGGTTCTGTGTGATGTAAGGATGTGTGGGCGGCTGAGAGTGTGTGTTTGTGTGCGTTTGACCACACTAAGCAGATGCTGTGCGGTAATGAGATGGCTGAGAGGCTAAGCTGGATCAGCTGAGTGGCTGCGTATCAGGACGGCGTATTGCTGCTCTCCCGCTGCTCCGTGTGTGGCCTCACATCAAGAAAACATCAAGCGCTGTGAGTCACTGAGTGGAGCCTTACACACATTTATATATATATATCTGTTTTCTCCACTTTAGTGTCTGCTGTTTATGAGCACTCATTCACTCAGGGTGGTTGTGGGCTCAGCAGTGGGGAGTCGAGTTGAGAAAGCCTCTGTGTATCAGGATGTACACAATGACACCCTTTCATATTTGTTCTGTTTGAATGTGATTGTTGTGTATTAAAGGCTGTGCTTCGCATGGGCCAAACTTGTTGGCTGAGGGTGCGGTAGATTTTCATTTTCTGTTTACAATAGATCTATTCTCCACTGTGTGTGCATCTATGTTATAGTAAAGCTGGAGGAAGTGGGGACATGGACATGGCAGCCAGACAGCCTAACAATCCAGCCTACTGTAGTATAGTCAGCCTTATACTGAAGGCATAGAAAACTGCACAAGGGAGCACGAGGGAAGTGAGAGGAAAAGTTGGGAGGGAGTTGGCGGCGTGTCAGGAGCAGACTCTTGAGCTCTGCTCGGTGCAGAGCTGACGCACTAAAACCCAGAGAGGGAGAGGAGGGGAGAGGAGAGGAGGGGAGGGGAGGGGCGACAGAGGGAGACAGACAGCAGTGGCTAGATGGAGCCTAGTTTGTTTTGAAGTAGCTGCTGCTGCGAGCAGGACAGTCTGCCGGCACTACTGTGTGTGTGTTTGTGTGTGTGTATATGAGAGGAAAACCTCACTGCACCCAGTCTGGGCTTATGTGGACAGGTTTTCTGTTGGAGACACTCTATGCAGCTCAAGGTCAGGAAGATCCAGCAGCCGCCTCGGGGAACTGTCCCATCTGGATCTTTGGACCCCGCAGAGGCAGGTGGGCGCAAGTTTCCCTGTCCCTCGGTCACAGGGACACTATGCAGGGCTATGGGACTCTGAGGAGGATGTGAGGCCTGGACTACTGTCAATACCTCCCACGACAGCGTCAGTTCTTCCAGCCTGATCCTGTGTGGAGTCGGAGTCGAAGGGGAATGGGCCCGGCCTCACTGCAGGAGGAGAGAGAGACGGAGACAGAGTCCAAGGGGGAGATGGAGGGCTACCGCTGCCTTCTGCAGGCCGGCTCCCAGCTGGAGAGCACTCTGCAGCGTGAGTACGCATGATGCTGACTGTCCTCATTTAACTCCTGCTGGCCACTAGAAGGCTTTTGTATATAATCCTGTGGCTACCCTAAAACTGTTTCCCCTGACTAAATTTGGCAGTGTTGTTCTTAGCAGGCTGAAACTTAAAGACACTGCAGCACAAGTCCATTTAGTTTGATACACAGTGTTCATTTGTGACTTCTGAGGATTATTACAGGAAGTAACAGGAGTACTGCAGCCTGTGTGTGAGGTTAGTCAGTGGTATTGATGTGCCAGTTCATGCAGCTTTGCTCCAACACCGGGCCATTGCAGGGATTATGTCAGCTATTTTAAGCCATCACAGATGGATAGATATTTATCCATAGTGATAATTTGTAGCTGCTGATGTCAAATAACCCATTAGGAAGAAAAAATAGGATGTTAAGAAAGTGCATAATGCAGCTTTCATCACTCAGGATATGTGTGACATGTATTGAATTACGAGGCTAATAAACTGCCAACACTTTATATCCTAAAGCAGCGACTGAATTTACAGAAAGGAAAAACTGAGGGTGTTTCTTTATACAATAATGTCATTAACTTGAAAAATCTTTCCCAAAAGCAATGTTTAAAAGCACCACAACAACATTACCCTCACCATTTGTCATCACTCTGAAGCTTTACTTTGCAAATGGCACGTAAAACTGGTGAATGAAGGTAAGCTTATGGACAGAAATAGTGTCCGATGTGATTGATGGCTCCACGGAGGAGCTTCCTCCAGAGACTAATGTGATTACTGTGGGATCTTGGCAGCCTTGAGTTATTGTTTAATTGATGCGCCTTTGCCTTTTTATGTCTCCTGTGGGTTCATCATACCTGAGCTAGGGTGTGTAGGTTACAGAGACAAGGCCACGCTGAGTTTCTATTTATACCAGGTAACATTTTTTTCCCTCTCTGTGCGTGAAATGTGAGCCTTCCTCTCAGGGTTTGTCCTAATCTTCTTACTGCGGATGCAGTGGTGAGCATAAAGAACACACTGCTGTGTGAAACAGTAACCAGGGAGTCATCATATACTTCATGGGTGATGATACATTATCCATCATGTAGCTCACCTATTGCCCTCTCCCTTCTACACCAGAAGTGTGTGAACTGCCTTTGGCTCATTTAAGGAATGTGAGAGATTAAGCTTACAGTATACACAGTAATCATCATGACACAGGACCTCATGACTGAGTGGTTAGGCAACACCCAACAGAGGACTTTTCTCCCCAGGGTGTACAATCTAAATCTTCGTTTTGGTCTTGTCCTGCTTATCAGTTAAAGTCTGTGTGAAACCATAAACAAGTATTCCAGCTGGTGCAGTATACCATGAACAAATATAATGTTCTCCATGCTGACAGCAGTGTGATAAATACCACACAGTCTAATAATACTTTATGACAGAAAGCCGTGGGAATAATGAATCACCAGACATTACAAAGGTTAACAGGTCATGGCGCAGTAAAGGCAACATTTTCCTCCTTTGACCACCACTTATACACACTTAAGGCCAGTGCATACTTTCCTCACACATGCAGCCCAAAATTTGTGACCGCACGGACTGTATGCTTACATAGCAAGCGCATCAACTGCAGCATGCTCCAGTTATAAATCTCTTATTTCTTGCACCAGTATACTGTATTCCTCATCCCTGGTCCTATTCTTGTTAAGCAGTCACTTATTATATATTTTCTTTTGCATTTTTTCTTGTTGTTCAGCTTAAAAACAATCACAGGAGCTTTTCCAAGTGTCATGACCTCACTATTTTCTTTCCTAATGCACCTGCTTCTTGTTCTTGATTTTATGGTAGTTGGCAAACAACGTTGTAGAGCATTACCGCCACGAACTGAAATAGAGTATGGATCGGGAAATGCACAGACTTCAAAAAACAAACAGACCTGGACCTTCAATGGACCTTTCGCTAAGCCCCGCCCCTTTGTGATAATCTGTCAAGCTGTCGGAGTAAGCATGGAGCCCACACTGTAACTAACTGCACTCCCTGAAGAAATATCATCATATTTTTGAAAAATGAAACAGTGATTGCAGAGAGAAGCAGACAGAGGGGTCTACAGTCTGTGTCTGAAGGATATATCCAGGATGTCAAACTGACTCAGCAGCAACAACAGGTTCAAAAGACAAAGATAGTTAGAAGCTAAAGCCGAACTATAGGCTACAGATCACAGTGTAAAAGTGAACCACCACATCACTGCTGATCGCCACACAAGACAATGAATATAAAGGGAAACTTTGCTGATATTGAACCAGCTGTGTGGCATCACAGTGTGTGCAGATGAACTGTGTTTGGCTTCTCCCCCGTGCCGCTGCCAGCACCCAGACCTCCACCGCCTTCCAGGGGAAGTCAAACAGCGGTCATCTGCGCACACTGCGATGACACACAGCTGGTTCAGTATCAGCAAAGTTTCCCTGCTTCCCTTCACTGGTTCCTGTACAGCAGGGTCGGTCTTTGTTTCACTGTTATAATCATTAAAAAGCAAAAGCAGCATGTGTATACATTCAGTAGGCTATATCTTCAGTAGCTAGCTAGCTAACCCTACACTTTTCAGGGTTTGATTTTGGTTTTGGAACAGGGAAGAAACGTATATCTTTTTCCAACCTCTCCAGGTAATGAGTATCATTAATACATGACGTGCCCCAGGCACAACATTTAGCTCCAAATCCACAAAACCAGCCTGAAAATGAAGGAAATCTGAAATGATTTCATTAGAGTCAATGGAGCACAGCTGCGTTGTTGTCGGACTCTGGTCTGAGCCGGCCGGATGCTACGTTATGATTGCCAGCCTGCATCCAGGGGCGGGACTTGGAACTCAGTACAAATGTCTTCCACAGTAACCACACCATTTACCTAGTAGTACACCACCTCTTAAAATACGACCACACCACTGCCTATGTCCGCTATGACTCAGCTGTCTACAGGGCTTTAATTAGAAGCTGAAATGTGAAATCCTTCCAGAAACAACACCTTACCTTTTTTTTCAGTGCTTAAACTTCAGCTGACATTTCAACTACTTTAACTGCCTCTGCTGCACCTCCCACCCTTCTCACATGCAAACAATTAACATTTAAGACATTTTAACCAGTTTACCATGTTTGCTTCTGACATTTTCAGCACAAATGAGCACAGAGAGTTTTCTTTTTAGAACGTTGCCTTTTCTGGTTGTCTCAACAGCAGTGTGGCAGATGCCAAAAACAATATTATATGATAGAAAGCCACATGAGTCATGGTAAATCACTAAACACTACAGAGGCTATCAGCCCATATAACAGCAAAATATTCCTCCTTCCACAGCACCAAATATTTTCATCTATTTGTGTCACATATTCCTGCACAAACTACCAAACATCTTCAAACCAAATAACCACATAACTGTCACAGGGGCTGCCCAGCCAAAGATATGTGAAGCTATTGTCTGGGGTTTACTACCTAAGCCTCTCTGGTCTAAAACCAATCTAGTTTTCGTGTGTCCCTGTGGGTAGAATACACAATTTTCTTCTACCCTTTTCTATCAGAATGCAGCCACACAGCAGTCTAATCCCCTTAGCATTGAAAGCTTTGTTTAGCAGAAATATCTCATGACCTAAAAGCAGTATGAGTTTAGGCCTCTGTGTACTGTTTGTATGTGTAAGAGGGGATTTCTTGCTCTGCAAGGGATTACGTGTGTCCGCTTTTTGGGTCTTTACAAAATCAGACTGAGTACAACATCCACATTGTCTATGTGTACTCTCTACTCTTAAAACCAGCCTCTTGTTACTGTCTTTCTGTAAGATTCACTAAGATTTACTCTACTCTACTATGTGAGTAAAATGTGGTGCTGCAGCATCTATTACTGTCAGTATAGAAAATAATCTTATGTCCCTTCTGTTTTTCTGCACAGAACACTTTAGTTAATATTCAGACAGAAGTCATGTTTAAACAGCCTCAACGTGCGTGGATTTAATATTTTACCAACCTATTAAACAGACATCTTATGGTGTCTATAAAATGTACACACACCCATTTGACTCCTTATACATGCCTTATTTTGTAGAGTTTTCCTACTGATCATTGTTAAAAAAAAAAAAGCCTAATAAAATAATCTGTGATTTCGTGTTGTAAAATAATAAAGTGTGAAAAACTACAAGGTGTTTAATGTGTTTTATAGGAGTGGTATGTAATGAAATCAGTGTAGATGGTAATCACTGTTTGGACAACAGATATAAGCTCCCCGCCTCCAGCTTTGTGCGTAGACCGAAAGGATTGGTCTTGGAGTCTTGATCTGTTTGACTGGCAGCAAATCTCTGTTTCCATCCACACTGGCAGAGTTTCCTCTTCCTCTAAGAGCAGAGGAGCAAACAGAGGTTATTTGACTTTCGCCTGTGCACACCGTCCTGTCTGTGGCCCGGAAAGGTTGTGACGCAAGCTCAAAGAGAAGCACAGCATGTCCTACTCTGACCACCTGTAGCTATTTAAACTCTGTGTGTGTGTGTGTGTGTGTGTGTGTGTGTGTGTGTGTGTGTGTGTGTGTGTGTGTGTGTGTGTGTATGTATGCATGAGTTATTTTTGCAGTTTAGTTTAGTTTCACATACATGTAAATAAAATGCAGGCAAAAGAAATTAAAAGTTAAAACGCTGTGCAGGAGAGGTTAATGAAGTGTTAAAATTCTTTGCAAATTAGAGTCCTTTTCAGATGTTTTTTGAATAACGCTAATGTAGATGACGATTGTAGAGATGGAAGAAGGTTGTTCCAAAGAGATGGTCCTTTGTATTCCAATGAACATTGATTAAGAGAAATCTGACAATATGGAGGATAAGGGTCCTTTGAGTGTCTTGTGGAATATGAGTGAATGTCTGAGGAAGACTTTAAAAAGTTCTGAAAAACACTGGTCAAGTCATGAGTGAGACACATATTTATACAAGAATACACAAGTCTGGTTTATGTTAACTTTAAAAGTTGATATTTTCTAAAGAGAGAAACGGATGATTTGCATTTTTTGGAAAGCTAGTCACTCTCAAAAATGTCTTTTGAATTAGAAAAATCTTGAGAGATAAGTGGGCCATGTGGCAGCCCAAGCAGTATTACAATACATAATATGAGGGACAAGTGAACAAACTCTACTTAAGGTACCAATTGACTTAATAGTCTTTTTATAGACAAGTTGAATATGGTATTTCCAAGTTAGTTTTGATGTTGTTGTCTATGAAAATTAGGCTTTATCTTTGTTATATTTTTTATTTTTGTCACAAAATATCAAGTTTGATTTTTCAATATTGAGAGAGAGTTTGTTCATCTGAAACCATTCAGAAATAGATGATGGCTCTTCATTTGCTCCTCTAAAATTTTTATGTCAAAATACCAGACATGTATCATCAGCAAATAAAAAAGGCAGTACATTTTTACAGACCCTAGAACAAGAACAAAAGAGGTCCAAGAATGGAGCCCTGGGGTACTCCACAAAGTAGCTTAGTTCTATATGAATTATAGCTACTAACAGAGACATACTGTTCTCTGTCTGTCAAATAATCAAGCAGCCATTTAAAGCAACACCATGAAAGCCATGTTTCTGTAATTTTGCAATACAGATGTTGTGATCAACAGTGTCAATCGCCTTTGACAAGTGTAAGAATATGCCAAGAGTAAGTTTCTTGTTGTGTAAGGCTGTAGTGATTTCGTTAACAAGCTGCATGTTTTTCCGAAAACCATATTGATGGCCATACAGTATGTTGCTCTCATCCATGTGCTTTTTCATTCTGGAATATACTAGTTTTTCAAGAACTTTAGAAAAACATGGTAAAACAGATATAGGACCTGTTCTGAGCATTAAAAGTTAAAACATGCGTGAGAGGCTCAACAATAGACAAAACAACTTTCTTAACAAGGCTAGATCTTATTTCATCATGCCCTGCAGAGGGTTCTTTCATCTCTAGTATAATCTTCTACACTTCTTTAGAGGTAGGAGGGTTAAACATGCTTATGCAATGATACTGGTTGATTTATTAAACTGATGTTGCTTTAGTGCTTTGTACTTTATAAATGTCCTTGTTTGATTGACTATAAGGCATTTCAGTTGGCGAGTTAGTGGTCAGACAGGGTGAAGGAGGAGTGCAGTACCTCCACAAACTGGCAAGTGTATTAACAACGTTGCAGTTTGCAGCACAGTCTGCCCTTCCTTTGATCAAACACTGTAGAGGTCCGCAGTGTGCATGCTTGTGTATTGGTGTGGTGGTTTTTTTTAGATCAGCTTTAGTACATTTAGAACTGCTGTTGTAATTTATCAGATTTTGTCTTTGGCATCCTATTTATAAGATCTGAAACTGTTACATTACATAAAACCCAGGACCCGTGTGCTGTTCTACATCTCACTAGTTCACACATTGTTTTATATAAATAATTACAGCACAGCAGGCCTGCATATTGCAGTTATCTCGATGGAAAATGTTAACAACATGACGTTTATTTGTTTAAAACCTGTCTCAGCTTCCTGAAGCTCTCGTGGCTCAGGGTACAAATGGTTATGTAACTATTCCAGCGTGACGGTAACTTTACCCTGCATCTGTGTGTGCACAGTCCGGCCATTGGCCCTG
The DNA here is from genome assembly GCF_011397635.1 of Epinephelus fuscoguttatus. NCBI lineage: Eukaryota > Metazoa > Chordata > Actinopteri > Perciformes > Serranidae > Epinephelus > Epinephelus fuscoguttatus. Next base: position 18,950,960 of record NC_064760.1, on the reverse strand, counting down.
CTGTGGCCCGCCTTGGCTCAGCTCCTTTCTGTTACAGACGCACATCAAATATTCAGCAGGTACCAGCAGAGCTCATTACTTGCTCCCTGACAGCCTGACGGACACTGTTACTGCAGTCGACGCATGGAACATAACACCTTCTCCTCCTCTCTCTCGGTTTCTTTTGCCCTCTGTTGTCTTTTTCTGACTCTGTGTTTTTGCTTCTCTTCTCCAATTTATTTTTAATGTCTTTCCATTATGGATGAGGAAACAATAAATTGTGAGCAAATTGACCGCCTTGCTAATCTGCTGCATTAACCACTAAACAGTTTAGTGCCTTAGTACTGTTTAGTTTTTGCTCCTATTTCTGCCATTATGATTCTTGTTGGAGAGAAAGCTGGATAGTTACATTAGAGTTTCCTTCACTCTTTACTCTGTTTACATGATTTAATGTTCAAAAAACACATTATTTTTCTCATACTCTCGCCTGAATATACCTGTATTCACCCTCTGTCTGAAACGCTCCAAAAAAGTCCAGTCTGCTCTGATTGGTCAGTGTTTCTGGCACAAGATTAAAAAAACACACATTATGTGATGCTGACTGATTTACAATTACCAAGACCTGGATGACTGAGAATCGTCACTAACATGCTGACTGATGTTTTTTTGTTTGTTTGTTTGTTTGTTTTTTTACATCTAAAGTGCATGTTTGTTTTCCTTTTTATTGGTCTCCAAACTATAGACAGTAAATGTAGTGATGGATGTATCTAGCGTGACGTCACCCATTGGTTTGTGGACTTCAGAAGTTCGGCATTTCAGCTTTCGCCATTTTGTGTTTTTTGGGGGGGGCAGGCCAAAAGTGACCATATTTGGATGAGAGGTTGGTACTGTGGAGGAGTGAGGGGTGGTTTTAACTGAGAAGCTGAAGAGACTATCAGCAGACAGCCTGTCACTCAAAGCGACCACGGCCTTAAATGTAAATGGGTACATTATATAGAAATAATTAGCGCCACCTCCTTACAATAATAGGAAATATTATGGAGAGAGCTGGCTGAAGTTAGCCCTCCTGAATATAACTTAATAACAGTTTGAAGGTTGGTTATTTATTGATAATCAAATACATACGTGCTGTATGTGCGTGCAACACAGTGACACTATGTGATGTGGTTAATTGAACTCTGGTCAGTCATAATAAGTTGAACCTGCCCTGCTTGGTTGCGTATCATGGTTGAGCTAATGTTATATGCAGCTGCTGGACAGAGCCATGATCTGTTTGGACCAATAACAAGAAAAACAAATATGCACATTTAGATAAAACTAGTCCATACCCATTGGTAGCTTTGTCACCTTCTACCTATGCCAATCCTCAATGCCTATGTGCAGTTTCACATAGATTGACCACGTCAGTGAGTAGAAAAATGGGGGACAAACAGAATGACTGACTGACAGAATGACACACTCACAGTTTCCGTGATAATATACAGAATACCATACCATGACTTAGTCATACCAAAAATTAGAAAAAACCCCCAAACACATTTGGCCACAGGGGGAGCCACAGCGATCAGTCGCATTTTAGCCATTTTTAAGCATTTTTCTGTTGTTATAGCGCCACCCAGTTGCCAATTAGAGTTAAATTTCTCCAGTCACCTTGAGGCGTCCTGTTCTACATATCTACCAAGTTTAGTAAAAATCAATATGGCGGTTAGGCCTAGATAAGAAATTAGCTCTCTAGCGCCCCCATTTTGTTTGAGGGGATCAATAATGGAGGGGTCCCCTCAGATTATGTGTGCTCATATGCCTACAAAGTTGCGAGGTGATCGGTGAAACCCTTGAGATGTTATACACCTTTATGTGATGAGCCACGCCCTCTGCAATATTCATTGCCTTATAGAAGCTCAGTTTTAGTAAGTTTTCCAACTTTTGCCAAGAGGGAACTTCAGATATTGGTCCCTAGATTATGTTCACTGAGTTTCATGCAGATCGGTCAAACTTCCTAGGAAGAGATCGATTTGAAGTGTTTTTCAAAAAATTCAAAATGGAGGAAAATCAATATAACCGGAAGTTATGGGTCTTTGAGGCAAATTTGTTCCTCATGAGGAGAGGCATCTCTGTGCAAAGTTTCATGTCTCTACGACATACAGGGCATGAGATATGCCCATTCAAAGTTTGCAATATCAATCGGTTACTATAGCGCCCCCCTTTGGCCAATTGATGTAATATTGCTTCATTCACATCCTCCCATGACCCTCTACCACTGTGCCAAATTTCACATAGACTGACCAAGTCAGTGAGGAGAAAAACGTGGAACAGACACACACACAGACAGAGTTTTCGTCATTATATACTCAGATAAGATATGTCAGTCAACATCACACAGTGTGTTTTTTTATTTTATTTTGTGGAAGGAGTTTTCTGTTAAACAACAAAGGTATGATGGGTAATTGTGGGGCTTGCCCTGACTGCCCCATTGACTTCAACAGAAGTGACCCCAAAGTCTGGCACCTTTGCGAAAGCAGAATGCTGTCACTGATGTAATGACCCTTACTTCTTTTGTAGGTTGTAGCTGACAGGAAATAAAGAGAGACACTTTTAGAATTTTTAATGTTTACATTTGAAACAGTCTATATAGTATAGCTGTGACATCACAATTTCATGGAAATCCTGACAACTCATTTAAAAGTACAGTTTCTGAATATGGACTGTCTGCATTTCTCTGTGTGCTGAGTGTTGTGATACTTTCACAGTGTTTATATAGCATGTACAAAAATGGATATCAGACTTTTTACAATATGGGTCCTTTAAATCCACTTTAAACACATTGTGAGCTTATATAAAGAGTCTCAGCTGCTCCTACACATGTGGTTGAGTGATTGTTGGTGCACCAACGGGCAGATGAAAGCCTCCTTTGAACTGCATTGACTGCTCTATAAGAGACTGTGTGCATTTATTGGCCACTCAGAGACTAATGGCACCAAGCATGAGACAGCGGGCTATCTGCCAGTAACTTAAATTACACCAACATCCCTTCAGATGCTGTACAGTAAATGAGCTAATGCTTCTTAATGATGTCATTGTCTAATTTGCACCAGATGTAGGATTTATATCTGCTTCAGGCATACAGTTACTGCTGAGTGTTATCATGGAGTATCTGTTACCAAAGGAAGACAAGACTTTATTTTCAGATGAAAGCTGACAGGTGTGAGTCTCTGTCTTTAAATGTGAGCACTTTGATGTCAAAGCTTCAGCAACAAAGGCGTCAGTGTGGCTGTCACCATGGAAAAGCCTTTGAACCGTTATTTAGGCCATCACGTTACTTCATGAAAAGCCTGGGGTTTGGTGTGTTTTAGAGACGAAGAAAGATGGGGAAAATTCCTAAATACTGGTCCCAGATGCACAGTTATTTTACTATTAAATCACACATCAGATGAATGAATCATTTCAAGTTGAAAATCTTTACTGATCTACATTGTATAATTTGTTGAGAGCAAAATGACATAACAATGGTCAGTAGAAACCAAAATCAAACCAAAAATCCCAGAGCCCACTGTACCAGCGTAAGGTCTGACAGTCGTTCTGAGGATTTCATCCTGGTACCTAACAGCAGTCAGAGTACTGTTAGCTATGACATGGAGGCATGTGCGACCCTCCAAGGATATGCCATCACTGACCCACTGCCAAACCGGTCATGCTGGATGATGTTACAGGCAGAATGACGTTCACCACGTGTCCAGACTTTGTCAAGGCAATGTCAGTCTACTCTCATCTGTGAATAGAACAGGGCGCCAATGGCAGTCCTGCTAATTCTGGTGTTCTCTGGTGAATGCCGCTCTAGCTGCATGGTGCTGGGCTGTGAGCACAGGTCCCACTAGAGGATGTTGGGCCCTCATGCCACCCTCATGGAGTCTGTTTCTGACAGTGTGGTCAGAAACATGCACACCAGTAGCCTGCTGGAGGACATTTTGTAGAGCCCTGGCAGTGCTCCTCCTGTTCCTCCTCACACAAAGGAGCAGATACCAGTGCTGCTGCTGGGTTGATGCTCTTCTACGGCCCTGTCCAGCTCTCCTTGTGTAACAGCTGGTCTCCTGGTATCTCCTCCATGCTCTTGAGACTGTGCTGGGACACAGCAAACCTTCTTGGTGTTATACTGTGACCACTGAGTGTTCCCTTCATTATTTTGAGCAGTGTATTTTCTATAGACATGAGTGACAATTGGTTATTTTAATTTAAGTAGTATTTGGTTCATAGTGGGGTCCGGCAGTTTTCTTGTGCATGCCACTTCCCTGAAGCCTTTATAATTTGTGTGTCTTTTTCCAGAGGTGACCGTCCCTGTCAGCCTGAAGGAGGTGGGAGGCTACATAGAGAAACAGGTGGCGTACCTGTCAGGTGAGGCTTTGCTTAGTCATTCCTCAGCACTTGTTTTTAGCAACTAAAGTGTCTCACCTGTAATTTCATGTCCTCTACAAAGAAACTGCTTATATCTTCCTCCCCAGGGGGCCGTGGGGAAGACTCCAGCGTCATCATCACCCTCCCAGAGTGCTCGGCTTTCAGCGACATTCCAGAGGAAGCTTTAGCCAAAGTCTTTACATACCTCACTCTCATCCCTCGGTGCGTCCCCCTTCATTTGTTCCTGTCTGATTCTCTCCCTCTCTCTTTCTGCAGTGCACCAAAAAGCACGGCGCTTGTATTCTAGGCACAGCTGGTCCTCACTGCTCCACAGTGTCAAATGTCCTACTGATGCCCTCTATGTCCAAACCTCAGTCTCTCAAGAGAGTAGAAAAGTTTACGTTATATCATATCCAGAGCTTTTTTCCCTCTCACATGCCATTGCAGTGAATTTTGAATAATAGAGAAGAAATGTATGACATGATTTGAGTAGTTAACCTGCTCTTGACTGGTTATCCTTTCTTGATTTCCTGTCTGAGAGCTTCAAATGACAAACGACATCACAGCTGTTCACCTTTGCCTCATTTTTCTTGCAGAACGAGGCAACCCGGAGTAAAATTCATCATCATATTAGACCGAAGACTGGATACATGGGCCTCTATCAAAACTGCACTTGCAAGGATAGCAGTGAGTTTCATATTTCCATTTTTCTTTTCATCAAGGCCATTTGTATCTAATCAATATTCCTTTCAGACAGATCAGACATCAATATGACAGATCAATGTTTGGGAGCTGCAGCATGGCTCTGTGCACAGGCTGCTGTTTAATGGATGAGCTGCTGTCCATGGTGCTGAAAACCTGAGCTCTACCTGGACAGCACCCATCACATCTTCTGCATATAGTACAATTAAAGGTGCATTTCGGTTTGGTGTATAGCTCCATGTGGGGTGCAGTTTGATTAGGAGGTAAACAGTCTGTCCGTACTGGATGTCCCGTTGCATATTGCTGCAAATGAATGAGTAAGCAGAAACTGTGTGATGACGCGGGGTGCTGAGGAGAGGATGAGGAGGGGAAGGAAGGCAGGAGGGAAACGTTGCAGTCAGCGCTGCCACCCTCCGTGAGGCAGCAGCAGCAGCAGCAGCGCTGCGGCTGTGGTCAGGCAGCCGGACTCAGATGCATACCTTTAAGCTTGGCACCAATTTCCACCGGGCAGACGGGAACTTACATGTAACCGAGATGGCTTCCAACACCATGGCTGATTGCTTTTACCGGCGGGGAGTGCCGAAGATCCGCCGGAGCCCGGTAACAAGCTGCTGAATAGTTTTAATCACCGTGTGGAGAGTTTGGGGTGAAGTTTTTGGGCGGGCAGGGTGAATGCGGCAGTGGCACCGGCTGTGGCTGCTGCTGCTGCGGGGAGTGGAGCACTGCGGTGCACAGCGCACCTCTGCTGCTTAGTCATGCGACCGGCTGTGTGTGAACCCTAAACAGACTGATGGGTGGCTTTTTTAATGCATGTTTATCCTGTAAGCAGAAGGTGGAGTGATTGAGCCTTCATGGTGGAGTCGGGACAAATGAATGTCAGAAGTTGCGTCACATGCAGAAGGATGCATTGGTGATATTTCTGGACAAAATACATAGAAAGCAATGTTGCATATAAATCCTACTGCAGGGGATGATTCTGCATCACATTTACCTTCATGATCATAATCATATCATAATCATACATAAAATATGAAATTAAATTATTTTACTTTATTTGTGTACAGCATGCTGCAGTAGTTATTTACAGTTCTGCAGGAGGCAGGCTGAGTATGGTGCAGAAATTCCTGCAGTCAGGCGACGACCTCAAACGCCCTGAGGATGAAATGCAACGTATGACATGTGTATAAATGGTGTAGTGACTGAACCTTGACTCCATTAGGCTGACAGTAATCGTCTCAGTGACAGAGTGCCTAAGACCTGAAGTCTCTCCCGTCAGATGTAGAGGATGAGAGCTTATTAAAGCTTTTTTTTTCCTCAGCTCATGTCTCTTCCTGTGCCAGCATGCACTCAGTAGTTAGTCCATGTTGCACTGTGAGCTTAAATCCACAGTGTTATACTTCTCCATATGCAGCCTCATTAATATGACAGTGAACCTCTCTTCCCTCTGCAAGGCCTCCTTTCCTGGGAACCTCCACCTGGTCTTGGTGCTCCGACCCACCAGCTTCTTCCACCGCACTGTTACTGATATTGGCTTTCGCTTCAGCCAAGAGGACTTCATGCTCAAGATGCCAGTAAGGCAGCCCCTCCTCAGTTACCAAACATGTCCCACATCACGACAAGGTACACCTCGTTCTTGTTACAACCTTGATCTCCATGAGTCAAAATGTTCTGTGGTGGACACGCAGCCAGGAACACGTTTTGGTTTTGAAACAAATATTATAATGAAGCAGGTTATCTGAGGATGTTTCTAAGTGTTTCTGGTGATCTAAGTGATTTAATTTTGTGAAGTATCAAGAGTAAAAATATGTTTGTCATGCCATTTTCAACAACCGTGACCACTAGAATCAACTTTATGTACATGCCAGTGGTGCAGTGACCTTTTAATGATCTATCATACCTCCTCCAGTATGGCAAAGAGACCTACTCTAACTATGTTTCCTATTAAAACAAAAATCAATCATGCATTTCAAAACCACCAGGTAATAATGTACAGTGAAGGAAAAATGAAACCACTCTGCTAAAAGTACAAAGTGTTCTTTGTGAGGTCTCAGATTTTGTCTGCACCTTTAGGTGGTGATGCTGAGCTCTGTCACAGACCTGCTGCGCTACATTGATGAGAACCAGCTGACTTCAGAGTTTGGAGGCACTTTGGATTATTGTCACAGTGACTGGATTGTTTTACGAACAGTAAGCTACAATTTCAATTCTGAAACACACTGGTACCAAACATTAAACGATATCATCATCATCCTCTCCATGTTTATTTCATTTCTCAGGTTCACCCCTGTGACTGAGTCACTATATATTATTTTTACCTGTCTGATAATGCTGCTGCTTGGAATTCTGCATATATGAACATGAAATATAAATACACAAGGAAATGCCTCTGAGTATCCAATGTGATGTTAAAGGGGCAGTTCACCCCAAAATAAAAAATGCATATTTTGTCTCTTACCTGTCGTGCTATCCATCACTCTGGATGGTTTTGCTGTGAGTTGCTGAATGTTGGAGATATTGGCTGCAGAGATGTCTGCCTTCTCTTGAATTTAATAGAACTAGATGGCACTCGGCTTGTGGTGCTCAAAGCGCCAAGAAAATACATATGAAAAACTCAACAGCAGTGTCTCTCAAATCATGACCCGGTTTCTCAAGATAATCCACAGACCTTGTTGTGAGCAGTTTCATGTTGGAACTATTTTCTTCCTACTGAACTACATCCGCCAACCGCATCACTGCACAGAAGAAAGCGTACATCTACCGCTAGCTCACCTAGCATCTCTTAGCTAGCTAACGTTGCAGCTCAGCCAAGGAGGACGCCATTAATATTCACATGTCATGCTGTCACAAGCCTCTCGTCCATGATTAGACGCACGCTTCCTTCTGCACTGTGATTTAGTTGAAAGAAACTAGTTCCTGAATGAAACTGATCACAACAAGGTCTGCGCATTATTTTGAGTAACCAGGTCATGACTTCTGGAAAGAGACATTGCTGTTGAGTTTTTCAAATGTATATTTTTGCCGCTTTGAGCCCCACCAGCTGGGTGACATCTAGTTTCACTGTATTCAAAAGAAGGCAGACATCTCTATGTTCTTTCAACCAAACTACACCTGCCAATCGAATCATGAGCACAGTGGGCAACTCACATCAGAACAATCTAGATTGATAAATAACACTACAGGGTAACAAAAATGTATTTTTGATTTAAGGATGAACTGTCCCTTTAACCTGCACTTGGCTGGCTGTGCTGCTTCTCCCTCCTTCACCCTGGATACTGACGAATCTTGCTGCCTTGTTGCTGTCAGAAATGGATTGTTCTCCTCTCATGAGACTCTGTATTTTTTGTTTTCATGACAGGCTATTGAAAGTTTTGCTGTCACAGTCAAAGACATTGCACAGATGCTACAGGGCTTTGGCACAGAGCTGGCAGAGACGGAGCTGTCGGATGAGGGGAAAGCCATCGAGTATCTCCTCGAGTCTCACACTGACAAGTACAGGAAACTCAAGGTAGAGTTTTTCCATACAAGGTGTATTTCTTAATATTACTACAATATTTTTTCCTTGCAAAGAGATGTAGAGGTATTTTATAAAGTCCGCCTTTGAATGCTGCTTTGACAGGATGCCATCAGGTCAGTGTCAAAGGAAGGTCGTCATCTTCTTGCGAGCCTGGAGACCTCCGGAAAGGAGGACGACACCCAGTGGGATGTGAGGCTGGACTGGGAGACAGTGCAGAGGTAAAGCTGCCTTCAAGGAAATGCTCACATTTATAATCTTATAGTTGAACTGCAAACCTCAAATACATTTCTGAGCACTCTGTCACTTTTAGGCTTCTTGCTCAGCTCAGAGACATGGAGTCAGCCTTCGATGGCTTCTTTGAGAAGCATCATCTGAAACTCCATCAGTACCTGCAGCTGCTCAGATATGAACAAAGCTTTCAGGAGGTAAAGAATTGATTCATTTATCATGTTTATATGTATGTGTTTATGTGTCAATGCCCATACTTTCTTTTTAGTCTGTGTATCTGATGTTGTGTGTTTTCTGTTTAGATGGAGTTGTGTCTGGAGCACCTGACGGCTCAGGAGAAGGAGCTGTCCATATCTGTCGACACTCTGGCTCAAACAGAACAGGCTCTCAAAAGGTTGGACAGTCTGGAATCAAATGCACAGGTCAGTGTTGCCAATATCAGGTGGCTTGAAGTCCTCAGTGATCACAGTGTGTCCAAAATAATGGACCCCTTCCTTCTGGTGTGTCTTTGTTGGCTCGATCAGGAGGTGATGTCTCGAGCTCAGATCATCATCCTTCATGGACACCAGCTATCAGCCGGTCACCACTATGCCATGGCTCTTATCATGCAGCGCTGCAACGAGCTTCGCCACTACTGTGATACACTCAATGCTGCTCTCAAGACCAAACACACTCGTCTTCTGCAAACACACCAGCTGCTGCTTTGTCTTGGACAGGTATCGAGAGATGTGCATCTACGCACACACATCAGAACACACACAACTCTCTGTACATTGATACATGTGGATTCTCCACCTTCAGGCCCACACTTGGTGTGATGACGGAGCGTATCTGCTGGCCAATCAGCTGGTAGATAAGTACCAGTCTAAGGAGGGGGCTCAGGCTGCTTTGAGGGAGATCGAGAGGTTCCTGGAGGGGGCACCGTCTATACTGAGCTCAGGACCTGACATCCTGGCCATTGAGTATGAAACTGTCATTACACCTCAGCTGCAGGTCAGTCACCACAGCAATCATTTTAGATATTTAGACCACCACCACTTGAGCAATAAATCTTCCAATATTTTGGCTTTGAGCGAAAATATGAGCTTGTTCATTAAAAGAATTGTCAAGTAGACACCATGACCTTATTGCCATAATTTCCCTGTTTATTCTTACCAGCGTAATTTCTAGATTTTACATATCCTACCTCTGTGTCCATCTCGCTTTCTGTTAGACGCAGATTGGAAAAACATTTGAGAAGCATGCAACAGTGCAGCAGATGATCCAGAGCCGACAGGCTTGTCTAAGGAAGCTGGCTGATAAACATGTGCGACCGATCCAACTGGTGGCCCCCAGGCCTGAAAACCCACCGCGCGCCAAGTCCCCGCTTTTCTCCCCCAAGCATGGTACAACACACACACATGCACACACATACAGTACTTCTATCTTTGAAAGGACCCTCACTGACATGATGCGTTCCCTACAGAGTCCAGTGTGATTTGTTAATGTTTTAGTAATCCTGCTTCTCCCTCTGGATTTACTATTACCACTTGCTCCCACAGTGTGTGTGTTCTACTCCCACCCGCACACATGACCTAGGAGGCTTGGCAAGGGCTGATTACATGTGTACAGCATACAGCAATCAGTTACGGTTGGCGGGGGTTTAATGTAATTACATACTGTTTGTATTTATTGCAACCCTAACCAGCACAAATGCAAATGTTCATCACACTCTGTGTCATGTTTTCAGGTAAATAACACTCCAGGAATAGTTAGCTTACTTCTTTATCATCTTTCATAGACAGGGCAGAGCATTCACAACAGCTGACTTCCACCAGCACACAAACAGGGCCAGTAAAGAGACAGGCTTGTTGTATTCCAACGAATCTCTGGACCTGCACTGTATTTTTGAGTGCAACCACCCACCCGTAGCAAATTTAAAACCACCTGCTCCCATGAAATTACTGTCTGGTTCCATACCAATGCAGTCCTCTAACCCTCACCCTTAACCATCACAACTAAACAGTATTAGGCAAGTTACTCTCAAAGTGTAATATATTACAAATTACTAGTTAACTTCATTTGAAAGTAATATGTTACTTAACATATTACTCTCCACGTAATAAGTTACTTACTTACTTTTGCATTACTTTCACCAAAATAACCTTAGAAAATGTTTCACAGCAGCTAATCAAAGCGCAGAAACTCCAGTTTATCACAGTTCATTTCAAATCCAGTGCTGCAGGTCTGACCCACTCATGCATTCATTGTATTAAAATCCCCTGCTTACATTAATAACAGCGTGATCATATAGAACAATTAAATAGCCTAGACCATTTAAAATAAATGCATAGCCTTGGACACAGGGACGGGCAGACAGAGAATCAAAGTTTGATAATTAGGAGATATAGATAAATGTTTATAATATTCAAGTCACTATGACGAGCACAAATTAATACGCCGGAGCTGGAGGGCCCACCTGTCAGTTCCTAGTGTGCCGGTCAGCTACAGCAGCACCAGTCAGAGAGTTATGCATAAGAACGGGACTGTGTGCTGGCGTTGCTCTGCAGTTGTAGGGGATTTAAATGGAAACACATCCAACATGTACTATATTTGTCGATGACTGGGACAAGGAAAAAACAAACTAGAGGCCAGCTCCTTATCTACACTGCTTTCTAGCAGCCTTAGGACACAAATGCAGAATGGGATGCAGTGTATGTATATGAATGGAAATAACCTGGACATGAAAACGCACATGATCACCAGCATCCTTCTATAAGATAGCTTATAATAGATGACGTGGCAACACACAACAATATTTGGGGATGTTTTTCTCTGTTGGCGGAATTGGAGCAGTGTGGATCATTGTGGATGAATGAAAAATGAAAACCATTAACAATTAAGTGTGGTTGTTCTGTATTAGCTACTGGACAGTTGAATATCCCATCTTCTTCTATGTATTGAAATCCTGTTGTTAACACTTTATATTACTTTATTACTGCTAATACCTAATATATTACTGTAATGTGTAACTTTTGTAATGCATTACCCCCAACAATGCAACTGAATTCCTAACCCGAACCCTAATTCTAACCTTAACGTTAAAACCAAGTCTTAACCTTCAAACAGGGTTATGGAGAAGTGAAGCCCAGTCAAAATGTCCTCACTTTCCAAAAATGTCCTCACTCTGTTGGTTAAAAACATGTTTTGGTCCTCAGTGTGTGTGGTACACACACACACACACACACACACACACACACACACACACACACACACACATAGGGCCTACACACCAATAACCATATCTCAAAAGAAAAGCTGATATAGATATTGTGTCATCTCATGCATACACACATGCAGAAAGAATCTTTGTTGCAGTTGATCAAACAGAATTTGTCTTTGGTTTGCTGCCCCAGTTTTTTAGCACACACAGTAGTCTTCAAGTAACTCCCTACCCTCCCTCCTGTGTTTCCCAGGCCCAGTATGGGGTCTTGTCCTAGCCCTTATGGCCTGGCACCAACCCCTGCTCCCTTGCATCTTTCCTTTAGGCACCATAGCTAAATTAACACATCACAGGGTCCCACTGAGTAGGCCTAAGGTGTTCCTGAATGGACTGAGGGTGTTAGCAGGCCACCTTTACACACAAGCCTGAGCGAGGGTAGAAGGTATAATCAGTCTGCTGGGAAATACCTGACTGCTCTATTAGTCAGGATAGCAGCTATGGAACCATATGTGGTTCATATACATTAAAGAAGCTTTCATCTCCCTTTGTGTCTCGTGGGAGTTTTCACAAAGCTCACCGTATACAGTACAGTGCTGCCTAATTAATACTGTATGTGTTATCTGATGTGTTTTTCTTTTGATTTGATGTGTCTATCATGCTACTGAATGTGCCTCCATTGAGTCTAAAAAACAGGTTTTTCTTTATGTCCATTCACGTCTTTAAGGTTTGCCATGAAATACAGCCATACTAATGAGAGTGATAACAACAAAGAGAATCAAAGTGATCACGAACCCTCCTGTGATACTGTAGGGACAGCAGCCATTTAAAAAAGGAGATGAAGGGGAAAGTGTTTAGCTTTGAACAATTGGATCCAGTACATGCATACATGTACAGTATGTATATGCATGCACCTACATGCATATGTACCACTGATGAATGAAACATGGCACATGCAAGGGCACAACAGTCAGCTGAGCTTGGACTTCCATGTAAGGATTCAGCTGCCAGGATCAAACACACACTGAGAGTCGTGCCAAACGCAGCTTTAGATCTTCACATGCTGGTTCCAGGCTGCACCTTTAGAGGAATCAGCCCTCTTAGCATTGATTACCTCAGATGTCAGTTATGACTGATTGATTCTTTAAAGTTACTGAGGAATAATAGAAGGTCATAGAAAGGGCAAGCAAATCCCACAGAGTCATAAATGATAATGTGTTTTGATTGTTGGTGCTTTAATTAATTCTCTTCAGTATGCTTCATCAGAGCAAATGGAAATATACTGTGTGAATTATACTCTAGCACTTTGATTAGCTGCTGCGGGTAATGATGATCTGACTCTTACAGGTGACGGTCTGAAGTTCACATTTGACCTCTCTCTGCCTGGGAAGAGAGCATCCCGAAAGAGCCCCAACCCCAGAAAGGTAAGGCGAAATAAAAACCTTTCATTTATCAACCTCTTTCCGTTTGGTCCAAGAACTTGTTCCGTATAAGAACAATTTCTCTACATCCACTTAAAGGAGTCAGTGTTGTCTAACTGTGTTCAGATAGAGGTGATCCACGACTACCAGGAGAGCCGGAGCTGCGTGTTGTACAGCCTGGATGGAGAGGACAGCCCAGATCTCTTGAAGCGGTGAGGAGGAGGAGGCATCTGTCCACCCATCTGTCTGTCCTCAGTATGGCTCTTGATGCTGTTTACTTTGTGATTCTCTTTGTTCAGTGCTAATGATGCCCTCTGGCTCTCTCTATGTCTTCTTCTCCATGTGCGTGTGTGTGCATGTTTGCGTCACAGTCATGTGATGAGGGAACTCATAGAGACAGAGAGGATCTATGTGGAGGAGCTGCTGTCAGTGCTGCTGGTGAGAGAACACTTTTTTATGTCACACAAAAATAGAGAACTGTATGTTTGTTGTTGGTGAAGTTACGCTGGTAAGGCTGCATATCCACAAACCATATATTTCCCTAATTGTGTTGCTGTGATTTCATATTGCAGGGTTACAGGGCTGAGATGGACAATCCAGCTCTGTCAGGGCTCCTGCCCCCGATCCTGCGCAGCAAGAGGGACATCCTCTTTGGAAACATGCCCGAGATCTACAACTTTCATAGCAGGTAAGTGATCAGTGTCTCACATCACACATAGACCTAGTTGAAATATAAAGTTAAGCATGAATTTTAAAGGTTCAGTTTCTGACATTCAGAACATTAATAAAGCAGCAGCTGTGTGAAAAATATAATGGAGTAATGATGTCCTGAGCAGAGAACGAAGTCACGCTTCCTCTCTGTGTGTTGTACAAACTTTTTTGTTTGTAAATGTGGTAGATGGTCCAGCTGGATGAACATGTGCGTCCCTGTGAGTGTGTCCCACTGGCTAGCTAATTCCTGCTGCTCTGCAACGATCTGAAGGCATCATTGGAGAGGCGTAGCGCCCACCCTCCTGTTGCCCCTCTGGTTAACAACATTTAAATCATGAGAGACTCGTTCTGAGAGAATATTTATTCACATGTGCACATAAGTATGAGAAATGTCAAAAGTCATCGATTCCAGGAGGGTGGTGAAGACATAGTAGATTAGAGATCCTCCACTATGGAGTCTAGAAGCTGGTGGTGTTGAGAGGAGATGAAGAGGGAGCTGGATGTGAAGAGGAGTGGGCGTTTGACGAGCTGGTCCTGGGTTCTGGATAAGGTGACTGGAGGTAAATAGGGTGGAGGAGGGTGCGACTATTCAGTCTAAAATGACAGCTGACAGGAGCAGAGAGGAGAACAGATTTAAAGTTCGGCAGCAGCAACATGAATGGCTGAAGGGGATTATGGCAAAGTGTGATTGGCTAACCAGGAGAGGGAACACCCATAGTCAGCTGACTGGTGGAAGTGGTGGGAGTGGGATAGAGAGAGAATTGTGAATGGATATAGCACAAAGACAGTCTTCCTGATTGAACTTGCTGAGCTTCATTAGCTCTGTAAGCACTGTTGCTGTTGTTAGCACTGTTTATGGAGTTAGCACCGTTAGCTGCCAGCTGCCACTTCCACTGGTTGGTCAATCTGTGTACAGCCTGACAGATTTAGTAGTATTTAGAGCTTTAAATTAGGATTATTTTTTGCTTTTACTTGAAAGTGTTAGCTTTGAGGAACTGCACTTTGCACTACTTAGTCCTACCAATGCTATCACACTATTTCACTGATTTACAGGTGACAGTTAAACACTAAGACATGCAGCGTGCCCAGTAGAGGCCTGGAAAAGACGATGTTAAGATAGTAAAAATGGTTGTAAACAACAACCATCCATAAAAACTCTGCTTTGCAAGCGTTTTACGAGGCAGGAAATGCACTCAACACATTTGTTAGACTTCAAGGTTACACACGTTTTTGGTGAGTGACACTGAATGTCAACATAACTTTTGTCTGTAAGAAAACTCCACAGAACACCTTTAACATACCAAATATACAGTACACAGTGGAGTTGCTACCCTGAACTACAGAGTGTGCCTTCCACTGAGGTCCATGGATCATTTTTAGAGCAAAATACATTAGTGTGTAGTACTGAGAGAGATTCATTGATAGCTACAGTGTTTTTTGTAGCATGATTTTGTGTACATGCCAGTTACCAACCAGCTCTCTTGGGAAAGGGAAGAAACATAAACCAGCTTTATCATTTATTGCATGGACTGGTTGTGTGGCTTAACTTTACAAATACCAAAAAATAATAATAAATATAAATAATATATAATATAAATAAAATAATAAAAAAATACTTTACATACATGCAAAACAATGGAAAAGAACAGCTGTATAGAACAGACGCTGGCCAAGGCCCCAACAGTCAGTTATTGTATTAGGCTGATGCGTGTTAGTGTATGGGTTAAGATGAGTGAGATCTAATTCTTGACTTTGAACTTTCTGGGAATCCAGGGTTTTCCTTCAGGACCTGGAAGGATGCCTGGAGGCTCCTGAAAGTGTGGGAGCTTGTTTCCTGGAGCGGGTGAGATGAGAAATGTCGTCATGTTTTGGAGCTTCTTTATATTTTTGATCATTTGTATACAATTTGTTTCCATATTTTTCTAACAGGCTTCTGTTTCCTGTCTCCCCCAGAAAGAAAGTTTCCAAATGTATGAATGCTACTGTCAGAATAAGCCACGCTCTGAGGCGCTGTGGAGACAATTTTCAGACTGTGGCTTCTTTCAGGTCAGTTTTGCAGTGATTCCCCCCTCAATCAGTATTTACTTCTCCTGTTTTAAATTGTGTAAACCCCTAGGTTGGAACAAACGTGACTTCAACTTTACAGTTCAAATTAAAAAGCTATGATGTGACAAACAATCCCGTCAATGTGCCTGTATTTGTCTTCCCTTTGAAGGAGTGTCAAAAAAAGCTGGAGCACAAACTGGGCCTGGAGACCTACCTGTTGAAACCAGTCCAGCGCCTCACCAAATACCAGCTGCTGCTTAAGGTTAGAAAGAAGGCAGCCTCAGAACCCATCGGCTATCAGTCTGATGACGATAAACCTCTGTGGGGAACAGGCGATATCTCTGAAGATCTGGTGTGGCAACACAGATATCAGGGCCAGGACTTCCTCCCCCCTGGACCGGTCATTTCAGCTTATCTCTATAAACAGATATCTACATATGAATGCAGATAAATGTTATAATAGCTAATTTTAAGTTAATACGATCAGATGACAGCCGATGGGTTTCGAGTTTGTTCTCGGCCAATGTGTCCCACCTCTCCACATGGACTGTTTACCTGCTGCTCAGACATGATTCTTCAATACTATTCAGACTACCAATGGAAACCAGAAATTGCAAACACTACATGTGTTAGATTGGATGCCGAAGCCATTTATTCAGATTTTTAACCTCTGATATTTAATGTAAGTCTTTACCACTAGAGTGTGCTGTTTCAGCTGCTGTATTTACATGTGGTTTTACATTAATTTGTGTGTGCATGTCTTTGCAAACATGTCTGTTGTTCTGTTTGTGCGTTCAGGAGCTGCTGAAATACAGCACAGATTGTGAGGGGACGTCAGAGCTGCAGGGGGCACTGACAGCCATGCTGGACCTGCTTAAATCAGTCAATGACTCCATGCATCAGATAGCCATCACAGGATATGAGGTGAACATTCTCATTTCCTGAACTCAAATTAATGTCTTCTAACTTAGATTTGCGCAGGAAATATATTAACAACAAAATCTCACACACATAAAAACCACTTCCCATTTTACGCAGGGTGACATTTGCGAGCTGGGCCGCGTGTTGATGCAGGGTTCTTTCAGTGTGTGGATCAGCCATAAGAAAGGCCCCACGCGCATGAAGGAGATGGCTCGCTTCAAGCCCATGCAGAGACACCTCTTCTTGTATGAGAGAGCTCTGCTCTTCTGTAAAAGGAGGGAGGAGCACGGAGACGGCTGTGACAAGACCCCCTCATACAGCTTCAAACACTGTCTCAAGGTTGGTGTGTGTCTTTGTTTGTGTGCGTCTGAGAGGAATACGTTTTGAAACATCAGCCAGAGGGTTAAAAACAGTAGTGAAACAACCAAGTACAATCACTCTTTGAGTAACTTGAATATTTTCATTGTATGCTACTTTACACTTATACTCATTACATTTTGGAGGCAAATATTGTTGTATTTGACAATTTAGTTACTTTGCAAATTTAGTAGAAATAAAATACTAAATTATAATGTATTATTTAATACAGTAGGTTAAGCTACCCAAAAGTTAAGTTGCATTTAATTTCATTCATAAAGCCCAATATCACAAATCACAATTTGCCTCAGAGGGCTTTACAGCATACGACATCCCTCTGGACCCTCACAGCGGTTAAGGAAAAACTCTCCACCCCAAAAAAATACTTAAATGGGGAAAAAAAATGAAGGCAAGAAGTATATAAAGTAATTACAATTAGCCCCACCCTTACCAGCTGCAACTTTAAAGTGATGAACACATTAATGCATCATCCAGTAACATAATGTATACAAGTCTGAATGAGTACTTTTATTGTTGGTACTTTAAGTATATTTGACGCTAATCCATGTTCTTCTACTTCAGTAAGATTTTGAATGCATGACTTTCTCTTGTACCAGAGTATTTTTACACTGCGGTGCTGCTACTTTACTTAAGTAAAGGATCTAATTGCTTCTTCCACCACTGGTTAAAATACATAACTAACATTTTGACAGTTGCAGGTTGTGTTTTGACAGATGTTTACTGAGTGACACAGAGTGACCTGTGGTGTCTAAAGCGTGACACCTTGTGGAAGCTGCAAAGCAAAGTTGTCCAGGGTGCAGAGACAGCTAGCTAGCAAACAGTGGATCATCTGCTCGGAGCACCCAGTTGAAAACAAAATCTGAGTGACGTTGGTTCCTGCTCTCCTAATCTGAGTTACATTAAATCATAAAATCATAAATCATCTTTATAAAGTAGATGTTACCAACTATTTTAAGAATTTACATTGCAACCTCAGAATAAAACAATTTATAAAATCCTTCTTCCCATGTCTTAGCAATTTTAAGACTCCTGAAAAATGGATTTAAGACATTTTACTAGCAATTGCAGCCTTATTTTTAGATTAATAAATTCAATGCCTCTTAAAATTTCATAAGGATCTGTAGAATTGCCGATACAGGACTCAATACATTGGCATCATCTCCTGAATTGCACTTTTCTGAATTTGATGTTTGTCATATAACATTACACCTGTCACAATGTTGATTTAACAGTCAAACAACTCAATTTACTGCTCACTATTGGTTATTTATTGTGTAGACAACACACACAAGTACACAAGAAAGTGCTTTTGAGCATTAAAACAAAATTCTATGGGTAAAAGCTGATGGTGGTTTCCTATTTGACACATCCAAAAAAACTGTTACAGTAATAACTTAATACAACAAATAGTTAATGGTCACCACATACAATCACTCATCACCCCTGACATTATCGCTCACATGATCCATACTGAGGTCTCAGCACTAAGTAAGGGAGTGACTGATCTGCAGGAGACACCTTGTTGATGTCACTGTCTGTGTTGTTATCTTTTAACACATGTAAGTTGCCCAGCTGGCCACAGAACCTGCTGTATTCCTGTAAGACTTCTTTTGTTGTATGTGTTGATGTGCGGAGGGTGTCGCAGCAGGTGTCACACCAACAGCTGCTGCTGCTGCTCTTGATTTATTATTGAGGATGTGGGGAGGAAGCAGTCGCACAGCGGAGGTGTGTGTGAGTGTTTGTGTTCTGACAGGACAGATGTGTTACATGATGTAAGTCTGATGTGTGATGCTGCTGTGTGTGTGTGTGTGTGTGTCGGTGTAAACAGTATATGTCTCTTGGCAGATGACTGCTGTGGGGATCACAGAGAATGTCAAGGGAGATGTGAAGAAGTTTGAGATCTGGTACAGTGGCAGGGAGGAAGTGTATGTGGTTCAGGTAAGGAGTCGTAAAAAGTTTAAAGCTGGATAAATACAGTACGTTGCTATAATTTCTTATTGAAGTGTAGTTTTAAACTTTTTCAACTAGAGCTGCAATTATTGGTCAATCAGCAAAAAATAATTGGCATAAATTCTGATAATTAAAAGACTAATTCATCCCCCAAATAACCATTTGTATGTCAGTAAATCACACCATGTTACGTTGAATTCATGAACAAAATTTGGACAACAAAGAATCAAAAATCAGAGAGAATTCTTGATAAATATAAGCCATACATTACCACGTTTAGCAAAGCTGTGAACAAACTCTTACATAACTTGTGCAAAATATTCCAAGTCTTATATATACTCAGTATTTTCCAAACTTACAGCCCTTTTCAATGGGAAGCTGAATTAAAAGTGAAACTAATCATTGCTCCCTCTTTACTACCAGACTCCATTGACAAAAACAGTAATTTTACCTCACTAAACACAGGAGCTGCTGGTCTACTGCTGCCTTGATCAGTAGTTTGTGTTACTGTGTGACCTCTGTGTTTTTAAAGGGTTAGTTTGGATTCACCAAAGTCACACAATAACACAAACAGATTAACTGATCGAGGCAGTGGTAGACCAGCAGCTCCTGTGTTTAGTGAGGTAAAATTACTGTTTTTGTCAATGGAGTCTGGCTTTGAAGAGAGTATAGATAAGTTTCACTTTTAGTTTAGTTTCCCATTGGAAAGAGCTGTCTGTTGGGGAAGAACTGACGTAAGTCTGGATAAATGAGACTTGGACTACACTGCAAGAATTGTGTGAGAGATTGTAAACAGCTGTTTTCATATAGTTTTGCTTTCGTTTCCTCTGTTTTATCAAGAATTTTCTCCATTTTTGGATCATTTGTTCACCTGAGGCATGCAAGAAATACGTTTTCTTCACAAATTTAACATAAGACAGGTGAGTGATTGATATACAAATGGTCATTTGGGGGAGAAAGTATTGCTTTAATACTGGTTTCCTGTTCTCAACTGTGAATAAGCTGTTTCCTTAGTCATCTTTTACAATAAAAACTTTTGGTTTGTGGCTGTTGGTTTTTTGGACTCTGGGAAATTCTGATTTTTTTTTTTTTAACTACAGATGAATGATTAATTGTGCAACTATAAACAGAGGTTAAACAAAAGAAATGTTTAACTGCTGCAATCCACTGACCGTCTGTTGTAATATTTCTTTTGTCTCTCAGGCTCCTACAGTGGAGGTGAAGATGGCCTGGCTCAATGAGCTTCGCAGGATCCTGACCAACCAGCAAAAGCTGCTCAGAGGTCTGTGGACATCTCAAGTTAATGTTGGACAGATAATCTCTAAATGCAGGCTCCACTTCTTAGCTTTTGAGCTTTAAACTGCATCACATGGCCCAGGAGAGCATGAGATGTGGTTGGAAGCTCTGAAACTTGTAAGTGGAGGTTTGTGCTGTTTTACTGTTCCCAAAAGAGCTAAATATGGTTACTGACCCAGGAGCGACATTTGTTACCTCCGCCAAGGAGGTTATGTTTTCGCCAGCGTTGGTCTGTTTGTCTGCCAAATAACTCAATAAGTTATGAACGGATTTTGATGAAATTTTCAGGAAAGGTGGATAATGGGACAAGGAACAGATGATAAAATTTTGGTGGTGATCGGTTAAAACAAAGTGGATAAAATAATAAAAAAGTCTATCGTCTGACAGCCTCAGCAGTAATTCCAATTTCTAAAGATGGTGAAAATAGCGCCATCTGGTGGCCAGAAAGCACATCTTGTTCTATTGGCTAAATATTGTTGTAATTCTAAAGTTGAAATTAATGTTCTGTGAAGTGAAGTGAAATATACAAAAAAACATGTTATATTCTGTGTTGGTACAAAATAAAAACAAAATTCATGACCTCCTCTCTCTTCTCCCAGATGAAGCATATCAACATGGCCAAATGGTCGGACACATGCAGCTTTCTCCACCTCCACTCTCTGAGAGGTCAGTGTTTACTGGTTGTTTACAGATCCAGTGTTTACAGCAGTGTGTTACAGTAGGTGCATGACTGTAGGCCGTAGCTGCACATACACACAAACACACACAGGCAAATGCAAAACACACACATGCAGCCACAGCACTACTATCTGCATTTGCTGAGTTTTCACATCTGATCACAGCTTGAGTGAATGAGTCGATATCATTTCACGTTGCCCACGTTGAAGCTTTGTGTGTTAGTGGTGTGTGAGAACGGGCGCAGGCCCCACTCTATCCACTGCTGTCTGGTTGCCTATCCCCACTCCTCCCATCCCCCACCTGCAGGGGCATGCGGCCGTCCAGAGGGGTACCCAGGGGCTGTCTGCCGGGGCTGGACTTTGTCTCGCTGTCGGCTGACGTGTTTCTGTGCCTGCGTTCCCGGAGCCCCCGTCCCAGAAGCCCCCGGCAACGGCCCCGGCCGCGCCCCCGCCACCGCCCCCAGCGCCACTGACCTGCCCTAACGCTCAGTGGTAAACTCAGCCTGGCTCACCTTGCCTGGCATGATCCACCTGGCCCGGCTTGGGGACTAAAAACCCAGGGCTGCTGTGTTTGCATACTGATCGTCACCTGTTTCCCCTTTTTATAACCTCCATTCTGGTTCATAACTGACCCTCATACTCCCCTGCCGTGTTGAAAGGCCTGTGTCTCAACAGCTTCTCCATGGCATCTCTAACATTGTATACAAATATCGCTCTCATTTCTGCATCTCAGCTGTTTTGCATGTAATGAAAAGAGCAAACAAAAAGAAGAGTTTTGGTTTTCATTCCATGAATTTTTTAATTTACTCATGACAGCTGTGTTTTTAAGATGGGGCTCGTTTTTTGAGATCTAATCAGAATACTGTAGAATTTGAAATCCAGAAACCTTCCTCATCAACTAAACATAGAATGACCAAATCTCAAAATTTGGATCTTGATAAACCGAGACCAGATCTTCCCTTATGTTGACACCCTGTGTGAACACTGCGTTGGTGGTCTGTGAGTCCTACTTCCAACTCTTACAGAGAAGCTTGCACATGGCTGATCTGTGTTGTGTGCTGCTGTGTGGCTGTCACCTGAATGGTCATGGCTGTATGAGAAACAACAGGACAGAGTTGTTCCTTGACACTCATCTGGGGTCAGCTATACTCTTGGAGGTATATGGATCGGATTCAGGAAGCGACGGCAGACCCGAGATTGCGTGACTGTGGATAACGTCTGTCCTGAGCGTGTCTGCTGACTGTGTTAAACATTTACTGACATTTGGTGTTTTGTTTTGTTCCCCTCAGCAAGCAGCAGAGGGCGTCAGTGAGCTCAGAGGACACTGAGTCGGGGAGGAGCAGTCCAGACCCCCAGCCTCACTCCCCTAAACACCAGCACAACCGCAGGAGTGAGTAAATCTTGTCTACACACATTTATGCCGCAATCAAGTAGATACTTAGTAACTAAATCACAAAAAATGCTTTGGGAGTTGATGTAAATCATTCTTGCTTTACACAGTTTTGCACTGCTGTTGCTGATTTTCTTCATAATCTCTAACTGATGTAGATATTTGACTTTTCCCCCCCTCAGCAGTTCAGGTGTACTTTGACCTGAAGAACCAGGTACATCGAGGAATTTTGGGGAAAAAGGTCCAACTACTGAGATTAACTTTTGATTCTACGTTCTTGTTAATTTCCCAGTAAGTGACAAAGAGGTCTTTATAATGTCGATACAGTTACTAAGTATCTACATGGTGCCTTTTAGTTGTAGCGTTTGGATAAATGCTTTCATTGTTACCTGCAACAGCCTGAGTGATGTGTGATTGTCACAGGTTGGCCCGGAGCTCATCACTCGGTAGACATCTGCGAGGGTCTGGAGGAGTGGTCTGGAGGTCGGGACGCTTTCCACCCATCTGACACGGAAGAGGAGGTTTTGGTGCAACTGGTGAGAGCAAATGCAGCCACATTAGATACACTGCAATAAAACACGAACAAAAGTATGACACAGAATATTTTAAACTGTGTGGACCTTGAATTAATGACTAAGGAGAAATCTGGACTGTGGGGCTGGACCAGTTGGGAACCACTGTGTTAGTGCATGTGTGGATCTCACTGGGCAGCTCATTGCTGCTGCTTTGCACTACGCTCATACAGCAGTTAACGCTTACATCGGAATAGCATGAATGCAGAGGTGTAGCTCCAACCGTCATTAGCTCTGTCAGCACTGTTGTCATTGTTTAGCACTGTTTATGGAGTACGGCTCAGTCCCCTCCATGTCCAGACAAATAATACACTCTGAATTTTGCATAGAGCCTCCATTGAAGGTGATTTACAAAGGGGGGGGGGGGGGGGGGATTTGATTTTTCCCTAACCAATCAGTGACGTCATTAGTATCCATGCCTAGGGGGTGCTGAAAACAAGCGAGCATTGCCTGTTTAAAATGTCTCCGTCGTTGTGCACGCCCAGCTGCATCGCCGTTAAATCCAATTTAGCAGCTTCCTTAATTTGGTCCTCCATTAACACGAGTAGTGGCGAAATACCTCGATAGCATTGTTAATGTGGTCTGTCGGATCTGTAGTGGTTGCCATTGTTGCTATCCTCACCAGTTACCCACCAGCGTACAGCTTGACATCAGCGTGGTGCTGATTGGCTAAACGCTAGACCCGCCCCCACCCCCAGCATTCATTGGTCCGTCCATTGTTTGGACGAGATAAATTGCAAATTCATTGCAGTATGCCAGACCAGAGATGCAAGCCTACTCAGTTGAGTGGGCGGGGTCTATGGTCTGGAACCAGGCTACTTATTCAGAGTTCTGTCTCACACAGGCTCCGCCCTCTACTGGACTCTTTGGGTAATACTCCTCTAATCAAATGCATAAACATAGTCAGCCAATCAGGACGTGCCTACCTGAATACGTGCAGACTGACCCGACAGTATATAAGAAGGTATCAGACATCCTTCTTCTCTTTGCAATCTTTCTCTTCAATGATTTGCATATTCCTAACTTTGGATTTATTTTTTTGTTACAGGGGCAATAGTCAGTGATAAACAGGCAAAGACATCAGACGTCTTCTTTCATTTGACAGTCCTGAAGAATTAGATAATGCTCATGTGTAGGGCTGGGCAATATGACCAATATATATTACTGCAATATTTTTAGGCTATATCGCGACACACAATATATTTACGATACACATAGTACCAAACTGCTAAAGAAATGGAACATAATGTAATGTAACATAAAGCACTGCTGTGATAAAGTTAAACAAAAATGTACTGTTATAATAAATCTCAATAAAGTAATATTATAATAAATTGAATCAACACAGAACCACTGGTGTTTTCTTTTGATCAACAGTTAGATGTTAGCAGTTATCAGATGGTTAAACCGTTACAGCGATGCCCTCATGTTTTTCTATTATTTGTCTGTTTTAATTCTATTCTAATTCCTCTTTGATATTTTGTGCTTTATTACCTTTATTTTGAAGAACTTTGTAACTTTAGCTTTGAGAAGTTCTGTATCAAGTCTTCAGTATATAAATAAATCTTTACTTACTTTGTTCCTGACAGTTTTCCTTTTGTGTTAGTCTCCAGGCAGATACAGGGCTTTGGCTGACTGTCTTCAAAATGGACCAGACAGCATCACCATCAAATGTGGAGACGTGATTCAACTGCAGTGTGAAGACAACAAGGGCCGCTGGTGAGTCTTCCGCCTGTCAACACACATGATGTGAAGTGAACCTGTCAGTCAGGGTGATTTAGTGATCAGCCAAACTATCCTATATGTGGCAGGGCACAACATTTGACAAAAGTAGCTTTATGGTGTGTTTTCGAGCTAGAAACTGAAGCCCTGCTTAGGTAAATGCCCAAAAATGTAAAAGCAAATGTAAAGCTCAACCTGGTAAGAAGTTTATTTATCCAATTTCTCTCCCCGCTTTTGTTTTCATCCTTTCCTGACTCTTTATCCTTCAGGCTGGTGAAAAACCTGAGTCGGCGACAGGAGGGCTTCATAGCTGCTGCCAGCCTGCAGCTGATTCTAGGAGACAGCAGTCGAGGACACTCCTCCAGGCTAGGGGGTAAAGAAAATACCTAGACTTCCAAAATGACAATAGAATGTTGAGCCATAGTGTTTCTTTACTTTGATTTCCTTTTTAAAAGCCTGTATATTTTCTTGTAGACGCAGGAAACCTGAAGGCCAGGAAGCTCAGCTCCCCGTAGAGAAGAAAGCACAGACTGTGAATCTAATACTTCCCCGTGGATGATGAGCAGACAGAAGGAACAGGTTGAGCCATAGCTGTTTCGTGACTGATCAGCCACCCACTCCTCCCTCCCCGGTGACTTTTTTTTCTCCAGCACAGATCAATCATAAAAGAGAAAAAAGTGGGAATATAGGGACCTGATTTTCCTCCAGGTCATGATTGATGATCTACTAGGACTGTGTTTTCTGAAAGTGACGGCTCAGGAACTGTTTAGCCCTCTTGGACAATCAACAACCGATGCAAGGACTCTGATTGGCGTTCTTCTTTTTTGATTGGTGAGGAGAATCTTCCATCTGTAACACACATAAAGTCGCGATGTGAGGCCGCTGCTGCAGCAGGTCATCGTTACACAATCTGTGGAAACATTTTTCAACCTTCATTCCAGCTAGTATTCAAGACTCTGGTTTCTCCAAATGTGTGTTCCTGTTTGTCTAGTGTGTGCTGGATGGATGGCCCAGGATTTGCCTGAAACATTTCTTAAAGCAAAGACTTTTGTACATACACAGTATCATTTTTAACATTTATTGTACGTCAGTGTTTCATCTTTGTTAGTTGACGTTTTTTCCATTGAACGACTTTATTGTATTTTTCTTACATTTCATTCCTCCAGGCACCACTCTTCTGTAAAGTCTACGAGTTAGAATGCCAAAATGTGCCATGCCATAATGCCTTTTTTATTCCCTGCTCTTTTAGAGTCTCCCGTATGTACTGTTTGCAAAATCAAATACTCTGTTATTGCTTTAACCTGACCTCACAAATATTCAACAGGCACTTTAATAAGGTGGATGGACAGGAGAGACAAAGAAACCCCCACCTATTGTCTACTGAATGTGTGCTTTCCTTGCTGCTTTACCTCTCTTACTGTGTAGCTCCTCTTATTCATGCTGTTGTTTCCTTTGTTTATCCTTGAATGTATGATGTGTTAGGGAGGCAGGGGAGACATACCCCCTGCATGCAGGCAGCAGTTGACATGTCAGTGATGGTAATGTAAGACACTGGCGGACATGAAGATTGATGGCAGTGTATTCCTCGGTGTGTGCCTCAGAGTGCAGCATACAGAAGGAAGAAGTAGGCAGAGTGAAAGAAAGGCAGGCAGAGAGCAATAGAGAGGGGGAGATTATGCTCCATGTACCGCTCCATCACAGAGGCAGATTGTTTCCTCCTCACCATTACAGCTCAGTTAATCTCGGGCTCCCCATTAAAAGGGATCATACAGCCAACATGAAATACACCCTCTGTGTCGAACGCTTAATTAAATATTGATTGCAGACTTATATAAATTTACCACATCAAATCGAGGCCGCGGTCGGAGGGCTGCCTTTGATTCGCTGTGTTTGATATGGAAATGAGTCAAGAAAGCAGCAGGGGCTGCTCTGCACTACACATTTCCTATGTTGTTAATTTATTTATTTTGCTGTCATGTTGTTCCTTCATATTGTGAGGTATGTGCGCAGCTCCCAATGAAATTACATCTCCATATATTTATGGGAGCTATGCTACAGTGCACATTAAAAACCCCCATTTTATTTCTCTTTTAGCTTAAATGACAAAAATCAGATGGTTCCTTTGTCACTTTAATCCAAAATGCTGCAGATTTTGCACAGATTTTCCAGGTTGGAAAACAAAAATAAACTGCTTGAAATATTAAGTATCCTGATGAGCCAAGTAGCCTGAGCTTGTTGCTGAATGTTTCTTTATGATAAAAATGCATGGCAACTGAACACTGAGCAGGTTTGTATTGCCCGACCGTCACTGTTCTAAACTGGCTTGTTTTTGTACAGCTTCAGTTCTGCAAAAAAAATAAACTATTTATTGCAATAATTGTTTTGGTAATTTAAATAATTCAGTTCTTGTTTTAACATGGTGATCACCTAAACGCTAAGGCTGCTCTTTTTCATGCACCCTGATTTAATCTATTGGTTCTGTATTCTTGTTTTAATGGAAGCCAACTGAAATAATAAAACTGTGCAGACTTTTCTCTTTTCTGTGAGTTTTTGGTCACATTTGAAGCCTGGATTTCCAAAGATCCTTTTTTTATACTACTGAGTACCACTATTACCACTTGTAAAACATTTATTTACCAGCAGATGGGAGTGATGTGTTTTGATTAGGGTGTCTGCAGGTCTTCAAATGTCTGAAATTTGAATATATAAACTTTAGACCTTAAAACTGAATAAACTGTCTTTAATTTGAATTTGCGAGGTCTTAAATACCATAACAATTTAATTTTAGATATCCATTTAAACTGCTTTGACCTGCCTATGTTTGCTGCTTCCTCTGCAAGCCACTTTGCAACCCACCTCCACCCCAGCTCCTCCTTTCCATGTTGTGTCTGACTTATCAATGTCATTTCTGTTTGTCATTGATGTTGACTCTGTTCTGAAGGGCAGGGAGGTTTGCTCTCTCTGCCTGAGGCTTTCCTCATTTGCACACGGAAGGGTAGAGAGGTGTGCTCTCCCTGCCTTCAGCTTTCAGTGTAAACTCATGGAAGGCTAGAGAGGTTTGCTCTCTCTGCCTTAGGCTTTTCTCATTTGCACGCGGAAGGGCAGGGAGGTGTGCCTTCTTTGCCTTAGGCTTTCCATTTAGGCACATGGAAGGGCAGGGAGGTTTGCTCTCCCTGTCCTAGGCTTTCCTCATTTGCACGTGGAAGGGCAGAGAGGTGCGCTTTCTTTGCCTTAGACTTTCCATATAGGTGCATGAAAGGCCAGGGAGGTTTGCTTCCCCTGCCTTAGGCTTTCCTTGTTTGCATGTGGAAGAGCAGATAGGTGTGCTCTCTCCGCTTTAGGCTTTTCACTTAGGTGCGTGGAAGAGGCTTACTGTGTAGGTCTGAGGAAAGGCAGAGAGACCGAAGAACAGAGCCATACCGCCAAATATAATACTGCAAATTGAAATTTTTTTTAACTGAAGTGTTCCTGACTGAAATACATTCACGTAACTCTCTCTAATAACTATATTCCTACATTAAAACTACCTCAGCATGGGCCAAAAATATATACTACTTACCTTTAAACTAAACCCACAATGCTTAAAAAGAAATTTAAGTGTCTGATACCTGCAGACACCCTGGTTTTGATGTAACTGTTCACAGTCAGTACACTGTTGATGTGATGTGAATTTGATGTGATTTATTTCTTATTATTTGGTTAATACAGTACAAAAGGACATATCAAATCATGAAAGTATCCCCTCATATCCTGTGAAGTTAAGAGTATCAAACAATAAAAGGAACATTTGTATACCATTTATATTCTTAAAATCTATAACCTTTAAGTTTCAGGGTCAGGTTCTTCCACATCAAGTGCCAGCCTGTGTTTAGTTAATCCCATAATATGGTTTATCCAGCGGTAATAAAGGGACAGCCGTGTGTACACACCATATTTCCCCTGCTTTGCACATTCTTCCCCCCAGCTCACAATGCCCGTAAGGAACCAAGTGTCATGAAATTTGTTTGCGTGAGGACCTCCACTGTCCCCCTGACAGGCATCTTTGGCCTCGTCATAGTATCCTGCGCAAAACATGAAGGGAGTGATCCTTGAACTGCTGCTCCGCTTACACTCTGTCCGATCTGTGAAGGGAACCTCCACCTTCTGCAAAGAGTTGGCCGTGAATCCAAGGAAGCGCGTTCGGCCCCAGCCGCTGACCGTGGCTGGGGAGGAGTCCTTCACTCGGGCGTCAGTGAAAGCCATGGGCCCGATGCAGATGGGTCGGACTCTTGCAGAGAAAGTGATGGCGCTCTTTAAGTACAGCAAGGCGATGTCGTGGTTGTACAAGCTCACAGTGCTGTTGTAACGTGGGTGTATGTGCTGCTCCAACACCTCATAATCCTGCTCAGTGTCCTCGTGGAGGTAGATGTTATGGTCCCCTGCAGGCAGAGATATGAGATACAGATATCACTCATTCAATGTCCTCATTTACTCTACAATATAACACATGCAGTGTTTCTCTCCAAGCAGATGGCAAACAGTGGGATAAACTACATGACATCAAGAGTGATTGCATTCATTGTGGCAGTGAACCTTACCTACTCTGACAAAGAAGGAGCCTTGTGCTTCCACCAGGCAATGAGCAGCAGTGATAACCCACCGTTCACTGAGAATGGAGCCCCCACAGAATAACTGACCACTGGGACGTGCTATCAAGGCTACCTAAATAAAAAAGGAAGAGATGAACACTCTGCAGCTCCTGTTTTTGCTCGCTCATGTATTTCCTGTAACAAAGCCTTACATGCATTAATGCTTGTACTGTCATACAATACCTGCCATGGGATCTCTCCTGGCAATACCACCTCGCCACCTACAATGCGTTTAAAAGGCCTGGGTAGCTCATCACTGGGGACCTCAGCCTCACGGTTCATCCACAGGGGCAGTTTCTTAATGGAGTGGTACTCTACGGGGATATTTGTGGTAGGAAAAAGCATGGGGGTACTGGCTGGAGTCGAGGAAGAGGTTGTAGTAGTGTTGCTGGTCAGGGAGGTGGTGTTATGCTGGCTTGCATTCCCATGGCCGAACAGAGACCTTCTTAATCCTAAGCTCACCTCTGTCAGGGCAGTTATGCCACATGGAAATTCAGCTGGTGATGTGAGAAAAGAGGAGTCACAATGTGGAATTTAAGAGTCATTATCATGATATTAAACAGAGAATACAATAAAGACAGTGATACCTTGTGCTTCACAGTTAACTCCATCCTCTATCAGCTTGTAGCCTCTTGCACAGGAGCATTTTGCTCCAAAGGTTCCCATTGATTCACAGAAGTGCATACAGTCTCCGTTGTTCAAATCACACCTTCTGGCTACAACTGAGGAGAATGGAAACACAATATCAATGAAAACCCATCATCTTATTGCATTTATACGATAACACATCATTGCTTTTATTTCCATGTTAAAGGTTGTTTTGGGGGGAAGTTTTTCCTTATCCGCTGCGAGGGTCCTAAGAACAGTGGGATGTCGTATGCTGTAAAGCCCTCTGAGGCAAACTGTGATTTGTGATACTGGGCTTTATAAATAAAATTGATTGATTGCTATACAGTATGAACTCTCTTACGTTTTGTTTTATGAGTGCCAAACATGTTTTGTGTGAATATTGATTGTATTTTTATACAGAATGAGGACTGTGGATTTTGTCCCTCATGACTTACATTGGAAGAGCATTAGGAAAGGATCTCTTGGTGGTAAGTGTGGACGAGAGGAGTGACAAGCATCACGTGTTTCAGGATACTGTTTAACTAATAGGACTGTGACTTCATTTTATGACATACTATACAATGATCATTTTTAGAGCATTTATGTGACATACTATACTATGACTTTTTTTCATGGTTTTAGACAACGTACTATACTATGACTGTTTTGTTATGATTTTGGACGACATACTATACTATGACTTTTTTTCATGGTTTTTCACAACATACTATACTATGATGTTTTTTCATGATTTTGGACGACATACTATACTATGACTTTTTTTCATGATTTTGGATGACATGCTATACTATGACTTTTTTTCATGGTTTTAGACGACATACTATACTATGACTTTTTTTCATGATTGTGGACGACATACTATACTATGACTTTTTTCATGATTGTGGACGACATAATATACTATGACTTTTTTTCATGATTTTGGACGACATACTATACTATGACTTTTTTTCATGGTTTTAGACGACATACTATACTATGACTTTTTTCATGATTGTGGACGACATAATATACTATGACTTTTTTCATGATTGTGGACGACATAATATACTATGACTTTTTTTCATGATTTTGGACGACATACTATACTATGACTTTTTTTCATGATTTTGGACGACATACTATACTATGACTTTTTTTCATGGTTTTAGACGACATACTATACTATGACTTTTTTTCATGGTTTTAGACGACATACTATACTATGACTTTTTTCATGATTGTGGACGACATAATATACTATGACTTTTTTTCATGATTTTGGAAGACATACTATACTATGACTTTTTTCCCTGGTTTTAGACGACATACTGTACTATGACCGTTTTGTGATGATTTTGGAAGACATACTATACTATGACTTTTTTCATGATTTTGGAGGACATACTATACTATTACTTTTTTCATGATTTTAGACGACATACTATACTATGACTTTTTTCATGGCTTTAGACGACATACTATACTATGACTTTAAGCCTTTAATTGATAGGACAGACAAGTGTGAAAGGGGGAGAGAGAGAGAGGGAGTGACATGCAGCAAAGGGCCACAGGCTGGATTCGAACCCGGACCGCTGCGGCAACAGCCTTGTACATGGGGCGCCTGCTCTACCACCAAGCCACCGACGCCCCTATACTATGACTTTTTTCATGGTTTTAGACGACATACTGTACTATGACTGTTTTGTGATGATTTTGGAAGACATACTATACTATGACTTTGTTTTTGATGATTTTAGACGACATAGTATACTATGACTTTTTTTTCATTATTTTGGACAACATACTATACTATGACTGTTTTTTGATGATTTTAGACGACATACTATACTATGACTTTTTTTTTCATGATTTTGGACAACATGCTATACTGTGACTTTTTTTGATGATTTTAGACGACATACTATACTATGATTTTTTTTAACAATTTTGACAGACATACTATATCATGATTATTTTCAGTGATTTTAGACGACATACTATACAATGACTATTTTTCATGACATACTACTCTAGGATCTTTTTTATGACATTCTTATAGCATAATACTATACTATGAACATTTTTACGATATTCTTATGACATACTATACTATGATCATTTTCATGAAATTTTTCAAGGACATTTTTATAACATATTATACTATGATTTTTTTTCTCCATATATTTAGGACATGCAATAGTTTGATCATTTGTATGACATACTATACTATGATCATTTAAATGACATACTTATGACATACTATATTATGATCATTTAATGGCACTCTGATGACATACTATACTAGGATAATTTTTATGACATTCTTATGGCATACTATACTATGATCATTTTTATGACATTTTTTGACACCATACAATGGTATTTTTTTATGACATTTTTAGGACATACTATAGTATGATCATTTTGATGAGACTTCTGTGACATACTATACTATGATCATTTTTATGACACTTTTATGACATTCTTATGGCATACTATACTATGATCATTTTTCTGACACTTTTTTGACACCATACTATGGTATTTTTTCATGACATTTTTAGGACATACTATAGTATGATCATTTTGATGACACTTTTACGACATACTATACTATGATCATTTTCATGAAATTTTTTAGGACATTTTGATAACATACTATACTATGATTTTTTTTCTCCATATATTTAGGACATGCAATAGTTTGATCATTTGTATGACATACTATACTATGATCATTTAAATGACATACTTATGACATACTATATTATGATCATTTAATGGCACTCTGATGACATACTATACTAGGATAATTTTCATGACATTCTTATGGTATACTATACTATGATCATTTTTATGACACTTTTTTGACACCATATTATGGTATTTTTTCATGACATTTTTAGGACATACTATAGTATGATCATTTTGATGACACTTTTATGACATACTATACTATGATCATTTTTATGACTTTTTTTGACACCATACTATGGTATTTTTTCATGACATTTTTAGGACATACTGTAGTATGATCATTTTTATGACACTTTTATGACATACTATACTACGATCTTTTTTTTTTATGACATTGTTATGACACACTGTACTATAATCATTTTTATGATATTCTTATGACATACTTAACTATGATCATTTTTATGACACTTTTATGACATAGCATGCTATGATCATTTTCATGACATTTTATGACATACTATACTATGATCATTTTTATGACACTTTTATGACATACTGTACTATGATAATTTTTTGTGACATTTTTATGACATGCTATACTATGATCTTTTTTTTATGACATTTTTATGACATGCTATACTATGATCATTTAAATGATGAAACAGTTTTGTAATGAATTTTTTAGGACATGCAATACTTTGATCGTTTTTATGACATACTATAGTATGATCATTTAAATGACATTCTTATGACATACTATACGATGATCATTTTATGACATTCTAATGGCATACTATACTATGATCATGTTTGTAACATTTTTATGACATACTATACTATGATCATTTTTATGACATTCTTATGGCATACTATACTGTGACATTTTTTATGACATTTTAATGACATACTGTACTATGATCATTTTCATGACGTTTTATGACATACTATACTATGACATTTTTATGACATACTATACTATGATCATTTTTATGACATAATATACTTTGTCATTTTTTAGGACATTTTTATGACAATTTATACTATGAGCTTTTTTTTAAAAGAAATTTTTCATTACACAGCATACTATGACTTTTTGGGGGGAATTTTTTATAATATTTATAATATTTTTTGTTTGTTTTAGAATATTTTTAATAAAATCCTACACTGTGATGTTTTTATGACTATGACTTTCTATGACATACTATACTATGAATTTTCATTAGGACATTTACTGTGACTTTTTAAGGACAGACTATACTATGATTTGTACTGTGTAATTAATGTATGAGTCACTACTCACAGAGAGGGCACTTTGGCTGCTGTTTTTAGAATATCCAAAAAGACAGACAATCTTATTTTAGGATCTAAAACCAGATTGATGCTTGATTCAAGCCTTGATTTGATTTAGAAACAGAAGAAGGGAAAAAAAGGTCTGTGGCTGTTTATCCTTTGAGACTGAGATCTGATCAGATCTGATCTTGTATCCTCAGAAACGTTGGATCATGTAACACAAAAATCTAATTTCTTTTGATTGCATTTTAAAATCGAGCCACAGGACTTTTCACTTACCGATTTCACAGTTCCTGCCAGTGAAACCAGACAGACATGCACAGGTGTAGAAGCCAAGGTGGTCATTGCATGTCCCCTGGTTCAGACATGGGTTTGATTTACACTGATCGCCATCTGTAGAAATCAAGACACAGTATCTTCAGTTACTTAATTTTGTATAATACTCTAATAAAACAAGGTTTACTCAGAGAACAAAGTAGAAACATCTTTCCATAACAGCAGGTCTATTACAAGATAGAGTGTGTACTCTGGAAGCACAGGTCTGATTCAGAGAGAAAATTACAACAACAAACACATTAAACAAACAAAGACAAAGTCACCACTGCAACGTACCTACAATTCTGTTTGTGCTGGGAGAAATCTGTCATTAAGAATGTTTCTTACCTACATATCTTGCCCAGAACTCCATCTACAATACAGAGTAAAGTCTCTGCTGAGTACAGCCAGCAAAAAACAAGAATACGTATAAGATAAAATAAACAAGATAAATAAATAAATACCCACTGTATTTCTGTCATCCTCAAAGATCTCCCTGGCCTCTTCCAGGTCACATACTTCCTCTACACACTC
Source organism: Epinephelus fuscoguttatus (assembly GCF_011397635.1). Classification (NCBI taxonomy): domain Eukaryota; kingdom Metazoa; phylum Chordata; class Actinopteri; order Perciformes; family Serranidae; genus Epinephelus; species Epinephelus fuscoguttatus. The sequence continues at coordinate 18,915,789 of NC_064760.1, read as the reverse complement.
TCTCTCCATGTCGCCTTCCAGCACCTCCTCAAAAAAAGTGTTGTAGCGCTTTTGTCTCCGCAGAATGCTGTCGGCCATCTGACTGGACAGAAACACTGTGCCTGAGGCTGGAGCTGGGGCTAGAGTGAGCAAAGGGAAAATACAGTCAGTGTTTAGGCAACCATCTTCGTCTTATAGGTTACAGCAACAAATACATAAAGAGATATTCTTTTTTACAGAAATAAAGTAAATACAAAGGACAATCCTCCACCCGCCGCTTGTGCTTACAGCTTTAAAACTAAGACTGCATAACTGAAAAATGCTTCAGGTCAGATTTGAATTATATATGAGCATCATAAAGACATGAAATACCTCCATAGCTCAGCTGAAAGTCCAAAAGCAGCAAACATAAAAAAGGCAAAGAAACTAGTTCCATTCCAAAAAGCTCTGGTATCCCGACACTAAAACACTGGACCATCACTCCAAAGTACAGAGCTCTGTTTGCTCATGTACACTCACAATTAGTTGCACAATTACTGTGTCTGAAAACATCAGTGTGTCAACACCCACGTGTTCTGAAAGAGTTGTGTGTTGGTTATTTGTAAATTGTGAAACTGTGAGGATATCAGAATAGACTAATACCTTTTTTCTTTTCCAAGAACAAGGCTCACAGAACGGTCCCCCGACAAGTTAACGAAAAGTCTGTCTGTTACTACAGCAGCTTCTCACCTCTGGACCCAGGCCTGTTTTCATGCTCCAGCTCCTACTGAGTTCAGCTAAGGTTACCAATGTTAACATCGGAAAAGACCTCATAATATGCCCAGTTTTCTGTCCTAGATGCACTTCATTTATTTCATTACAAAGGTAACCAATAACCAAACATATAAATTATTTATTTTTAGTTACAACAACTGGACTGTGTGTTTATATTAAGAACTCAAGCTTGTACCAATGTAAAGCTTTTCAAAGCATTATAATCAAGGAAATGTGACTTAACATACACAAAAAACACATTTTGTTGCCTTATTTGTGATTTTTAAGTATTTTATTACAATATTCAAAAGAAAAGATATTTCAACATATTGACCAAACTATATTCCTTGATATTTCTCTTTCTTTGAATCCACACTCTACCTATAGTAACGTAAGTTTTTTACATTAATACTAATATACTTCATTGTAAGTGCTGAAGATGTGCTTCTCTGTGGCTGTGGACAGCTGTGCCTTCAAATATTCCTCATTGTGAATTTTTGGGATCCGTGCTGATGTCTTGATAGTTTGACTGGATTTGAAATACCCTGATAATATTTGTGGAATAAACCTAAATCCTTAAGTTCACTGAAGTCATGCCTTCCACAATAATAATGATAATTCCAGCTTTTCTTTACCTCTTCCATGCTGAGATAAAATGCACAGAGGGAGTAGGTTTCATTTCAACACTAGGGGGAGGACACATATGAAACTGGGTGTTTAGCATGGGGTCAGATCAGTCTCATAATGAATGAACTCACGCAGGATTTCTCACGAATACACATGCTCTGGTTCACAGTTGTATTTCAGACTCACTAATGCACACGATCTGTTTCGCAAATGCACACACTCTGGTTCACAAATAAAAAATTTCATGCAAACTTGTAATATAAATTTGGAAATGCACACGATCTGCTTCACAAATATTATTTTCAGGCACACTTGTAATATCAATTCACAGATCATACGAATCGCTGAATGTGCATTTACAAACTGCTTCTCATTTGTGAACCTCTCTACATTTGTGAGAGAAATCTGTGTGGTGAATTTTGAGACTCCCCTGACGTTGCAGTCAACGAACGTCACCATTGGCTGATAAATCTGTCAATCAAATTTATGATTCTGATTGACAGATCCATCAGTTAATCAGGTGTGTTCACTTTCAGCCAATTGTATGGCTCCTTACATAGGGTGTATTCATAGTTTATGTTCATTCAAACATGTTACTTGGCTAAGCAGAACGCTTCAACTCATTATAATTCAATAACATTGCATGATTTACAACGAGAGGATAATAAGATAAATGTGTTACTTACAGGTTGAGATTGATCCATGTCTCTTTCACCGTTTCAGTCTAGCGCGTCTTGTTTGAACACTGCAAACAGTAGCTCAGTAGCTCTGCGATTGGCTTAAAAGTGTGGCGAAAATGTAAGGAGCCATACGATTGGCTGAAAGCGAACACACCTGATTAACTGATGAATCTGTCAATCAGAATCATAAAATTGATTGACAGATTTATCAGCCAATGGTGACGTTCGTTGGAGTCTCAAAATTCACCACACAGATTTCTCTCACAAATGTAGAGAGGTTCACAAATGAGAAGCAGTTTGTAAATGCACATTCAGCGATTCGCATGATCTGTGAATTGATATTCCAAGTGTGCCTCAAAATATAATAATATAATATTTGTGAAGCAGAGCATGTGCATTTCCGAATTTATATTACAAGTTTGCATAAACATTATATTTGTGAACCAGAGTGTGTGCATTTGCGAAACAGATCGTGTGCATTAGTGAGTCCAAAATACAACTGTGAACCAGAGCATGTGTATTCGTGAAAAACCCTGCGTGAGTTCATTCATTATGAGACTGATCTGACCCCATAGTTTAGGGTCCTCTACTAGGACATTTTCAGCATTTAACACTTCATTTCTTGCATTCTGTTGATTTTTTTACGCCAGTGTGGGCGTTTTTGAATCAATTCATGGTGTAAATTAGGGATGCATGGTAACATCAGCATGTCATCAGTATTGGCCGATATTGGCTTTAAAATGAACTGTCAGAATCAGCCAACATGCCATTTTCTTATTTTGAACAATGAATAAATATTACATACATTGAAAAGTATTGTATTTCATGTCTGCATCTGCAGGTTGGCCATCACGATAAGAGTATGAATGTATAATATGGTGTTGATTCCACTACAGAGGAGACTTGATGATTACTAAAATAAGGTGGGGAAAAAGTGGATAGATCAATATCAGTATCAGTTATCGGTCAAATGAGTTGCACCCCTAGTGTAAATGTCTTTAAAAATAAAAGTCCTCTGCTACCTTCATATTTTCATTGGGGCAGACGAAAGCACAATGTATTATAAGTGGGACATGTCCCTTGCATATCCCCTGAAACCTACATCTGTTGGCACTTTTGCCCTTTCACCACAAGATGGCGGACATGCACCTCAGTCATTCAACTTCACACAGCAAGACAGTAATAAAGATGGGTGATAGGATCATGCGTCCCATTATTTATCACTGCAGCACAGAGACAGCGCTCAGTCTGAGGTAGAACACACTACCATCAGTGCTGGGGGAAGAATTAAACCAAATGTTCACTTAAAGAATGGCCTTATTTGAAAAGTTCATCTTCTACTAGAGGCAGTGAAACCACAAACTGTGTGTGTGTACAGTAGGCTGTATGTTGTGTGAGGCGGGAAATATTTTTTGTTACATTTGGCCCTGACTGAACTAGGTAAAGGGCAAATAACCAGAAAGTTGGCCTGACTCACAAAACAATAACACATGTAGGGAGTGTAAAGGAAAACTGATGAATACCTTTTGGGTCAATGGTCAATACACACCCAAGACGATGATGCAGTGGTCAAGGGTGATGTGAGGTTCGTGCTGATTCAGCGTGCCAGCTCAAGATTTAACTCCGGTGTCGTTTTGTGGTCTGGCGTATTAGATACAGCCCATCACTGGCTATGAAATCCCCCCAGAGGGAGTCCAAAGTCTTCTCGAGTGTTGGCAACTATTGACTGGAGGCATTTATATTTCATTGAATCGTTCAGCGGGTGAATAATTCATTTCACTTGAGTAATTAACACTGTCTGCTCAATACGAGAGCTTCTCGATCATCTCCAGCCAGGATGAGTGTCAGAGTGAGGTAGTTGCAGTGCGTAGAGCAGTTTTTCTGGGGTAAAGATTTTCACAGGTATTCCAACTATAGTCCAAAACATTTCTGTATACACTCTGCACTGCCCTGGTTGAGTCATATTTCTAAATGTAAGTCTGTTGCTGAGCCTTGTGGAGAGTCTGTGGGCTTGATAACCCCAGTGGCACACTTTCCACACAGTCTCTCAGCCTCGTTTAATGGTAGAGTGGATACAGACAATTGACTGGACTTACTACAGTATGTACAGGAGAAAATAGCAACAATGGTTTTTGCTATTAGCACTGAGGTGATGAATTGTGAGCTCAGTACGCTAACAAGACTCTCGAATGAATGGCGTGGATGGAAGGAAGTAAAATTGTCTGTGACTGACTACTGATTTATGAAGATCTCCCTGACATCTCTGTCTTCTCTCTTTCTTTGGCAGCACTGCACAGCTGGGGAGTCTGTGTCGGCTCCAATTAGATTAGTCACTACAGTTGGGGATCGAGTCAGGGCCTCGCAGATAATAAAAACTCTGATGCTTGCTCAGTGCTATCGATTGTTACCGCGCAGTATCTCCTGGGCTGCAGTCAGCCCAGACCTCAGTGTTTCACCAGGGACACAGTGTCATTTGCAGAGGGCTTATGTTCTGCTGCGGTAAAAAGCTTCTTCTATAGTTGTGGATCAGAGTGTTTGTAGGGCTCAAACAAGAGAAGATTTGGGAAAATCTGTACAACCACAGATACACAGTAATAATTGAATTATTTCTAGTCAGTCTTGTGATATTTAAAGGCACAATCAATGGTATCAAAAAATAACAGCACTTTCAAGTTGATGAACAAGGCTTTAAATGTGAAAACTAACACCAGGAATAGCTGAATCTGAAGTCTAAAAAGATCTATGGTATTTTTAAATGCTGTAAAAGGTTTGTTGCATCAGTAGGGTCTGCGTTTTGAATTATAATTAGATGAAAAAATCACCAGAAGGAAGATTTTTCCATCGAGATGCTGACTGTGTCAGTCGGGGCTGACAGTGTCTGGACTGAAACTCTTTTTCCCACAGTGACCTTACATCTAAACTCATTACTGACTCTCTGTGTGTTTTGGCAGCAGCTCTCAGGCACTCACTACAAAGACAAACACTTTGTTGTCCTATTCTAATCACACTAATATAGCTGTCTGTGGACTCAATAATCCCTGACTGGATTAGATTTTGGTTTTTAAATTGGCTACAGTGTGTAACACAAAGTTAAAGTGTTGTCTCTGAGTTTGTTCATGGTGACATTTGAATGATGCCATGTTAATGATATTTAAAGCTCTTGCTGTTTAATAAGATCAACCGTTCCTTCCAGGTTTTACAGAGGGACGACACGAGCTCAGAGCTTCTTCAGGCTATAACATGTAAATGTTAAGATTTGCATGTGTGGGCTCATACAGATGTAAAAAGAAGACAGTAACGGTGACATACAAGCACTCCATCTTTCTAGTTTAGTTTATGGTAGAGATGTGGACTCGAGTCACGTGACTTGGACTTGAGTAACAATTTGATTACTTTAGATTTGATAAAATCAAAACACTTGCAACTCAGCAAGGACTTAAACACCAATGATTCATGACATCAATTGGACTTGAGCCTTTTGACTTGAAAATACTTGATACCTTTCCCCAAGCCCAAAAATTAAAAAGTATTTAAAAAGTGTGCCACGAATCAATATACTTCCCTTCACTTCCTGAATCACTCATCATTAACGCTATTCATTCCCAGCGAGTCCACACTTAATTCCTCAGACCTACTGTGCTTGAAACAATCCGAGAGCATCCAATCAAGCTGAAGGAGAGAACCATGACAAACTTATGTTATGTCACTGAGTGCCAGTTGGAGAATATTACACCAAAAATGATTTTGATGCCGTATAGAAACTAAGCGCTGGTCAACAAAAAACAAATTGCAGTATGCAAATGTGCAGGTGAAAACTACAGATGGAGACGCAACAACTTCCAACAGACATGTTTTAACAAATATATAAATATATATATATATATATATATATATATATACAGTACAGGCCAAAAGTTTGGACACACCTTCTCATTCAATGCGTTTTCTTTATTTTCATGACTATTTACATTGTAGATTCTCACTGAAGGCATCAAAACTATGAATGAACACATGTGGAGTTATGTACTTAACAAAAAAAGGTGAAATAACTGAAAACGTGTTTTATATTCTAGTTTCTTCAAAATAGCCACCCTTTGCTCTGATTACTGCTTTGCACACTCTTGGCATTCTCTCCATGAGCTTCAAGAGGTAGTCACCTGAAATGGTTTTCCAACAGTCTTGAAGGAGTTCCCAGAGGTGTTTAGCACTTGTTGGCCCCTTTGCCTTCACTCTGCGGTCCAGCTCACCCCAAACCATCTCGACTGGGTTCAGGTCCGGTGACTGTGGAGGCCAGGTCATCTGCCGCAGCACTCCATCACTCTCCTTCTTGGTCAAATAGCCCTTACACAGCCTGGAGGTGTGTTTGGGGTCATTGTCCTGTTGAAAAATAAATGATCGTCCAACTAAACGCAAACCGGATGGGATGGCATGTCGCTGCAGGATGCTGTGGTAGCCATGCTGGTTCAGTGTGCCTTCAGTTTTGAATAAATCCCCAACAGTGTCACCAGCAAAACACCCCCACACCATCACACCTCCTCCTCCATGCTTCACAGTGGGAACCAGGCATGTGGAATCCATCCGTTCACCTTTTCTGCGTCTCACAAAGACACGGTTGGAACCAAAGATCTCAAATTTGGACTCATCAGACCAAAGCACAGATTTCCACTGGTCTAATGTCCATTCCTTGTGTTTCTTGGCCCAAACAAATCTCTTCTGCTTGTTGCCTCTCCTTAGCAGTGGTTTCCTAGCAGCTATTTGACCATGAAGGCCTGATTCGCGCAGTCTCCTCTTAACAGTTGTTCTAGAGATGGGTCTGCTGCTAGAACTCTGTGTGGCATTCATCTGGTCTCTGATCTGAGCTGCTGTTAACTTGCGATTTCTGAGGCTGGTGACTCGGATGAACTTATCCTCAGAAGCAGAGGTGACTCTTGGTCTTCCTTTCCTGGGTCGGTCCTCATGTGTGCCAGTTTCGTTGTAGCGCTTGATGGTTTTTGCGACTCCACTTGGGGACACATTTAAAGTTTTTGCAATTTTCTGGACTGACTGACCTTCATTTCTTAAAGTAATGATGGCCACTCGTTTTTCTTTAGTTAGCTGATTGGTTCTTGCCATAATATGAATTTTAACAGTTGTCCAATAGGGCTGTCGGCTGTGTATTAACCTGACTTCTGCACAACACAACTGATGGTCCCAACCCCATTGATAAAGCAAGAAATTCCACTAATTAACCCTGATAAGGCACACCTGTGAAGTGGAAACCATTTCAGGTGACTACCTCTTGAAGCTCATGGAGAGAATGCCAAGAGTGTGCAAAGCAGTAATCAGAGCAAAGGGTGGCTATTTTGAAGAAACTAGAATATAAAACATGTTTTCAGTTATTTCACCTTTTTTTGTTAAGTACATAACTCCACATGTGTTCATTCATAGTTTTGATGCCTTCAGTGAGAATCTACAATGTAAATAGTCATGAAAATAAAGAAAACGCATTGGATGAGAAGGTGTGTCCAAACTTCTGGCCTGTACTGTATATATATATATATATATCTTGCTCAAGCATACTTCGATATGCAGACTGGAAGTGCCCGGATCAAACCGCTGATCTTTTTGATTGGTGGACGACCCGCTCCACCTCTGAGCCACAGCCACACCAACTTGAGCTGACTTGAGTGCAAATACTTGAGACTTACTTGTGACTTGCAAAACAATGACTCAGTGCCACTTCTGGTTTATGGTCACCTTTTTTCCCTCTGTGCTTTTCATTAGCCTGAGGAAGATGAGCTGCTGTCAAGAACATGACTAAATGAGCAGTTAGACGTTGTGTGTGCTCCTAAAGCAAGTGCAGCGTATCATCAGGTGCAGGCAAATAAAATGTTTGTTATGTGAAATCCTCAGGAGACACAGAAAAGCATCCTACAATGTCATTGGCTAAAACAGCAGGGATTATACGGAGATGATGTAGTAATATTCACTCAGTATAAACAAAAAACACGGTTCTCTTCATGGAGGGGGTTGAACTGGCGGCCAGCAGCTAACGATTCTAACTCCATAAGCAACACTAAACAATGCCAACATTGCTGACAGAGCTAACGGTGTTAACCGGGGGGGACTGGAGGGTGGGTGCTACGATTCTGCGATGACAGCATCCCGATATCAGCAGTCGCTGCCATTTGAGCGCAGTACAAAGCGGCAGTGATGAGCTAGTCCATCTAGCTAGTCTTTTTTTACAAAACAAAAAAGTTGTACCTGTTGGATTAATTCTTGGTGATGCCAGGACTAGTTAGGCTAGCTTTTGATCCATTTCAAGACTTTGTGCTAAGCTAAACGAATCTTCTCCTAGCTGTAGCTTTATATCAAACATCCATTCATTCATTTTCTGTAGCCACTTATCCTGTTGGGGTCGGGGGACTATCCCAGCTGACATTGGGTGAGAGGTGGGGTAAACCCTGGACAGGTTGCCAGACTATCACAGGGCTGACACATAGAGACAGACAACCATTCACACCTATGGACAATTTAGAGTCACCAATTAACCTGCATGTCTTTGGACTGTGGCAGGAAGCCGGAGTACCCGGACAAAACCCACTCTGACACAGGGAGAACATGCAAACTCAGCACAGAAGGGCACCCCCACCCTGGATTCAAGGCGGGAACCCTCTTGCTGTAAGGCAACAATGCTAACCACTGCACCACCGTCCGTCTAATAGACAAACTAAATAGCGGCATCAACATTTTTTCTTACTCTTGGCAAGAACACAAAATCAGCATATTTCCTGATGCTATGCGTTTTATGGTTTCTCAGGTCTCAGAAAACAGATGTGATTAATTTGTCTGAAAACAGTCTATATTACAGCCATTTTCAGAAGGCCGAAACTTTCATCTTGGTGATGTAGATCTCTGAAACTATGGCTGACATTATCATGAACATGGTTCAGTGGTGCTGAGGCCTCGGGCAGGGAGATAACGCCACTGGTAAATAAAGGGAAACATGATTTCCGTTTGATACTCAAAGACTAAATCCACACTTGTGTCACTGGGCGTTTCACAACACTTAAGTCATGTGAGCTCATACAGTAATATCCACAGGGAGCTCATATGATGTGAGCTGTAAAAAGAAGCACTGCAGGTCTCAAAGCTCTGCTCCCCTCAATCACCCCCTCCTCCCCTCCTCTAGATAAAGTCATTGACATTAATGTGATATTTGAGAGTCTCGCTCCGTTAATTAGTACAGTCATTTTTGTAGTTTGAAAGCCTGATGTTTCGCACCCATTCCCCCTGCTTGCCCACATGCATCCCCACCAAGACAAACACTCTGACGTCTTAACAATTGGTTTGATAGTTTGCTGTAATCGACGAGTTTACTTTGAGGTGGAAACTCTTCCACAAGTCCTTTACTGGAGTACAAGGAGAAAACATATTTCCGTCCTGGTGTGATTCCATTTTAAACCAGGTAAGGCTACTGTAAGTGGGTCAGTGACCCAGTATTGCTTGGTCTAATTAGTCCATAGGTTTAGTTAATTTTGTAAAGGTATAATTTATGGATGCATGCTTATTTGTGTTCATTAAAGTAAGTACATGTGCAGCTGTGGGGATAAAATGAAGATGAGTTAAGAAAGAAAATCCACTGTCTGACTTTGCAGGAGTGTACGTTCCTAACTATGCTTCCTCTTTCCAATAGTGACCCAGAAACACAGTACTATTATGAGTTCCTCAGAAATGAGAGCTCAAGTCCACTCCTGGTTCTGTGAGCCGTGATGCAGCCGAGCTGACAGACGCTGCCGGCTCGGGGATGTTCAGCCACCGTTAATGAAAAGTGGAGCTCCCATCCCTCCTGGTCAGAAAGTGCCCGCGAAGCTCACTGTTTTTCCTGCTGAATGTCAAAAATGAGTTTGCAAAAAGCTACACTGGACGGAGCCAATGAGGTGGAAATGGGTCAAATGAATTTTTCACAATAATAAATCCATTCCAGCTTCGCACTCCTCACATAGAAAAAAACGCTTCAGGTGCTAATGACTCACCTGCCAGTGGACGGATGAAGATTTCATCACCAGAGATAAACGGCTGCTGCAGCAGAAACATGTAGATCATCTGTCCCTCAGCTGAAATATACCCTGACTCTGTGACATGAGAGATATAAAAATGCAATCTGGGGAGCGGCCAAGTCAATTATGTGGTGTGTTATAGGGAGACGTGACAGAAATACGACATCCTGACGCACCTTTCGACCCTGACCTCTTTAGTTTTGAAATAACTTGCTGACCCCATTTTGACCTTTGAAACTGAGGTCAGTGCGGCTGAGATCAGAGACGCTCAGAGATAAATGAGCAGGTGCAACCGTCTCGCAAGTGGTGTTTGGTGAAATATATCACTTTAATGTATGAGCCTATGGACAAACATAAACACGCAGACACAAATGCACATACACTGGTGTGGCCTCGGCTTTTATTATGCTGCATTTGCTGCTATTATTCATCATATTTAAGACGACAACATGTGAATATTTTATTTGCTTTGCTTGATACCCAGCACATGACACTGACCTCTCTTCCACATAGCATAATCCTAACCTCTTAACAACTTCCGAAGTATGAACAAGTAAATGAAATATATTTTCATAGTGTCCATGTTCTATATTAACTGAGTAAATTCACAGTTTACGACAACTGTAAACCTGCAGTTCACTGATAAGCGTGAAAGTGGTAGACGTAGAGATTCATGTAAATTTTGGCCCAATGTGAGTGAGATAGCAGATTGTGGTAAATCCAGCCCATGTTACACAAAATATGGACACAAACACTCCTCTACCTCCAGTCTGTATCCACTGTCATCAGCACCCCTGTAACAGAACCAGCCTGATTACCTTATCACACACACTCAGAGCTGGAATCAGACTAACACCTACAAACAGTGGCGGATGTGTAACCCGGCTGCACAATATTGGAGCATTAATCACCCAGCGACACCTCACTGCCTGCCCCACAGAGTGGTTTTTAGGACCGATCCCTCCAAGCACCCATACTGGCTTCTTTACAAATATCACCATGGGTGATATTCAGTGCAGCAAGTTACAAATTAAGCAGCTGCTCTACTATTGGTCCAGTGTTAGTTTATCATGTAACTGATTTATAAGTCAGCTGAGTGTGCAGATGGGGCGAGAGGCTTTTGTCTATGTGATTGGAAATTGATTTTTGAACTGATGGACGTGGTGAATACACATTTTCAGCTCTATGCAGCGTTGTAGTCGAGATCACCTTAGCCGAAACCTTATGAGCAAGACCAGTGATCAGAGTGTATCGGGACCAAGAGAAAATCAAGACTTTGAGGGGTTGAGACCGAGTCAAGACCAAGACCAGACCAGTGTAAGTTCCACACTGTGTAAAACACTTATGATAAAAAGTGAAACATGCAAACAAAAGGCACTCTTCAAATGGATCTCAAAGATCCACAATCCCAAGAAAACACAGTGAAAACAGATGAAGATTTCTTTTTATTCACCCTTTTATTGCCATATATATATATGTATGTATATATATATATATATGTATATACACATATTTAAATGTCTTGATGGAATCATCAAAAGGCATTGCAGAGGTGAATTTTATGTGTGGGGATTTTGCCTGTTTTTCTGTGAGCAAACAAACACTCCTTTATCCCAGGGGCAATTTAGTGATAGTGATGATACAGTCGTGGTCTTGACCCGTCTTGAAATAAAATCCTGAGTCCTCCTCCTCTGAGACAAGAGAGGAGGAGACAAGACTGAGTCAAAATGCGGTTGAGTCCGAGATGAGAAAAAAAGGTTTAGAAAAGTGGTTTTGAGGCCAGTCTCAAGACCAAAGCCGATCTTGAGGACTTCAACACTGGACTTAGAGTAGATGCATCATTTTCTTATAAATACAATATCTGGTTTCTTGAATTGTAACAGATGTGATCAGGCCTCTGCCAGTCCTGTATATATCCTTTGGCTCTGTTCATCCTTGTTTAACTTCTGGACAATGTTCTTTAATACTGTGTCTGAATTACAGGGCCGAAAGCTTGACCCTAACTCTTTCAGTGCTCTCTTTAGGGTGTCAACCTCTTTACCTCCTTTCTCTTCATCCCAAAAGAATGTAATCATCTTCACCACTTTTCTGGCTTGGAGACTGGTCCTGACGATCGGGAAGTCCTCCATGCCTCCATCTCACACTCAGTAGATTCAAGACGTGCTACACTTTCATTAAGCCCTAACCCATCAGCATCCCCCCTTTTCTTCTGCATACCTCCTAAAAATACTGTCTGTACATCTTTTTAAAGTGCTCTATAGTTGTGCTTCCTTTCAACTCAACATGTTCAGCAATTATTGGAAGAAACCACAGTGCCATGAAGTAAATCCTTACAAACACAGAACATGCAATGTCTTCACCATATGACATTGTGCCGCCCTCAAAGTTTCATCTTTGATTAGATGCTGCTGACAGAAATGATAAATAACGATAGCAGCCTCCTCAATCGATACGAATCAGCCATGAATCCTTAGATGAATCGATTGTAGAGTCATGGATCGGGTATCACGAGACAAGCAATCAGTTGACTGGCTTTAACAGTTTGCATCTCTAAAACAATGCGAGACCCGGTGGCATGCACCGTAGCAGGCATTACTGATAACGATAATGGATGTAAACATAAGCACCAGCTTGACCGGTGGAGCTGAGGAACAGAAGCTAATGCTGGTTGGATAAACCAGGGAGCAGCCAAGCCGCAGCAGAAACTAAAGGCGAATCCTGCCGGTTGTGGGTTGAACGGGGGTCACAGACACAGACAGAAATACATATTCCTGTCAAATACGGAGGCCATAGTGCACCACAGTGGCGACCGAGAAGCCCGGCTCCAGGTCCAAGAAGTCTTCGTTGGTGTCATGACTGCCCAAAAATACCTGAACAGCCGAGCTGTGGCAGCACCAGCACACAGGTATGTGACGTGTCAGAGGAGAAACGAGCCATTCACATTTCCACAAACCTCACCGCACTTTAGGGACTGTTCTTTACTTGTCAGGGGAGGAGGGTGGCTGGTTGATTTTTATTTTATTTATTCATTTTATTTTGATCCCCCCCTGTGTTAATCACTTATTGATGCTGTTTTTGAAGTATGAATAAGTCAATAAGTAATTTATTCCATTGAAATATCAGTGATGTATTATGGAAAAGTGATTTATCTTTTTATAAATGACAAACAGAGTGTAGCAAACACAGAGAAATAGTCTGACATGCTGTCAGTGATAAGCTGCTAGTCATCACAGTCCATGATATCAACTAATAACAGGAGATGTCAGATTCTGCCCCTACATTGCATGTTATTATTTTATTCTGCTTTATGTTTATATTGTACAGCGTTATGATAAACTTTATTCCAGACTCAAGTCCATATAAGATACATACAAAAACACAGACAATGTGTGATTTTGTTGTTGTTTGTCTTTTTATGTTATTTTTGCCAGTGCCATACAGCAACAGTGCTTGGGGATGTGGTCTTTTACAAATTTGAAAATACTGTAAGAATGTCACTTTTATAGAATTGGCTTCTTTATTTTATAATATATGATTAATGTCTACATCAACAAATGTTAACCATAGAATCGTATCAAATCGTATCGTTCCTACACTGTAGTGAATTGTATCAAATCGTTCTGTATTAAAAATATATCATTTTTGAATCGTATCGTAACCCGTGTATCTAGATACGTATCAAATCGTCTATCACAGAGAGATTCCCAACCCTAATGGGTAGTGTGTGTAAGTTTTTATAAATGCTGAGATCTTAACATTTATTTTTAATAATTATGAAAATTACCAATCAGTGGTCCCAAACACAAAGTAAAGTGAATTTTTAACAAGGTTAAAAGGGAAACTTGCACATTAAAGGTTGTGCATGCTTCGATAATAACTGACGTGCCTTTTAGAATGCATTTCAGTGAACGTCTATATTAATCTTCATGTTTTAAAAGGTTTGTTCAGTGGAAATAGTGTGATCTTGAATGAACATATAAGCCAGAGTAGATGCTGTAGAAACATTACTTACAGTAACATGCCTCTCATAAGAGCGTTCTAATAAATGTTTCATGAGGTGACGCCGCGTTTTCCAGCAGAAATCCAACAATCAGCAGACAAACACGAGTGATTCAGGGTTATTTTGTGGCATGAGTGGACGCAGCCTGTGATGTGACATCAGAGGTGACAGAGTGTGAGTCAGGAGTTTGTTTGTGCTGTACCAACTGGGCTGCAGGGCTTTGCTTTAAACGGGCTGGGGGTGAATGTAGCACTGTACGGCGATGCCCTGCTGGAAAGGTCAAAGGGGGCCACAGGCCATGGACACAGTTGGAACACAACCCACTGACATTTACGTACACTCTCTCTAACCCTCGCTCTTTATACCTCATTCCCGACATACGTGCACATGCCCTGCTGCTGAGGCAGAGCTCTGGCTCATGTCCACACTCCTGTGTATCCCATTAGGTGAGGTAAGAAGTATTACAGTGACATAACTCACAGTCTCACAGTCTCAGTAGGAACACTAAGGCATTATTTACATTTCCAAGTATGTATACATAATGTAATATATCTCCTGACCACACCCCACAGCCTCCCCCTCCATTACTGCCTGTTCATGAACTCTCTTTTGGTTTATATATTTATAAATGTGATGATTAACTTTAGGATAAGTCATTTAAAATTGTGATAATTGTGTTTTGTCAGGGTTTCACTTACTATGATATAAAAACACCCTGTTTGAGACCACTAAACAACAAGTTGTCGTACATATAATGATGAAAAGAAGATATTTTCATGTAATTTAACACTTTCTTTTCTTGAGATGAGGAACATTGATTACTGAATGTGTGTTTTTGATTTGCAGGCTAAGTGAATGATTGCATCTCTTATGAAGACACCCCCCTCATGATTGCCCCCCCACCCAGTGTCACTTCCTTGACCCCTCAGTTACTGGATGGTCTGCTCCTATCGATTCACAGTCCTCTTGATTCTGGGCTGGTGCTAACATAGATGCACAAAAACAAAATGAATAGAAAAGACACTAAGGCGCCTGCCATAGTCATTTGACTAGTACAAAAGAAAATGGCAATTAGATTGGCCCATTAGAGGTGTTTTAGGCATGTCCCACTGGTAGGAGACCTTGGGATTGACCCAGAAAACACTGGAGGTATTACATATCTCATCTGGCCTGGAAACCCATCGGGGTCCACCAGGAAGAGCTGAAAAGCGTTGCTGGGGAGAGGGACATTTGCTTGGCCTGCTGCCCCTGTGACCTGGCCCTAGATAGCGGGATGAAAATGGATGGTTGGATGGATGGATGGATTTTATTGTGACATCAGTGGGTCTGTTAAGTGGGTCACACTCACTAGTTTTAGGATTCTGTTTAGGCCTATTCTTACACCTATTTTTCTTATCATACAGAAAAATACAACTGTACGCCAATCTGTTTCTCTCTTTCACCAAACTAACATTAACTATTACATAAACACTTAATTTAAGCTTAGTAGAAACTAAATGAAACTCACCAAAACCATCTTAGTTAGTCTTGTTAGTTATCTAGTTAGCTAGTCCGCTGATCCAACAATCACCAGCTCTAGATTCAGAGAGTTACAGTAGACATGAGTGTATGCTGATCTGCAGGATGTTTATCCCTGCGGTCACACTCAGCTGCTCTCGCTTGTTCATCTGAGTCAGCTACTGTTTCAGTTTACATGTTTCAACAAACGTGACATTTATGACAACAAAAGAAACAGGAAATTCAGTTATGATTATATTTCAAAAGTAAGAGATTGCTTATTTGAAAATGTACCACTCCACTGCTCATATGGTCGTTACTGCAAAGCCCGACACATTATCACTTCGACCTTGTCACATATCACCTCTTGGTTGTGTACTTTCCATGTCTACATATGATGTGCAAGGCAGCCTGGGTGTGTCTGTTGTTGTTGTCATCCAGGAATGTCATATCAACTTCAGCCTGTTACATGAATTGTGTCTTTTCAAAATATGCTTTCATTTTCACAGGAAATGTACAGTTTGCATACAGTCTATTTCAAAATAAAGGTACTATGTTGGGACAGCGAATTGACTTTTTTTCCTTCAACAACAGAGCATGTGGTTAGGTTTAGAAAAAAATAACAGGGTTTGACTTTATATTCATATGTGAAGCGAATATTGTTCTCTGGGATGAACGTCAGTGATTGTTGGACCCATTTACCACCTCTCCCACCTTGGACTACTCAGAGTTTCAGCCCTCTTAACTTAGTTGTTGTCCGGCTGTGTTTCCCCCTGACACCATCAGGTGTTGTCACACACTAACGGCACCCAGTCGTGTATCATGCTGACGTGAAAGGATGGCTTTTTTCATCTGTGTCTGACGTGGAAGTCACTGCCCAAGTGCCAGTATTCGATGACTTCGGAATGAGACTGCGTAGCAAGACCTCACCTCACCGCCTTTGCATCTTAGCAGAATTTGTTTTTCAGAAGTTAAACTTTATAATATAAAGAGGTTAGCCCACAAACCTGACTGTCAACTCATCTGCCATTTCTGCACTATTCAGAAGATGGAGGACCGTCCTATTGACCATATTCCGGCTGTTATTCTGGGTTAGTGGGAATGGAGAGGACTGTGATTGGACTTCATGCTTTGTTCCTTGTCATATGTATGCTTTGTTAAGTTTGATACCTGCTGAGAAATATACATTGTTAAAATGTATTTACAAAAAGAAGAAATCTCCCCACTACAACAGTTGCAATGGCAACAGTACACATAAAAACATCAGCCCCTCTGACCATCCTGATATGTTGATTTAATTGAGAATGTCTGATCTACTCTCATTCTATTTCTATGATAGGGGGTTAGGGTTAGCAATCAGTTAGGGTTAGGGGGTTATCATAAATAGTAACCATGCACCTGCTCACTGCCAGTGAATGCTAATGAGCTGTCAGATCTCATGATTTAAGAAAACAGTACGAATCAATACATTTTATCAAAAATATAAATGAGCCGAGACCTTTAAATGGAGCTGACTGAAAGTAGTAGGACGAATTTTTTGCGTCTTTAAATTGTGATTTAATAACAGTAAAGAAGCACACAGACAATGATTCAGCTGTCTCCATTACAGAAGTATTGCAGTAACCACTGAGAGATGTTGAGAATCTATCTGGAATAGTTGTAAATTGTAACAGTCAAGAGTCGTATATAAAAATGCAAAGAGCAGGTGAACTACTCACTGAGTGTGCAACCAGAGATTGAAGACAGCTATCTGCTAATGCTATATAAAGCAACACAGATGATGCACAGACACTCAACAAGGGATGCACAATAAAATGAACGTGTATATGCTGTAAAATGCCATATACTGTGACAGAAACAGAGATAATGCAACAATAAAAAAGATGAAGTAAACCAGAGGCCTGGTTGTTTTACAGTTACCTTAATCTGAGCTCAATGTGTTGTAATGACAATTAAAAACAGAAATATCATAACTGAACTTTTTAGTGATTTAACCACGTGAGGCAGAGCCATTAGTGTAAACAGGCCAAACAGGCCACAGTGTGCCTTACACGTCTCAGGATGATTTGAGCATGCAAAGAAAGTTTGAAAGGAGTCCTGTTTCTTCTAAAAATAGCAACTATATAGACCTTGTAACCCTCAACCCGCAGGTCTTTTTCCTCCGCTGTCACTGAGTGCAAACCGACCTGCGGGGCCGAGAGATGTGACAGAAAACCTGCAGAAACTGAACAGGGATCAGACTGGGACTTCTGAATGACAGCTGATAAAATTAATTCGCAGAATTATAATTACTATATTGACCTTAAAAGTGGATTAAGGGGCCTGGAGGCAATTTGGATTTTTGGCCATAAGTGTCGCTCATTTGCCATCTGGAAGTGGATGGTTTAATGCGAGTCCAAGGATGAGGTTTAACTTTTAGGATTCATCTTTACAGGTTTTAAAGGTAAGGACCCCACGGGCTTTAAGATAAAATAAATGATACCAGCATGCTGTATAGACTTTGGTGGGAGGTAGCTGGCAAACAGCACTTTGTTCCTGGAAGCAAAATGTATTTTTGCTGACTCTCAAAGCTCACAAATGAAATTAAATGTGCCTCCACTGTACTGGGGAAACAATACTAATATTTGAGGACAGATATCGCAAAACCTGGGCAGATAAATCCCAAACTTTTTGCATGCTCAGATAGGTGCATAAGAAAATATGATTTTTGCAAGTTGGGTGAACCTACACTTTAATAACTGGGCTGATGACAAAGCAAGATTATAGACTGTTGCAGGCGGCTCTGACGTGCTTCTTTCCATTTCACACCTGGTTAAACCTCTCTTAAAGTTAAGTTGGAATTGTCCTGAATTCTTTCTTAACAAAGTAAACTGAAAGGAGAAACTACTTGGCTTGCATTTTCTTATTGGTCTTAAATAGGTGTCAACTTTTTGGAACAGGCACAAGTAGAAGTCTCCGCTGCCTGTGCTGTGGTATCATGAAAATTTGTTGAACAAGCTAAATTATGCAACTGTCACTGACACTTTTGTTACGGTGGCTGCGGCAGTCTAAACTCTATCTGCTGACCCGCACCGTCAGGAGAAAACTTTTCAGAGTGCACAAGTGTGCAGTGGAGATTTGGGGGAAATGGTACAACTGATGCATCCAAGCTGTTACTGTCACATTATGTATTTAATCTAGTTGCAGTGACTCTGTTTTACACAACACTAGTGTTAGTCTATATGCAACAAATGCTTTACAAACTTACTGGGCGACACTAGATGGTTAATGGCTGGGCTGGTGGAGATTATTTTCAGTTCATTTGTTTTATGTGACTCAAAACCATGATCACATGGTATGAAGCAGGAACATAACATACAATAATAACCAAACAATGGCACATGCATTGGCTTATGTTTGAACATAAGAAAGACATTCTTAAAGAGGGCACCCACTTTATATATTCTGGCTTATCTGACTGTAATAACAAATGAATTTAAACATAGATGGGCAGTTCAAATTGGATAAAATTTGGCACTGAATTCCCGAAAGACTGTCATTACAGAGGTGGCAGATCCTCTGGCTTCTATCCAGCCCTTTATATCCTCCAGTGACTTCAGGAAATCTGGTGCTGTTCACTCAAATACTACAAATATCCTGCCTTTTCTTTTCCAGTTTGAGCTCTTGTTTAAATTCTACATGATACTTCTGAGCTCTGTTTACCACTTTTGCATGACCTGATCTTTCAGCCTCAGTTAGTTTCACAATTGGTGTTTCATGTGAGCCAGAGGTGAGACAAATCACAGCCATCCAGTATCTGCTTAACCTGCAAGACCCATGGTGACGCATATACACTCGTATTATAGGCTCATGGATGGATTACTGAACGGGCCTACAGGGCACACGCCCAGGGGCCCAAAGTGTAAGGGGCCCTACAGTTCATACAGCAAGTGCAACTCAAAGTGCTTTACATAATAAAATGAGAACATAAACATAAAAGACAGGATAAGATAGAGTAAATAAGATTCAATCACACAGACACACACACATAAGAAATACGAATTAGGTTTGATACCAATTAATTAAATAAAAGCTACAAAAATACAAGTCTAAAAACATTGGGGGTTTTTTTAGATTTCATTTGAAGCTGTCTAAATTCTCAAATGAACAGGGAAGAGCCTTCAAAACCTGAGTAAAGTGTTCTCGATGTTTAGTCTTGGTGAGTACACGTGCTGCTGCATTTTGGATCATCCGAAGTTTGTTTGAAGATTTCTTCAAGAGGTCTAAGAACATGGCATTACAGTAGTCAAGTCTGCTGGAGATGCTGGAGAAGCATGGACACGTTTTTTGGTGTCCTCTTAGATGAAAGAGGTTGCACACGGGCACTGTTTCTAAGATGGAAAAATGCATTTTTGGGTAATGTTTCTCACTTCAGGTTCAAAGCACAGGTCACAGTCAGAGCAAACACCAAGGTTCTTTGCTTTGTGCTTTTTGTGTCTTAGTTTTGTGTCCAAATGTAACTGCATGAGACAGGTGCAGACCAGGAAGAGTGGCAACACAATCATTACAAGACAAAAATGACCTGAAAAAGACACAGAATCACAAAAAGATGCCTAAGAACTACAAAGAGACACAAAACAACAACAAAAACAAGGCAAAACCACCACAAAGTCTGTGTTTGTTGGGGGGCCTTTTGCATATCTGTGTCTCACAATCTGATCATATAGGCTGAGAAAATAGTTGGACATAGCTGGACTGAGTTTAGTTTCCTTACAGTCAGCCTCTTCAAGCAGCCAACGATTCCCTATAGCTTATCTTCCATGGAAATATTTTGTTTTTAATGCAATTTTATTAAGTTTTCCTGTTTAAATACAGTACATCTAAATTACAAAGCACAACATTAATTAGCTTGTGATTTCTATTCATACTTTTATCCTCCAGTGAGCCAAACATCTGTTGCAAACATCTCATGCATGTTCTGAAGTCACAGAAAGCACCTCAGATCCCAGGCTAAATGCGCAAGCTGTATGTGAATGGGATGACGCATTGCTCTGCAAAGGCAACTGATTGAGAGCAACAGCAAGATGGTGTGCACCACGCAGCGCAACATCCCGCTTTAATTCTCCACCACATCGCACAAACACAGCTCACACACTGAATGCATCTTGACGGACGGGGCTCGTTTTCATCTCAGCGGTGCTGCTGAAGTAAAAAAAAAAAAAAAGAAAAAAAAAAGCAAACAGCAAATGTCCACGGTGTGAATTGGCGCTGTGACGGGGGGAGCGCTCTCACGTTGTGTATCCTGTTGATCCTGCCTGCCGAGCGTTTAGAGGAGCACAGTCCGTCAGGAGGAAAAGCCTCACACAAGACAACCTGGTCGCTCATGCTACACCGGATGGCATTTCTCCCCCTGGGCTTTGTTTGCACATAAGGACGCTTCAGTCTTTGACCTCTATTTTTCTTTTTCCTTTCCACCGCTGATTGAAAACCTCTGGAAAAAAACAACCTGAGCTCCATTTCTCAGCTGTTTGCTCCTCTCCTTTGTCACAGCAGAGCAGGTCGTGATTTTTGTATGCAACATAACGGGATTCATGGTGGGAGCATTTCCTTTCATCAATGTGCATTGATGTAGCAGAAAACGTGGAGGAGATAAGGTAGGTCAACGCGTGGTTTTAAGATACTGGAGAATGAAGGATGTGCAGACACACACACACACACACACACACACACACACACAGCAGGATGGTTGTTGGTGTTTATTGAAACCATATGGGCTCTTTGTCGTGTCGCGTGTGAGTGTGTGTAGACAGCATCAACACTTGGATGTTCCCACTGATGTCCAATTGATAAAGCTCGCTCCTCGAGCAGCTCCCACGGTCCATTGTCTCGCTACATGGCCCCTTGCTTTAGACACCAACCGCTGCTGTTTGTGCTCCATCTCTGATGAACATCCCTCCTCTCTCTCTCTCTCCACAGAACCCTTATCTCAGCACCTGGAACCTGTGGTAAGGATTTCATTGAGGACAGTCAGCAATTAAAGGGATTTCGATTCTTGTCTAAATCGGGAATTACACATCCAAACTGGGATCTATGAGCGGCAAAGTGGCGAAGCCTAAAGAAGACAAGGATGCTTCCAAGGGTAAGAGGCGAGCCTTGCCTTGCACAGACTGCTTTAACCCTCAATCACAGGTTTAATATCGTGACCACGCACCCATTCACCCCCCCCCACTCCTTACATGGTGCTGCTCCAATCACCCCGAGGTTAGACTGGAAACAATAGCAGCCAGTGGATGGTGGAGCCATCATCCCCAGCACGGTGCATGTGGATGTTGCTGCTGTTTGAGATCTAAGCAGTCGCTACTGTAGGCCTACATGCTGCACGATGTGTCGGTTTCAGATCACATGCTTGACTTGCATCGACTTGGTGATCGTTAAAAACAATTAGGCAGAGCCATGAAGCAATGTGTTGCAGAGCGTCAGGCTGCAGATGGAGAACACGCGCGGTGTTTACATTCAGAGTAAGCATTAAAGGTTGAAATGATGGCAGTGGTATCCCATCGTGTCACTGGCATCCTGTTGAAATGTCCCTTTGTGTTTCTCTCTCCGCATCACATCTGTACTACCATGACGCGCGGAGCCTTCTCGGTGTCGTAGCCTGAGCGTATGACTTATGGCGTACAAAAAGCCATCTCCTTCACCTCTCAGGAAAGAAAGGAAGTAAACTGCCTGTCCATTGCCATGGACACGGAGCGGAGACAGGGTTGCCAGAGAAACCTGGCGGGACTAATCACCCGCTCCATCCACACACGGGGATGTGCACGACACTTTACGCACCGGCACACACAGCACTGCACCTTTGCCTGTTTTTTTTCTTTCTATGAAACAATTACACAAATCAATCAATGGATCATGCGGTGCTAATCAATGACGCAGCCTCAGTGCGTCAATCATAAAATGAACTCCCTTGTATCATTTCCTGGACTCTCCATAACCTGAGGACATCTCTGTGGTCATTGAGTAATTTCCCTGAGTGTAATATAATAACAAGCTCCACTACACTGTGGCAGCCTGCCCGCTGCAGCCCTCCTGTTTATTTACTGTATTGCAATTGAATTGGATCCCCTTGTTGTCAGGTTCCCTCTCTGTTTAAGGTGCTCACAACAAATCAATAAAGCTAATTGGCTTATTTTGGCAGCAAGTGATGAGGTGATGCTACTATAAATGGCATATACAGTGATGGTGGCACCACAGTGACCTACACTTAACATCCTGTGTGCAGACTTTCCTCCAGCTGTTCTTTACATTCATTTACAGTCTATGTGAGTTCTTATCCTCCACAATTACCAGCAGCGTAGACACTAACTATTAATGAACTATTGTGATAATAACAATATTTCCCAGTGAAGAGACTGCACTAAGTCACATTCATATCATCAACCAGCAGCTTTGACACAAATACAGAATCTAAAAAAACCTATTTTAACAGCTCTGTGTTTCATACATTACATAAACATTAAACTACAGCCTGTTATCTTCCTTTTTATGTTAATGATGATGCATTTACTGCACGTCTATTCTCAATGTTCGAGGTCTGGGTCAAAACCTTTATCTTACTGACCAAAATAACCCAGTGCCAAGTGGTACTGAAACTTATCCAGTCAAATAATACCTGCATTTGATCTTTTTTTTGTACTCAGATCTAGAAAAAATAGCAATTTGTATGGTTTTGCTTGCAGCCAGACGCTGCAAGCATCCTTAGATTTAATGCGACATGTGATTGGCCCACTACTGCAGCAGCTACAACCCATACAGCCTGTAGCATGGTGATGCAGAGCTGACAAAGTTGTGCCACCAAAACATTTAGAAAGTGTGGCTATATCACACATCTGTGGCGTCTGATAAAAACAGATGCATAAAATGTGGAAGGATTATTTTAAATTCAGTACTCTATTGGTATCAGTATCACTTTAAGAGTACTGGTATTGTATGTTTTTTGAACCATAGCCAGCTCTAGTTGAAGCCATTATTTAGTCTCATCTGTCTGGATCAATTTGAAAATCATTTTTTCACTTATCAGCCCCAGGTCTGCAGAGCTAATAGCTAAATCTGGTCCAGAGCATCCTCTTCTCTTTCTATGTGATTCATGTGTTTTTAGACGTAGTGCCTGATAATAATGTAGCAAAACTAACTTATAAAGCTAAAACACAACCCCAGTTACAGAACAGAGATAGCCTGGCATGTCGTGCTGACAGCGCAGTGGGCAAAATATGCTCAAAAATAATTGATTTCAAGATTAACCTCTACAGCAACTTTCCCTCTCATCTCCCACTGGAAATCAATGGCATGTGTGAATGGCTGACTCATTTAAGCCCTAGGGCAGCTCCATCTCCAAAAACTCTCAGATGAGACAAAAAACATCTTTCACCTTAACCAAGAACGCTCAACAAAGCGTGCTTTCGTTTTATAGACGCGCAGCAGGAAGCTAAAAGCTGGTGTGACTCCGCTGCCTTCCAAAAGGGGGGGAGAAAAAAACCCAAAACTGCAGTTCATTATCTGCATCACTGAGAGGGTCACTTGGTGCCAGCTGCCCTCCATTAGAGACTTGAATGGCACAAGAGCAGGGAATTGCACGAGGGGGAAATCAGTACTGACCCTGCCAACGTTGGCAACCACCTGTCCCACAAATTATTTTAGGGAAACAGTCCATTAAAGCCGGAACCACCTGCCATCTCTGCAGCCTTTTTTTCCCCCTGCAAGCTGTTGGCCTGCAGAAGCTTCTGACTGCCCTGCTTATTCAGAACAGAAGTGATACCCCCATTTCCTCTCATGCCTTCCCCTCATCAGTTTGGAGTCTGGATCCAGAGCGACTCAGCTTTCTCTGCTAATTAACCAGGCTGCTAAAATTACATATGAATGTATGTAATCATTATTATATTAGCTTTGCGTCTGCTTGTTCATGAGGCTTCCAGTTTCACTTACCTCATATTAAGCGCTCTGAACAAACACCCAACACCCATCTAGAGCTGATTACTGATTCAATATAATCCATAACTGCAGAAGATGTGGGGAATTGACACATTTATAGAACCCACAAAGGCCCCTGACAGAAGAATTTATTGTTTGTTATAAAAAATTGATAGAGACAGGCCCAACACAAATCAGAGAGATGGAGAGAAAACTCTCAGGAGTCACTTCCCTCCAAATAAAATTATATTGAACTAGAAGGGCACACAGAGAGCGCAGACCTCCGCCAAGGCCAAAGCCCTATCATGCAACGGTAATGAAAGTGGAAAATAATTTGTGTGGATTCCTCCTTGGCCCCTGCTACACCCTCCAACAGGTTTCACAAAAATAGGGCCAGTAGTTTTTCCTGTAATCCTGCTCCTGCTCTGCTGGTGGAGGTAATTAATATGTTTTCTCCACGGTGGTCCCAGTTAAAACACTGAGTCGCCCTAAAACTGCAGCTGAGGCCACTTCAGTTAAGTTTTTTAAGTTGTCTTCTCTGTGGCTCAGTCAGAAAGGCCACAGTTCGTCGTTAACAGTCCATGTGAAAACAGAAAGTATGCGGAGACACAGAGAGACACGGTCGGGGTTAGAGGGAGGTGGTGTGCGGCGGAGCTCCAATATCAACACCAGTGAATCACACTGTGTTAGTTTCCCCCTGTCCTTGTGAAGCTAAGCTGTGTAGAAAAGTAATGTGTCAAAGCATGACGTACACACTCTCTCAGCTTTACAACAGAGCCCGAACACTCAGATGAACTCTTGTTTATACCCATTAACAGAGCTGCACTGATGCATTGTGCATCGATTATGCAGACATTTCCACCCCAGCTGTCTCGCCTCTTGACATTAATACAACCTCATCTAACAGTCACCATCACGTTTAAATGTTCAGTACAGATTTATGATAACTTTTCTCGCAGATCTTTTTTCGATGGCGCGTTCATGTGAGCGAAAATAACTTTAACTGCACTTGTGTCACTCTCCTCACACTTCATCACAGAGCACATTGATAGACTCCACTCTTGGGTGTTGAGTGTCAGCCGGTGGATTCATGTCTGCCTCAAATTGCAGGTCCGAGCCAAGCAGAAGGCATAAGTCTTGCATATTTGCAGGCAGATTAATTCAGCGCGAGGCCGGCCACGGAACTGAATCAATAGATGCCCAGAGAGGAGTTTCGAGCTGCTTCATTAATCACAATGCAGGCAGCTCACTCCTCCACAGCACTGACACCTGCTCTAATCTCATTGGCACAACCACACACTGTCAACAGTGTCGTTAAAATCTTTCGATCTAATAGCCTGATTTCAGAGAAACCCGCTGAGTAGCATGTGGTTAAGGGAGAATTTGCCCAGTTTTAATTATGACATCATTTCATATGTAGTCAATATCTGTGCTGTCTGCTTGTCATCTCTTACTGATGCTTGACAGATGTTTGCAGTGGTGGAAAGAGAACACACACCTCTCTGCCAGAATTATTAAGCCGAAGTTAAGTTACTGAAAAGATATATAATATTAAAATACATTGAAACTGTTTGCAGAGTCAAAGTACCAAGTCTGATTTTAGCTGTGACCAGCAGTATACATCCCACAGTGCATACATTGACAGGTTACAGCCACACACACCACAGTATCTTGTGGAGGCACATTAATGTGTGTGAGCGCAACTGGTAGTGCAGGAGATTTTCATGTGGGGGGTCCTCAAATTCTAATCCCAGGGTTTGGAAAAATGATTCCAAATAAATCTTGAACCCAGCAAGCTCAGAGGATTTCCCGCGATTTGACAGGGTCAGCTTAAAATTATATTTTCCTCTAACATATTATTACAAAATTCAGTTTAGGCCTCTCTCATTTATATCCTTCTTAGTGACTGTACAATCTAAAGAGTGAACTTTTTGGACTACAGCTTGTCACACATGCATGTTTGGGCCCTGACCAGTGGCGTACAGAACACACTATTATGACGGACCCTGTGCCAGATTTTGTGTCAAAACAGCCTTCATATATTTTATAGTATAGTCACATGATCAAATACAGACTTGACGTTGGACAGCATCAACACACATACTACCATCATCACTGCAAATCTGTATATTACAAAGCTACCAAACAAAATGAGAAATTATTAATTAAATTGATTTGTTAAATGAATAATTTATAGTTTATGTAAAATTAACGTATAATTTTGTTATAGATTTCTACTGACTTTTTATACAAAAGAAAAAAGAAACATTGACAGAGATGGGTGTGCTGTCTCGAGGGCACTTATAGCAGATGACAGCGCTTGTCTTTTAGCGTGTGTTCTCCTTTGAACACAGGCGTATTTCTGAGGTGGCATGTTGAATTACTGGCAAGGGCCTGTTCTTTGCTCTAGAGAGAACAGATACAGTGACCACCCCATGGGCCCCAGTGCAACTGTCGATATTTACGCACCTGACCCTGACACGCCAAACCAACGGTTGGCTGTTGGTAACTTTTTTTGGCTGTCAATGAGTGTCTGTCATCCTAGTTTTTTTGCAGTGTGTCCGGCATCATTAGCACAAGTTGGCCCTTGTCTGATTTTTTTGGGCTCATTCAGCATGTTGAATTGGTATTAGACCTGGCGTAGCCCATCAGAAAGTGAAATTCCTTTGATTGGCAGTTCAGCTCAGTGCATGAGAAGACAAACAGAAGTAAGAAAAGCAAAGGAAGTAAATTCAAGATGTGGAAGATTAAAACAAACTTGTTATATTAGGTAAGATAGGTTCTTTTTAGCCATTGAGCTCTTCGGCAGAAATGGTTCATGACTGTTTGTGTTACTGTTCGCTGGTACACAGTAAGTATCTTTTGCTCTGTTAACACTGGGTGCAGAGACTGTTAACTGGTAACAAGCATCTTGAACCTGTTGTGTTTGTATCCAATCTCTGTTTTTTAATCACAAATACAGAGCACCGCTGCCTGCTGGTATGAAGAGCACAGAACGTACATGCTAGTTGGCTGTTGGCTGTAGTCTGTGGTGTGTTCAAGTTTAACCTTTTGGCAGTGACACAAGTGGAGTTAGGCGGCGCAACAATCCGCCTTTCTCGCTACTAGTTCTTTGATGTTTAGTGCATTTAAGTCCCTGTGTGTATCCCACTGGATAGCTAATATGCTAGCTCATATCGTGGTTACACACAAATACCACCAATAATGGCGTTCTTATGGAAACATAGTGCCCACCCACCGATTCCCCCCACCTATAGCTCTGTAAGCACTGTTGCTGTTGTTAGCACTGTTCGTGCTGTCAGTAACGTTAGCTGCTAGTCACCGGCTAAGTCAGCTCCATGTTGAGAGCCGTGTGCAGACAATCCAAGCTCAGAAGTTGTAGAGAGTTCTTTTAAAAAGTGTTTTTTTCTCTCTCTTTTGGTGCACACTTGAATCAGTAACAAGTAAGTAAAAATGTGCACTACAAAAAATACTTTAAAAAGTTCAAATAAATCAAAAGTTAAAGACTCAGTTACAGTACAATAATTTCTATATTCACAACAATATATTCAACACAGCCACAACAGTCTATCACATGTAAACACTGGGGTTTGTGAGGGCATGTTCTTGTGGAAGTATTCGTGGTGTCAGGGTGGTGGAGTTGTTGCCTGTCAGATACTTTCCTGGTACTGACGCAGATCCGGCCACACTGCCCGGAGGAAACTGGTTCGCCTCGCATCAGAGATCTGCCACTCTCCATTGCTGACTTGCACACTGATCGCTGTTTGGGAATGTTGAGAGCCCCCTCTCTTCGATTCCTCTGTCAGTTTGGGTTTCTGAGTGACACGGGGAGCCCTGTGACTGGTGCACTGGCTTCTGGTTCTCGGTCTGGGATTTTGTACAATTTGTTTCTTTGAGAAGAAAGTTTTGTTCTTCTAAGTATGCCGACCGCATCACTGGAGTTGGCTGTGCCAAAGTTTGAAGTGGCCAGTTATTGATCAGTCAGTGGTGAAATGTATCTGCCAACAAGTCCGGGGGAAAACACATTTATTTCTCTTGACTTTGAAATGGAATCACGCTGTGATTTAGCTACGTCATCACTGCCAGAAGTGTTCTGCCCTTAAAATCTCTAAATACTTGACTGTTGTGGTGCATTAGTCAGCTTGCTGCTAGTAATCCACAGAGCTGCATGTCTTCTGAGGTGAACGTCTGTGTAAGCTGTCCCCTCGGTGCCTACTGGGACATGCCTGCCTCTGGTTTTAATTTCCCAGGCCACAGAACCAGTAACAACATGTCAGCAGTGTCACTGGTTCCCTGCATAGCCTTTTCTTGTCCTCACTGTTGTTCTCAGTTTTTTTTTTTAACTCTTGTCATTTCTTCGTGTGGTTATACTCCTCTTGGTAGATATTAGGTTGCTCACATCATCTGGCTTCCTTTCTAAATATCACCACTCAGAGGGACTGAAGGGTTTTAATCCTTATTTTTAACAAAGTGGCCATGAATGTTAAAACATCTGGCTCTCTGCTGAATCTCGTTGCTCTTTCGCAAACACGGGAATACACAGAAACAGTTCACACAGTTTCAAGTGTGTATTAGCGACACTGTAACTGTGAGGGATATTAATGTCAGTGCCAAAAAAAACCCTCACGATATAAAAAGCTGATACACAAACATTCATTCATTCATCTTCTAACCGCTTCATCCTCTTGAGGGTCGCGGGGGGGCTGGAGCCTATCCCAGCTACATCGGGCGAGAGGCAGGGTACACCCTGGACAGGTCACCAGACTATCGCAGGGCTGACACATAGAGACAAACAACCATTCACACTCACATTCACACCTACGGACAATTTAGAGTCACCAATTAACCTAGTCCCCAATCTGCATGTCTTTGGACTGTGGGAGGAAGCCGGAGTGCCCGGAGAGAACCCACGCTGACACGGGGAGAACATGCAAACTCCACACAGAAGGGCTCCCACACCCGGGATCAAACCGGCAACCCTCTTGCTGTGAGGCGAGAGTGCTAACCACCACACCACCGTGCCGCCACGATACACAAACATATTTTTTAAAATTACTTTATGCAAAAATGTTTTCTTTCAACAATAGGTTTCATAGATTTTATTGCTGAAGTGGAGTTTATTGCAGCCAAACACTGACTTGGCACAGACTTCTCTCTATAGGCCTGCTGCAGATTTTTCTGTGGCCCACTGTTGCTGAACGTCGCTCATGATAATAATGTAACTTCTCACTTGAATTCTTTATTTAACGGTGCAGATCGGATCTCTGACAAATAGGTGTGGCATCAAACTACTACCTGTGGATTTTGGATTACTACTACTTTACTTTCAGAAATGCACTCCATGCTGCAGTCGTTAATCCCATCTAAAGATAATCCCCCTTAATTGTGGTTATGCGTGTCAAACTGCCCCGATAACAATAAATGATGCCTCTCCGCAGGGCCGGAACACTGAAATATTCCAGAGTATATTTCACTGTATATTAAAAACTATGTCACATAAGGCTTTACACTGACATCAGCTATATGGGATCTACCAACCCGTTCCTATATATGTTAATACCTAAAAGCCAAGTTGAGGTTAGCTGTCGTCATCTGGTGCTGGGACGAAGAGGACATGACAGTTTATCCAATGGATTATCTGCTAAATTGGACAAAGATGACATCAGCAAAAAACATGGCCCTTAAGTGTGTCTTTATCTGGTCTGCTTTCCCCAGATGCTCTTAAGGGATACTTTGCTGAGTTTCAACCAGCTTTGTATCATAACTATGTGGGCAGTATGTGTATATCAGCTGCGGTAAACTTCCCAAAATCTTAGCAGCGCCCAGATCTCCCTGCTCATCTACCTACTCAAATATGCTGGATGAGAAAAACACATCATCCACTGGATTTCAACTGACCATCGTGCTATTGCTTGAACTGCATTTTTGTATGCCCACCACCACAGACACAATTTATATGACAGTGGATTGAGAGAGACCCGCCCCTCACTTTTACTTATAAGAATGTATTGCCAATTCATCACCTGATATGTCTTCAAAAACATAATTTAGTGTACTGTTTGTCTGTGATTTGAGAGTTTGTGAACAAGAATGGGCACCATATTGTTTCCTGTATTGTAAAATCAGAGGTTGAAAATGCTGAGATCAAATTGTAAAACTAAGCAGTGCTGATAAATATGAACCAAGAGTCTGTTACTGCGTTGCCTATTTCTTGCCTCAAATGTTTTCAAAAACATTTTTTAAGCTTTCTGTTTAGCTGCAATTTGAGATCATTTGTTAACAGCTGTCGCCATATTGTTCCGTGCGTAAAAAACAGCCAGGCTTGCGTTACATCACCCACCAGGAAGAGCATTTATTGGTCTTTTGGATGCAGTGCATTTGGGTAGTTGTAGGTTTCCTACCTCTTGAGCAAAAGCTAATGCCACAGCTGTGTAGATAGGCAGATAAATAGATAGATAGGTTTTTATTAGTCCTTTTTGAAATTCATTGGGTCTCATTCATGAAATGTGAGCAGAATGAATTTGTGTGTAAACTGTTTGCAGAACATTGTATATTGGCATTCATCAATATGTTAGTAGCTCCGATCTTTTAGTAGGTGGTAACAAAATCTACACCTGCTTCTGACTGCTCTTGGTGCTTGTGTAAGTGAGATTTTGTACATAAATGTTGCTTAGAAATTACAATTTTTATTAGATTTGTGCTCTGTTATGTTCACAATACCCAAATGCCTTTGAAACATGTAAATTAAATATGACAAAAGATTAGAAATATAAAAAAATTAGATAAATTAGTTGCCATTTAGCAGATTTTAAAGGGTGAATGAGTTATTTAAATCGACCTCATACAAAACTGGAAAACTACAAATCAATGCAGTGCAGCCCCAAACTGCATAACATTTTTGTTTAATCTAATTATCAGAGACATGATATGGAAAATGTAAACATTCAAATTCAGTTTTGGTGTAGGGTTAGGGTTCGGTTTTTCTTTAACGCCAGACTATCTTACTTGTTATTAAGCTAACACTAATGGTGGGTTTTTGCCTAAATCAGACTGCCTGTATTAAGATGTTTTAATAGTGGTTTAATCTCACAACCGAGACAACGAACGCCGAGGCTTGGGGCAAACACAGTCGTTTCATGATGGGAGATGAGGAAGATACAAATGAATCTGGAGTAGGTTTTTAGTACCGACGTGTTTTATGTGCAAATGTACTCACAGATTTACTAACATTTTATGAATGAGACCCATTATTGAGTGCTGTACACTAATCGTTAGATAATTAAACTATATTAACACAGACAACACCAAAACAAAACCCAAACCCAAATAAGGTGCAGCATCTTTCCACACAGAGATTAATGTTTTTTGTTCAACAGTGCAGTGTAGCACTGATTCCAAAAGCATCTGTGTCTTTCTGTTGCATATACAGCCCAGTTTTATAAAACAGACCACATTCCCAACAGTGAAATACTTCTTTAAGAGAGCACATTGTCCAGTTTCCTTTCTTAAACTCATTGTATACAGGAGATGACAAATGGCAAACTGAATCAATTCGTCCCCACAGAATACCTTTGCCAGGCGTGTGACAATCCAACTCTGAGTGCTAATGGGCTCACCGCAGATCAAATGCTTTTAGCCCATCTGAGATGAAGGAAAGGGCTCATCTGTTCAACTGAGCATGTGGCAGCAGTGACTCATTCGTCTGTAAGCCTTCACACCACCCTGAGCTCACTTTCAGATTGTGTACAGTATGTGCCGCATGCATTTCTACCGGAGCTGAATACCAAAGATGTCTACTTTGTTTATCTCCAGACAGGATAAGTGCACCACTGAAGGTCTGAAAACTTCAAGTGGTTATACTTGTAACTCTTTAGATGCAAGTACTTCAAGAAAATGACATCATGGTTGCTTCAGACATTTTTTATTTCATTTAAAAACATAGAAGTGGAACCTGAACTACACTTTTCATGCACAGTAACACTATTCAGTATACTGTATACCACAACAAGAGATCCTGTATGGCACTGCAGAGAGCTTTTAGATGTTTTGAGGGCACAAAGAGGTCAAAAAAAGCAATTACAGTATTCCAAGGTCACTGTAGTAACCACAAGTTGCTGTAGTCATCCAAAACAACATGCACAGAGCCTGGTGGGACCGAAGAGAAGGGCGTTTTCCAGTCAGAGCGTCACCAGTGAAATACTAGTAAATGAAAGGTCAAGGTCTCAAACTCATGTAGTGTACAAAGGTTTTATGGCCTGATGGATTCTACATTTTAAAATCATGCTCAGGATTAATAGTTGCTCTGGACATGAACTAATTAAAGTTGGTGAAAATTATAAAGGGGATTAAGGCGAGGTAAGAAAGGGAGGCGATAAGGCTGGACCAGCGGTAATAAACAGGAGCTACAGGCTGGAACAGAGCAGGCCTGGGAGACGACGTCTAACTGGCCAGCAGGCCTCTGTAGTGGTGATGGTAAGGGCGAATGATTGCTGTTGGTTTGAGCAGAATGCAGATTAGTGATTGGCAGTCTCTAAACTTTGAGCAAGGCTGTAGTCTCTGTTGTGATGATTCACCAAGAAGACACCAGAACAGCAAACCACCATCTCCTCCCTGCACACATGCAGAGAATAGTTAACAGGATTACTCGCTTCTTGCTCTTCCCCAATCCTGCAGCTCATTTCACAAGCAAGTTACAAACAGGGCCTCACATCAGCTTGCATCAGTGTTCCACCACAGCAGGTCTCTCTGTCTGTGAGGAGAAACATCAGCACAGAAAGCAAACAGGAAGTCCTGAGCTGAACTGGTAAAGGGTATTTTTTAAGAGGCTGGTAATGGCTTTATGAAGCCCCATCCATTGCTTGTTGTAACCTATGGCACTCTATGCCAAATGTCAAAAAACTGTGCGCCCAACTGTGCTTCTTAAAATCTCTGGAAATTGTTCCCTAGCATTGTGTGTGAGTGCAATATGAAGCAGTAGAACAGAATAGCAGCCTGCGGTTTCAGTTAATGACAGCGAGGAGTGAGCAGAGCAGGTTTGGGTTTAAGATATAATTGTTTTGCATTTATTTTAATGACACTGTGTCGGTGCGCTGTGTCTGTAAAGTGTTGCTTTTGGCTGATAACTGCATTTGAATTCTCACATTTTGTTTGTGTTGCAGATAATATTTATTATAGAAACCATTAAAGGAAAGCTGTGATATTATCCGAAGGCAGAGCGGCTCAGTTGTCAGATATATTCAGTGTAAACCTGAATGGCTTGGACTCATTATCAGCACTTCTAGACTCCTGCTTTCTTTGCAAAATAGACACCTAATTTTTTATTGCAGCTCTACCTGTAAATTACACTGATATGTTGTGTTAGAAATCAGGTTTTGTGGAAATGTTGGCTAGAACTGTGTAGAGGTAGTAGTGTGATCATAGTTTTTAGTAGGGCTGCCCCCCAGTAGTTGACCAAACGTTAGTTGACCAGAAAGCTCATTAGTCGGCAAGATTTCATTGGTCGCTTAGCTGCAGACACTCTATGAGGGATAAAAACCTATATATCTGGACCATGTGGGAATTTAATTTGAAAGGACAGACACAGGAAGAGGCCACACTCAGCAGTCAGACAGGAGTCAGGTTAATTTCCAGGGCTGGTACCTGTGGTTATTCCACAGGCTAGTTAATAACATGTCGGGCAGGAAATCCAAAGTGTGGGATCATTTTGAGAAGGTGAAGGACGAACCCTGAAACATGGAAGTAGCGACATGCGCATTAGCCACTTAGCACAATCATTACTGCTTTGCCGACAGCGTCATTAACAGGCAGCTCGCTCAGTGTGTGACGTGCACTTGTAGATAAAAATATAGGCCTATATTAATGAAGGTTCATTAGTACGGTTTTGTATTTCTCTGTAATGTAGCACAGTGTTAACAATGTTACTGATACTATTCTTTTTCACACCTTCAACTCAAACCGCTGTGTTGCCCTGCCCAAAATATATCATTTAATTATTAAATTAATATCATAAACATGCGGGTGACTAGTCGACTAATGGCCCTTAATGATGACTATGTCTCGACAATTCTTAGTCGGGGGCAGCCCTAGTTTTTAGTGTTTCAACCAGGATCACAATCCTTTTCCAACGAAGCGGCAACCTTTGGGTCTAAGTGAAGCCAATGCAAAAGTGCCTTCTAATGGCCAGCAGGGGGCGACTCCTCTGGTTGCAGAAAGAGTTCAGACTCTGGCTGCAACTAAAGATTATCATTATTGATTAATATGCTGATTGTTTTCATGTTTAAAGGGATACTTTGCCAAATTTCAACCAGGTCTGTGTCACTGAGGTGTGGACGTGTGTGCAGATTGACAGTGTTAGGGCGCCTCCCTTGCCAACAGTGCTGGCAACTCCCTGCCCGGCAGCTCCTGGCATGGGGGGGTGCCTTTACACCATTCATCTGCACACATTCCACACACCGCGATGACATAGACCTGGTTAAAAATCAGCATAGTATCCCTTTATTCACTCAATTGTTTAGTCCATAAAGTGTCCAAACATTGTGGAAAATGCTAATCACAATTTCCAAGAGCCCAAAGTGATGTCTTCTAATTGCTTCTTTTGTCCAACCAACAGTCCAAAACTCAAAGACTTTTAATTTACCATCATAAATGACAAAGACAAGATGCTAGTTCTTAAATTTAACAAACAAGAACCAGATAAAGTTTGACATTTTTGCTTGAAACCTGAAACTGACTTATCAATTAACTAATTACTGCAACTCTATCGGCACCCTATCATCCAAATATGGTCACTTCTGGCTCCAAAAACTCATGATGGCTATGGCCAAAATGCCAAACTCTTTGGTTTCAGAACATCAGTCCACAAAACCAATGGGTGACATTGTGGTGGCTACATCCCCTTCTTTTCTTCAGTCAATATTTTCCAACCTTTACCAGGTGGTTCTAGTTGCCAAACTCAACCTTACCAACACGGAAAATGTGAAGATATATGCACCAGAGAAACATTTGCTGTGAACATTTTGCGGCACCAAAATGTCGTTGCCAATGACAAATCAACGCATTCTCACTACGACCTTGTCACATATTGACATTTGGCCATGGACTTTCCACATCCAGGTACAGTGTGACTTTCTGGGACGTCGTGTAAAGTTATGCCTCTCACATGCACTGTCTTCTTTCAAAATACACTTCAAAGTAAATGCACTTAGTCAGTACAACACCAAGAACTGACTTTTTTTTCCTTCAACAACCGACACATGTGATTGGGTTTAGGCAACAAAAGCACATGGTTAGGTTAAGGAAAAAAGAACAGGGTTTGGCTTTATAATCTTACGGGACGCCAACACTGCTCTCCTGGGTGAAACTTGAGGTTTGTTGGAGAGTATAGGTGATAAGGCTTAGCATTGCTGTGTAACCAGCTGGTGAGCTGGGTGAACGAGAAGATGTAGTTGGAAGCCTGAAGAAGAAAAAGCAATTTGAGATGTTGCTCATTAATTAAGGTCTTGACTGATCCCCCTACCTTCACCAAGCTGCATGCACTCTGGAGGTTAATACTATTTACCATATTGATCTGTGGGTCACTCACTCAAAATAGCTGTTTCATTAGAGTGAAGGTATGGACAGTCTCTAGAGTGAAGGCTGAGGATGTAGGAGATAAGAGAGTGTTTGTTTATGCTTCCAGGTGTGTTGACTGATGGGTAGGAAGGGTTAACATAAACTACACATAGGTGTGGATTAGATCACTAATGAAGATGGACAGGCAGCTGAAAGAATACTATGATTATTGCATAAATGCCACGAATGGGACAAAGAAATAACTGTATGACATTTAGAGTCATATAAGTAGTGTATAGACACATCTTTGGGACGAGTTTAATGTCTGGAAGGACCGTGTCACTTAGTATTGGCTTCTCTTGAGCTGGAATATGAAAGATGATATATAGCAGAAAGCCATTAGTAGCATTCCTCAGAGAAGGCTCATTCATTCAGCATTGATGAGGACAGAGGATGGAAGGTTAATACATTCGGAGCATAATATTCAACAGGGAGAAGAAGATAAAAGAAATTCAGATAAAATGGCGGATGGCTAAAATCAAAGTATATGAAGTGCAGTAGTAAATGTCAACCTCCCAAATGAAATGTGGGTGTGTGCCTTTATATGCGGTTGTGTACTCATTGTGTGAAAATGATGAAGCGAGTCTTACATGTGAGGGGCCTTCTGTTTCGAGGATGTGAGAAAGAATAGGGAATAAAGACATTGTTAAGATGACTGCTAAATATAGCAACGATCCTTCACTGGTCCCTGAAGCCAATTTTACACAGTCTGGAG
Source organism: Epinephelus fuscoguttatus (assembly GCF_011397635.1). Taxonomy (NCBI): domain Eukaryota; kingdom Metazoa; phylum Chordata; class Actinopteri; order Perciformes; family Serranidae; genus Epinephelus; species Epinephelus fuscoguttatus. The sequence continues at coordinate 18,878,946 of NC_064760.1, read as the reverse complement.
CAGTGAACATCACGGCTGCGCCTGCCTCCTTCTCATCAGGGAGACATCATTTACATAATGAGACGCTGCCACGGCAACAAAGCCCCAATGAGCACGGGAGTCGTCAGTCATGGGGGGTGGATACCAAGGTGCCTTCCTAACATGCGCTCTTGATGCACTGGAGGCTGCGGCGTTGTGAGTGGCGTCACACGTGCAGACACACACACAAACATACGCTCTGAGCCCGGGAGACAGAGTCCGTGTGGAGAGACACGCTTGATTAGAAAATAAAGGGTGGGAAGGCAACTGTAAATGGGCGGTCCTCTGGGGTGGTGTTGGTGGAGGGGTTGGAGGTGTACGTTGTGTGTTTGTGGTGATTGTGAACATGTGTTATGTACATTACACTGAATTGTCTGTGGGTTGCTTTGCGCATGTTGGTGTGTTTTTGATGCCTGATGTGTGTGAGGTGTTTGATAGCACTCACTCGTGACTACAGTATCTCAGACAGTATCTGATGTATGGCAAGTTTGGCCAGTTTTCTATGTGATATCAAAACAACAAGTGGACGCAGTGTCACAAGATGTCCAGTTGACATTAGAGCTGTTGTTTACCTACAACTTGTGTTTCCCCATTTGAAGTAGGCCCACCTTTAAGAGGCCATCTCCAAAATTAGAAAGTGGTTTTTCTTGGCTTCCTTGTACAGTAAGCTAACATACTGTAGCTCATATGGGCACAAACAACTGAAATGACTCTGACTACATCCACACTGATTTGTTTTTGCATAACTGTTGCCATGTTTACACCTAGACTACAATACTCCAGTGTTTTGGAATCCACTAAAACAGACGTCTGAAAACACTGCTGACCCCTTTTTAGTTTGAAAACTCAAAGGTTGCATTTTACTGTTAGAAACAATGACACAGCCACCCATGTTTGCTTACCGACAGGGTCATATCTGTTACAGCTTGTCAAGTCAAAACATTATAGCTAAGCTGACATACCTTTTGGTTTCTTCCTTAGTGTGTTAACATTACCATGGCTTCCTCTGAGGATGGATCATAATCCCAGTTCAACTCTAATATGTCGCCATATTTGCTTTGCAACAACACCCAGTCTGTTTTCTGCCGCCTTGACTGCACTATATCTTGTGTGGTGTCTGAGAACTATTGTGTGCTTGGTCAGAAATGTGAAGGTGGCGTGGTTAATGTGGAAAAGCATGTGTGACGTATGCGGCAGTGGGAGGGGCCCATGAGGACTTCCCAGGAGTTCTGCACTTGAGTTTCTCGTGAAGTATGAATTGTCCTGGCCAGAAAGAACTTTGTTCTTGTTCTTGCCAAAGAACAAATTTCCCTGTTCTTGTGGAGTATGTACAGGGCTTAAGACTAAAATTATGCTTCTGCAAAGATGCACATAAACTTCTCTGTTGCTTTATGCTGAAAGTGTGTTGAGGGAAACCATAGATTACACCTCTCAGATCTCAACATGTGGTAACCTGAGTGTACACGAGCTGATTGGGTGAACAAGCTCCTGTCTGGAAGTGGGTTCAAAACGCAAGAAAAACATGCTAACATCGTACAAAAATGTGCACAAATATAACAGCCACAGTGATGTAAACTTCTGACAGTCTGCCCAGGGGAGCATGTTCTCACTTTAACGCACAGTAAGGACCATAGAAATAGAACTGTTGTAGCTAACCGTGAGCTAACTTCCTTATAAGCTTTCATAACAAACAGACTTGTGGTAATTTGGGAACTTGCTGAGGTGAGCTTTTGCAGTAACAACTAAACCAGCAGTGCAGTAGAATGATGTGTGGAAAGGCATCTCTTGTGCACTATCTCCGCTGCCTTGCTGCTAGAGAGGAAGTCATCAAATTCTACCCATGAAATGAAAACTCTGGCTTAGGATGTATGGAAGCTCTCAAATGACTGAATATGATACACTTTACATCCCCGCTGACATATGTTGTCACCATCACAACTAACAAACCATTTGCTACGCCAGTGCCCTTTCTGTTCATTCTATTTCTATGGTCAGAACATCAACATCTATGTATCAGCTCTGTTCCTGTTATTATGAGTATTCATTTCCACACATCTCCATTATGGACTTCAAAATTACAGATGTTTTTTATTTATTTAACTAGAAAATCTCTTTTTCAAGAGTGTCCTGGTCGAGACAGGCAGCAACAGAAGTCAAGGACAACACAGAACAAAAATACAGAATAAAAAATGTGCAGCTCTAAAACAAGTATTATAAAACACAAAATAAGATTACTACAAAGAACAGCCAAAAAGTATGTTAATATATACTAGAAGTGAACCATAAAAACGCATGATTACAAAGACCAGCTAAGACACACCATAACACTGGCAAATAGAAGAATGTGTACAAAAATCCTGCAATTGTGCTTTTAAACAGCTGAGGGGAACCAAACAGTGCAATTTTAAGTCTTTCTGCAGAAGATTCCACATATAAGGAGCTGCATACATAAATGCTTGCTTCCCAAACTCTCTACGTACCCTCGGTAAAGACTAGAAAAACATCCTGGCTTAATGTACACACATAAATATACTGCAAGTTAGCCTCACACAATCACATTTTTACCTGCAGTGTTTGCAGTGGACTCTTGATACTGTAGGGATGGTTGAGAACACACACAGGTGCTGCAGTTTCCCAAAAACCTTAACGTAACCTGGCAGCCAGTAGACCTTTAGCTGGACTGCAGTGTGATTCAGTTTCCCACCTGACAAACTTTTCTTCTTGTTTTGTCACATGTCATCAGAGATTCTCTGTGGTGAATGATCACATCATTTTCAAAGTAATTAGAGGAGACAAGTCTCTGCCTACACTGCAGTACAGAGGGAGGGAGATAAAGAGAGAGAAGCGGAGGGACAAAGAGAGGGAGTGTGAGAGGACGTGAGAGAGATGGCAGTCAGTGATCTAACAGTAATCCATAACAGCAGAACTGGCTACCATAAAGAAGATGAACAGCGCTGTAGGCGAGATGAAAAGGTTACATGCAATAACGACAAAACGCCTCAGCTTTGCTTAAAGGTTACAGTGGAACATTTAGACAGGGACAATGTTAAATTGCTTCAATTCCTTGACTTACTGTGGTTCCTTGACTAATACCTTCTATAGCAGCTTCATTTCTAAGCCACGTTTGATTCTATCCCACTCTTCAGCAACTAGTCGACGTCACACATGGTCCAAATAAAGTCCTGCTTAATACTCAATAGTCGTAGCCAATCCTTGGATTGCTGACCTTTATGCCATGTTCCTATGTTTCATGTTTCAGGTGGCCACTTGTTCTCCCGACCTTACACAACAGACACCTTCTTTAATTCTTTTTTTCATCTTCGTCGTACTATTCATAGCACAAAGACCTTTGTATCGCAGCAACCTTTAGAACATGTCCGACAGTGAAGGAAATATACTGATATACCCCAACCAGCAGAGTCTGAGATTGCTCCTGTTTTCACATGATGGTCTCTTTGTCTATATGTGTGTGTGACTGTGTGTGTGTGTGTGTGTGTGTGTGTTCGTGTGTTTTCTCTCTGGTCTGCCAGTGTATTCTCAGGATTTTGCAGGGCTGTCTTTGTATTTGGCTGTACTCTGTAGATCAGAATGGAAGGCATCTGGTGTTTGTTTACAGCCCAGATTTTATCTTTTTCTTTGGTGTTTGTGTTGTGATAGTCCTCCGTGTGCTGTGCTGTGCATGTACGGATCTGTACACAGCACGTGTATCTGACCGTGAGCGTGTATGTGTGTAACATAAAGAAACAATTAGTCCCTGAATCAATTAGTTGAACTTTCTTTGGCTGCAACTTTACAAATGTGAGAATCTTTTCTCTGGTTTATATAATTAAAACAGATAATATAACAATATGATTAAAAAGGAGGGAGGGATGCTGCACTGCCTGCTTTGCTGCAGAGAAGTCTTTGTGTATGAGCCTACAAAGTATACGGTGTAATCTTACCCACATCCGGTTTCATGCACTTAACACGTAACACATTCACTCTCAATCATAAATAATTCATGAAATGTGAACATTTGTAGACACTCACATGCACTCACACATTTACACAGAATTATAGCACATGCCTCCATGTCACCCGTAGCATGCACATCCTCGTTTCAATAAGAAAATCGAGACATTTGATACTTCAGTATGGCTCTTGATACCAAGTATTGAGCTGAGCAGCCTGCTAAAAGTATCCATCTATTGAGCGTAGTGTTTTTGCGATACTAAAACATCTAAATTCGAAACAATGCCTTGAAAAATATCAATATTCGCAACCATTTTTTGATTCCACAGAAAAAAGTTGACATTTAGGGCATAAAATAACAAGGCTATAACATGACAACAACATTTTTCCTCGGCTAGTAGCAGAGAAGCAGAGTATGACTGTAGTAAACAGTAACAATGGGCACAGATGGTAACAGTGTATGAGTACTGAAACCGTTTCAAATATTCATAATCAGTATATATACATAAATCGATAATTTTGACAACACTAACTGGATGTCATTACATCTACACATCCGTGCCGCTCCAACAGTTTCATGGAATGATTTTACGTATTGTGTGAAGTAGTGTGTCTGCTAAGAAACTGTGTTTGGACCCCGTGGGCATTTTTGGTAGGCTGAACAGAATGTGTTGTTAACACAGTGTGGAGGCAGTCCTCACACTCTAAAATCAGTCATCACACCCATTTACAAAAAGCGCTTGCATGGCTCCTTAACTGTGAGACACAGAAAAGTGAAAAAGAATAAAAAATAATATTGTCGTCTGTCGGGTCAGTGAACTTTATTTGTCGTGTATTTTCTTGGAACCACTGGCACTTTGAGACCTTTCCATAACTAGCTTGTGGTGCACATTTCCATCCTCCGCCCATCCTCCGACAATCCATTGTTTAGTGCAGATGAAAATGTAATGCATCAACAAGATGCAGATGCTTTACTTTGGTAGCAGATTGCCAGAAGTTCTCATCATATAAACAAAGTATGGACATTGATTTTACATCGTCACATGTATTCATTCATTTTCTTTTGTTCATTCATGGATTCTGCAGGATGCCGGAGTAGTGATCAATCAATTCTGGAGATTCAGGAAGTGTTGAAGCTTAATCCTACAACATAACAAGCTACTTTATAAATGCACAGGCTCCATCAGCTAAATTGTGTACAGTAAGCGTGTGTGTGTGTGTGTGTGTGTGTGTGTGTGTGTGTAGGGTTTGTGTGGGTGGGTGGGTGCTCAGCGCCCCACACTGTAAAGCTCTGAGGGACAGATGGCTGCTCAGTCTCATTGCAAGTTGCTCTACCGGTCTCTTGTCTTTGGCTCTGGGTCTCCATCCTGTTTTGGCCGCAGCATCACAGTAATACCCACCCACCCATACAGCACACACGCACACACACACTTGGAAGTATCCGAGTTCCTTTTACCCAGCAGGCTAACCAAGCTGCCTACTCTGCGATAACCACTAACCCTGCTGCTGCCAGTGACCTGACCCAAGCTGGAATCTGAAGCAACACGCTAATCGCTGCGACAGGCTACTGGCTCAGCAGGTTTTTTCATTAAACTTAATGGCATCACATTGCCTTACAGGCACATGTGAGCCTATGGAATTCACTTCACACATGAATTTAACTTAACAGCATACACATTGTGAGTTCTCCTTCGTTACCATAGCTGCAGTGGTAAAGTATATGGATCTTTTTGGGAATGGCTATGCCAGTGCCAGTCTTTTGTTCTTGACATACTGGCAAATTGGCACCATTAGAAGTATGCTGATTAGCTTTTTGTAGTCCTTGTTAGCAGTGTACTCAGGCATGTACAGACAACCTCCACTGGATTACTTTGATACTGAAGGAAACTTTCAAATGTGATGATTCTGAGGCAATTTCTGCAGTCATAAGGAATGCCTTTATTCTATGATTTCTAAGCGGATTTATGGATCCTTTGCTTGCAACGAACATCAGAGATCAGTGTAGCAGACGCTAAGAGTTCTAAAGTACCTTAACTGCCTCCACGAGCCATGTGTCAAAGCCACAGCAGCTGCCTGCAACCGCTGACTGTGTGGATGAGCCGGCAAACTCAGTGACATAAACTACAATAACTAACATGCTGTTGGTTTTAGGAACACCTTGCACGTGTCCCTTTCACCTCAAAGCAGGTTGCGTCTCCCTTCAACTCATACTTCTGCATTATTTCACTACAATATTAACAGTAATGAATGCCCACATACTCGTTTCTCATGTGCAGCTGATTTGTGACCTTTGCAAATGCGTTGTAATCTTAATTAGTATCTTAATGCAGTGTCACTACTTTATAACTTCTATTCTGACTTTGCTGTTCTCAGACAAATTCACCCCAGCCAAACTGCGTGTTAGAAGGCAGTCCAAGTCCCTGATTGCGTAATTAGCCACTACCTTAATAATTAGGCACTAATTACTCGCAGATTGCGAGCGCAAATTGAATGAAAGATGCAGCGTTAGTTTTGCTTGGTGTAAGTCTGGCCTCAGTGATGTACAGTTTACAGTGCAGAGACAGCGAAGTGACGAGAAACGGTTAATAAATCCCCAGCTCGTGATAGATTTGGTGACGCTGCAGCAGCTCTGCTCATCCTGCTCTGAATAAAACTGAACAACCCTGGCGGGCGTATATTTGCATGTGTGTGCAGGTTTGTAAGGGTGCAGAAGTGTTTTTTATTCAATCATCTATGTGTTTGCTCTCCTTTGTAGGAGATTTCGAGACGGATAAAGAAGCGGGGAGTGCACAGGAAGCACAGCGCTTTCTCTCTTTGCTCCTAACAGTCTGAGCATGTACGCTTATACAAAAGCACACACACACACACACACACACACACACACACACACACACACACACACACAGAGGCTGTAACATACACAAAAACCCAGCAGAGGATGTGAGTTGTCACTGCAGGTGCATACATGTTTTTAGTCCTTCAAATGTATAATGCAAGGCGAATTTTTGCTTGTAGAAGTAACGTATACATGAGGTTTGTCTACGTGCACACAAACATGCACAGAGTAGCAGAGTGCTGTTTTACTGAAAGCTCAAGAACATCATGTTATTACAATATAAACAGTTGCATCACTCGTTGGTTTGTTGACACCACATTCAAGAGAGAACCACAAATACAGTAAAAGCTTCAGTGAACGTCAGCCACAATAATTGTGCCCCCCCCCCTTTAAAAGTGAAATCCAAATCTGGTCCAGACATAATTACAGTACTGGTGATGTTATGCTTCTCACCCGCTTTTCCAAACTATTTTGAGCTGAACTTATTAAAGCTGTGCTGCCACTAATTAAGTTGTTTGTCTTTGCAAAGCGATCTCCACTTGCCCACTGCTGCTTACTAATGAGTAGTTGTGCCACGGCACCCTGCCTGCTGATTGAAGGGGAGATGAAAGCGGGAAAAAAATTGAAGAAAAATGACCCGATGGTGGCGGATTTTTCTAACAGGCAGTGCCGAGGCTGTCGCACACACGTCGCTGAGTCGTGCCTGCGCGGGCTTGTTAACAGGCAGTTGTGTGGGTGCTCACAAGGTTCCTGCGGAGGTTATAGACAACACAGGTTTCCTTCAATTAAGAGACACTGAAGTTTAAGGAGAAGCTGAGCTCTTTCGGATTTGAGCCTGAGTCATTAAAATATTTAGATGAAAAGTGAGATGCTGATGCGCTACTCAAAATCATTTTACCATTGAACACTCTGTTAGCTTGAAAAAAGCCTTTAAAAAGTTTACTTACACAGAGCAGAAATTGTGGCCTGCTTGAAGTCACTCTGTTGTGATGCACACCCGTGGCAGCAAGTTTTCACAGCGAAACAATTATCAAAACATGATAAAATGTTCATAAAACCTCTTGTAACACTCCTGCAGCATAATCAACTTCTTCACTGTCCATCTGTATGCTCAGTATGTTGCAAAGACTCGTAGTTTTGCCAAAATATGGCTAAATACTGGCGGGGCTTGAGGAGGCCAATAAAGCAACACTAAAGCAGTGTATTTACTCATATTTTGGCAAAACAATGGCTGGAACATACTGAGCACACAGATGGACAATGGAAAAGTGGATTATGTTGTAAGAGTGGTCTGAGAAGTTTCTATGGACCGATTTCTGCCTGAAAAACGTGTAAACTTTCTATTTTTAAACCTAACAGACTGAATTGAAGCTGACCACAGATACAGCTCTCTGTGATGGACTAAACAATGTAAAGCCATGATTAATTGTTTTACTGTTTCACAGCTATTATAGTTTTAAAATCTGTGAAGAATCAGTGTTTAACACTCAAATCTATAGGTTTTGGGTGAAGGAACACTTTGAAGCTCAAGTCTTGCACCAGCACATATATTCTGTGTGGTCTGCAGAAAATCTGCTGGGCACATTTTGCACCTGCCCAGTTACCCGCCATCTTTGTCCACTTTTGCAGCATATAACTTGTTATTTGAGTGCTTGCTTTTTGTTTCCTACAGTTGGGGATATAGAAATAGACATGCAGTGGAAGTAAGTAAGGGATAGTCAGCCAATATGTACCTTATCAAGAGCGTAAATATAGACAGTGCAGGCAGTGCTGTTGCACTGGGGCCCGTGAGGTGGGGGGCCCATAGAGAGAGTGGGCCCCCCATCAATGTGTTGGATGGAGAATGGGCCCTTATGAGTGACTGCTGCTTTGAAAATATGCCTGTGTTCAAAGACACACTCTCATTAAATTAAAAACAGTGGCATCAATAGCATATATAACAAAATTATATGCTTACTCTATAACCGTGAATCAAATATTCAAAACATAAATATTCTGTAACTCTAAATCAGCTATTAAAATTCCATCCATCCATTTTCATCCGCTAATTCGGGGCCGGGTCGTGGGGGCAGCAGGCCAAGCAAAGCTCCCCAGACGTCCCTCTCCCCAGCAACGCTTTCCAGCTCCTCCTGGGGGACCCCAAGGCGTTCCCAGGCCAGATGAGATATGTAATCCCTCCAGCGTGTTCTGGGTCTGCGCCGGGGCCTCCTACCTGTGGGTCATGCTCAAAACTTCTCCAGCGGCAGATGCCCAGGAGGCATCCTAATCAGATGCCTGAACCACCTTAACTGACCCCTTTCGGCGCGAAGGAGCAGTGGCTCTATTCTGAGCTCCTCACCCTATTTCTAAGGCTGAGCCCAGCCACCCCACGGAGGAAACTCATGTCGGCTGCTTGTACCCGCGATAAAGAACTATTAAAGTTGTTAAATTCAATTCATAATATCTTATTTTCTTTGGTATTTTTGTTAAGCAGTGATGATTGCTGGGTAATATGTATGCTGATGTTATCCAAAGTCAACTTTCTGATCATGTGACAAGACAATATGTGCACAATAGTGTGCACTTGGGCCCTTCGTAACTACCTTACACCACTGACCTTATCCCTGTCGAGATGTATTAAAAATTCATATGACAATTAGGGTGACCAACATGATCACAGTAATCATTATCATCAGCGAATTGTTAAAATGTGCTGAAAAACTACTGATTAACAAACTGAAATCATTTCACCATGTTCATATTGAAACCCACACTTAAAATTCGCAGTACTGTTCAGTGTGTGTTTTCATAACCATTAAAATATCCACATAGCGAGCCAGTACCTTATGTAAACATATAAAAACCATATCAAATCTGCATGAACATTATGTAGCCTGTTTTTGAAATGCTTGCTCAAATGTGTCTGTGTCACTGTTGATGAGGACAAGGAACCAGTAGACTCACTGGTTTGCCTGCTGCACGCCCACACACACTGTAAACAAGGGAACAGCAAAACAAACCCACGTTGCATGCTGCTCCTGCATCTGGGAGACTGTTGCTGAGTTCGCTTGGTGCTGGACAGAATTTACTGGAGGGTTTTTTAAAGCACAGTAACTAGGGCTGTGCAATTAATTGAATAATTTCCAAAATGGCAGTATGGCAAAGTGCAATGTCCAAATCACAGGAGCTGCAGTTTTTTGATAAAAGTACAATCTACATTCATATAGATGTGAGGGAACATGCTTGTTTGGTGCAGCTAAAATTACATCATCATCATTTTTATATTTTTTTCATGCAGCCTTAACAATAATCTAATGCAGTTTTAATGATGACTAAAATTTGAAACGGTAACACGAAAATAAGCAAATTTCCCATGGTATATCATGACACCAGAAACCATTTCATCCTCATATCCCTGCTGACCACATTTCGAGTCTGACCAATATAGCCGTGGAAAGTGACGACCCATCTTTTATTTTGAAGGATCAGTTTTTGAACCCTTACCTCAGCCTGTGTAAAAACAAACCCTCAGAGGCAGGGGTTGTGTGAGCTTGTGTGGACCTAATGGCTTTCCCATCTGCCGTGTCTGTGTAGTGCTGGGGCTGCTGGGCTGAGGGGCCCCATGCTCCTTCATGTCATCTAATACACAACATGGAGGGAGAGAGGGGAGAGCAGTCGGGTAATTTTAGCTTATTCTGAAGACATTACTGGAAACAAAGTGTGCGCACATCTCAGTCCATGATCGTAGTATGCAAATACTCTGCGTGTGGCGTCTGTGTGTACTGTATGCACGTGTTGGCGAATATATAAATGCAAATTTGCATGGAGATGCATTTATGTGTTGTAGCGTGAATATTCTAGCACGGTTGAAGTCACAGCGTATGGTTACACGCAGAATAATCCACACATGCTCATTCTCATTCAAGGCACAGCATCACCTTTTTTCTGAGATTCCATATTTTGAATATTTTGCGAGGATATTCTACATTTAAATGTTTCCTGGACACTAAAAGTGACTAAAGGCCCTTTTAAGATCGTAAACTGCAGCCAGGTAGTGTTGATTTCACAAGATAAAATGCAGAAATGTCCATGTGAGCACCCACTCACTGTGCACATGATGTATGATTACCCTTCTTTCTGAGTGTCTCTGCTGCTGTGTGTATATACAGAGGTTGGACGGCAGAGGCCCGTACATGCGGTCTTACAAGGTTACTTCATGTGACTCCTCTGGCTGGAGGGTTTCTCTCTGCCTCTCTAGCTCTCCTCCCGCTCCTCTCTGTCTCTCCCACTTTGAAGCGTGCTGTGCTGTAGTATGCTGTCTGAGCCAGCAGCAGTCTGAATGCTGATGAATGTCTGCACAGATAACCTGCGACTGATCTCACTGTCTGAATCCCCTCCAAATTAACCCTTGTGTCACCAGGCAAGTTAAAAAAAAAAGAAAAAAAAAAAAAGAATACGTTCTTATTTGCAGCATTAGCGGGGTGATCATTGAGGGTTACACACATGCTGTGCACGACTACAGTAAGAAGCAGCAGTTAGAGGCTGGTGTCTTATTCTAGTGTATTCCACTGCTAATCTCTTGACAGAGAAAGAGTCATCACTTAAGCTCCCCTGTCCAAAGATTTTTCTATAAGTGCTTCAAGCCCACTTCTGTAACCTTCACAAAACTCCTCTGGACTATTTTGTCATCACTTTTCGCTTTTTGCTCACACCACTTACTTCTTTTTCATCACTCCAAACTACTTCTAGCAGCACATTAGTACTCCCTTTTAGAAAAGGGTTTAAATCTTTCTGCCTGTCTACTTCCCTTCTATCACTTCCACTTCGACTTACTCTCTTAACACTGGACTGAGAATAACGCGCCGCTCGTCTCCTCCTCTTCCTCCCTCAGCGACACTTAGATTTCACGTTGTCAAATTTTATGTCGCTCTGCTGGCCAACGAGCTTGTAATATCCCGGGCCAGAAGTTTTACAGTGCTTTACCGTCTGTGCTGTTTGCATTAGGGGCTGGCTGTGTGAGAGCAGCAATAACCGTGGAGGACTGAGGTAAAATTAAAGTGCAGTAAAATTTGAACATCAGGATAATGCATGAAGACAAACACAAAAAGCTGTTTGATTAGACTCTGCCACTCTATTGAAACACCGGGTATCTGCTACCTGCATATGTACCTGCAGGAAACAGCCTCTATAGTGCAGAAAAACTGGGCTCTCATTCATCAAAAACTTGTGTCTCTACCTGTAACCCCTCCCACACACACAAACTCATCCCTCCATCACCTCCCATCTACTGCCCTCTGGGATTCTCTCACCTTCAAGCTTCACTGACTTGTCCTCATGTTTTGCACTCCACTTGATCTGCACACATTCATCAGGTAATCACCTGCTTCCACGTGACATCACTCCACATGATTGTCGCCCCATACCGGAAGTGCTTTGTTCTAATTATGAGTGCGCCTGTGTACATTTGAATGCCTCACATGCAACACAATGCCTGTTAACATGAAATCAGCGCACGGAGGAGCAACAGTGACAGTAGCAACACAAGGGTGTCGATCCCAGGGTGCACTGGGAGTGCTTGAGGAAATGTAAGCAGCTTAAGCAGTCCATGATGTTGTCATCTCTTCTCAGCTGAGCTCCCAAAATAACAGGCCCTCTGGGTACAGACTGGCAGAGCTGAGCAGGGGACAGTCAACAGAAAGACCCAGAACAACCCGGCCCAGATTAGACCAGATCAGACTAGCCCAGTTACTCAGTCCACTAAAGCTCAAACTGGTCAATTTAACCTTGCGAAGCAGATGTTGCACCAGCGGACGACACTTCTCTTCCTCTCTACCCAGAAACCTGCACCACTCAGCCTATTATAGAAAGGCCTGAATGCAGCCAGTGATTTCCCATCAAGCCCTGCCTGTTCCCGGCTCACGTGTTCTGCAATTGACTCTAATGAGCATGCTCCCTGTATGAGCCTGGTGTGGCTGGTGAGGTGGTCGTGGTCCTGGTGACAGGGGAGGCAGGATTAACGTGTGTCTCTCTCTCTGTCTCACACACACAAACACCCCGACTAGGCCCCATTAAGTGGCTAAGTGTGTCGGAGAAGGAGGGCCTTACACTTCCACTGAGACAGCAGACAGCGAAAAGTGTTTAAGTCTCCTCGCTGCCCCCCTTTCTTCCATCTAGGTCATAATGTAGGCTATAGGCTAGCCTATGTATACTTTGAGTATGGAAACACACAGCAGGTGTGTCTGTAAACGTGGGGATCATTGTCACCGGCATACTTGATGTAGCACATGTAGAGTATTTGTGTTAAATGTCGTGTACGGTTGTGGACTTATACGACTATATATAAGGTGTTATTTTCTAGCATCTTTGTCGCCTGTGATGCAGCACTGTAGGAGTATGTGGATGAGCTCATTCTCACCTGTAAAATGTGAACTGAATTATTCATGAGTGCGAGCTAAACTGGATGGAGCTGACAATAAGCTATTTCTGGAGAGTCACATTTGAATATTATATAAAAAAAGAAATCCCTCTCAAATGTGTTGCCATGTGTTTGTGTGTCTCTTGTTCTTTATTTGATAAATTTGAAACATGGAGCATGTGAGCAGAAGGACAAAGACATTTCAACGGTTTTAAAAAATATATTGACTTGTGTTTTTGTGACATCTCTCTCATTTCTGCTACAGACAGAGAAAAATACATACTGAGGGTGTGATCACGGATTCAGATGACTGGAGATCTGATCAAATCTATTTTCTCTCCATTTCTGTGTCTCTTGTGGAGAGTGACATTTAGCAGTGGACAAGCAATTTGCGCACAACTGCTGTATATGAGGCCTGAGTGGCTGTCCTGCACAACGTCACTGGTTGTGATTGCTGTCTTACTGACAGGCTGACAAGGGCCATGTCTATATACAAAGCCAGAAACATTTTCACTTCCATTCCATAATGTAAAATACTTAAAATTAATTAAAAAGATCCTGTTATGATCATTTTCAAGTTCAAACTTGTATTTAAGGTTTCTACTAGAGGAAGAAGGGATGCTCTATTTTCAAAAAGACTGTTTTCCTCATACTGTCTTTGCTGTATTCACACTCCGATCCCTTTTGGGAACCTGTCTCTTTAAGCACCTCTCTTGAAAAAGCCCAGTCTGCTCTGATTTTTCAGCATCTTGGTCTCTTTGCACCCTCATTGCAGCCAGAGAATAGCGGCACTTTAAACTGTGAAAAATCACTAATAAAAGCCTCTTAACAAAACCGCACATGTTCCAACAGGAATATGATTTGTAATCGTGAAGAAAGCAACAACATCAGCAACTAAGATTACATGTTTCCCTGATGTTAGCATATAGCTACATGTAGCAGTGTACATGCAGCGGGGGAATGACTGTGCACAGTGAGACTTTCCTCTGTTAAAAATCCCCAATAAAAGCTTCTCAACAGAACTGCACATGTTCCAGCAGGAATCTGATCTGAAATCAGTGAGAAATTTACAACATAGATAGAAAGTTAGATTCTTTATTGTCATTGTATGCTATACAATTAAACTTTGTTGAAGCGATCCATTTAGCAGCGTATAAATGTTACACATGCACCAACACACACTCGTTTATGGCATCATTGTCACGGTCGCCTAGACACACATTCATATCTATATTTTTTAAAATCTATGAAAAATATTAAGTACAAGCAATAACAAATAAATAAATAAATAAATACAGCCAAACACAACAGTTATTGCACAAAGTCCATTATGGCACCTTGGGTGAGTTGGGCTGAGGGTGGCGATTCTGTCATGGTTGTGTGTGTGTGTGTGTGTGTGTGTGTGTGTGTCTAGCTCTAGGGAAAAAAGCTGCTCCATAGCCTGCTTGTGCGTGTGATGGGGGTTGTCAGTCTGCACAAGGGAAGGGTGTGAGGGGACCGATCTTATGTTTGTGACCTGCGTGAGAAGACGGCCTGAGTGAATGTCACAAAGAAATGGTAGGTGGAAGCCAATGATCCACTCAGCCGTCTTGACAACCCGCTCCAGGCTCCACATCGGCAACCAGGCTTACATGTTTTTCTAATGTTAGCATGTAGCTACATGTAGCAGTGTAGGATATATAAACACTTGCAGTAGCTTGCCTTGAGCAGATGACCATAGCAAGAGCCTGTCATAATCAAGTGGCATAGAAAAAACACTGGAAACAGAGTGCCTGAACTGTTTGAAGCCAGAGGTTTTTGCTCACCTCCTTTTGCTTATCATCATTTGAAAATTTGGCCACATTAAATGTGAATGTCGATCATTGTATTATTATATATATATATATATATATATATATATATGATAGAAAATAGAGGAAGAAGAAGATACACAATTTTTTTCACTCTTTTGTCATATACAAACAGGCCTGAAATCCACACACATGCACAAACAGGACCTATACATGCATTAAATGGAGAGATGTCAGAGGGAGGAGGCTGCCCATGGACAGGTGCCCCAGGCAGTTGGGCAGTCGGCGCCTTGAACAAAGGCATGCCAGTGATGTCCAGCTACCAGTCCACACTCCATATTTGGTCTGGATAGGGACTTGAACCAATGACCCTCCGGTTCCCAATGGTCCAACACATTGGAGTCCACACATGACCCTGGATTAACACTGGGACTTAACAGTTGGACAAGGACGGCAATGCAGGGAGATTTAGTTTTTCCTAATTCAGACAAAAAGGGAAAAAATACAGTTAAAACTTAAAACAAAGAAAATCTTGACTGTATAACGCTGTGATTTTCACATTCTGAACATCAGCACCACATACTCTACGTTCGTTTTTGTCTCTATACATTAACAACTTCCCAAGGTCAGAAGCCTAATTGCAGCAATCTCATCACTTTACATATTCCCTCTGGCCTGTTGTTACTCTCAGCTCTCTGGGTGTCTAACATCCATTCCAGTTGTCAAACCCAAGGTTGTGGTCAGTTGTTGTATCCCAGAACCACGTTTATTTAAAGAATTCATCGGTCGCTAAGCTGTCATCATGCTCTCAGCCTTGGAGTGCCATGTTCACAGTTTCGGCTGTTTATGGCACAGGTCAGAAGGCAAGGCACTCTGAGGGCTGAAAGGCATGCCGAGGATGAGGAGAATGGTGACGGATAGATGTGATGTGGTGTTGATTGCTCCTGTGCCATTTGCCTTATCTGGTGATTATGGTGCCTTTTTCTTCCCAGGGTGACCTCCTGAGGTGCTGGGGTGTGACAGGTGGAGGGATAAAGAAGTGGGTTCTACGCCTTGACAGAAAAGTAATTAGGTCGTTGGGGTTACATAGCCTGACTGTGCTATATTTAGACTTCTTTTACAGCCAAAGGTCATTTGTTTGTACGAAACATGACCTTTTTGAATCTTTTTAAATAACAGACTCTTCAAATCTAAATTTGGTACTGGTGCAATAGATGGAGCGATGATAATTTTAGATGAATGAATCCGAAAGACTGCTTTTCCCATTTCCCCTCCTCCTATGTCCCTCGGTGCAACATCTTCAGGTCTACTCGTCTCTCTCTTTGTCTATACCTGACTGTCTCCTCCTCAGGATGTCGCTCTCCTGAAAGACACCTCCCATCATCTCTAGCTGCTTTACCCACAATCCCCTGTGGATAGTGAAACTGCAGGCCAGCAGCAGCAGCAAAGGTCATGGAAAACTACTGCTGATCCCTAGTTTTCCTAACGTACAGTATTAAACCTTGCTGTTAAGCATACCCTGCTATGTGGTATCACAACAGTAATGATCCACTTAACCTCCAGTTTCTCTTCTTTACCTTTCAGGTTTTTCCAGGAAAAGAAAGAAAGACTGACATTGCAAACTAGACAAAATGAAAAGCACACAAACAGCTCACTGTGAGGAATGGCTACTTGACCCTAATGGCTTTTTGACATACCCTGGTAATCAGAGTTACGCTGGAAAAGTTCAGTTAAGGGAATTGTGCTGGATCAGAGGTGCTTTATGTACTGAACTACGGTCCCTCTGGGTTTATGGCCTCAAGCCATAATGGAGTGTTTGTGGTTAGGTCAAATGAAGGACAAAGGCTAGTCCGGTCTGCTTTAGATTTAAACCTGATGGACTGTGGAGAAAGCACCAGTTGTACGTCAGTGAGCATGATGTGTACAGCTGTAAGCTCCTTCATAAACTATATGTTGCCAGTGGTAGCGTTTTCATGTTTGCTGGCTAAGGTCTGTTGCTCTGACATTAATCAAGGCTGTGGTGTAAAGCCTTCACACAACACAACAGCAGGAAAACAACATCCAACCAAAACAAATTTAATGGATCTATGACCCCTGATTCCTGACACACAATTGTGATGGGAAAGTGGGACCTTTTCTCTCTATTTTTTCAATTTGATCATTTAGCTAGAATAAAAAACAACAGAAATGTAAATTTTGGACAGTTGAAGGCTGAAACCATCATTAAGATATGACGCTGACACAGTATCTGCCTATAGTGATGACGACTTCCTGTATGTAACAACTCAGAAATCAGAACAGCAATGTATCCTCATACAACAGTCTGTATGATATCTTACAAAGGTATGCACATGGTTTGTATCTTATGAATTATCAGCATGATATCCGATGAAGAGGGCTGGTTATTGTTTAAAAAATTATTATACCAGCACCAATACCAGTACCCTTTAAGTGATATAAACACCAATAGAGTACTTCATTTGATACCCATAATGTGAATGGAGTATAGTAATGCCACTTTTGTTAATGTTTGGTGGCACCTCAGCACACTGAACTGCCAGCTTCTTCAAACACACTATGCTAGACTTCACCACACCACAGACTGAATGGATTGTAGCTGCTGCTGCGGGAGTGTGAGCTCCACACCAGGAACACGTGGTTAGAGTCCACTTGTGCACACAGGGCTAATTGTTAGCATCACATAGCTAATGTTACCTACAGGTTATTAATGGGTTTAACAACAGATGTGAGCTGTTTTGGTGTTGGTCCGAGTTTGTCAGGAATATTTTATGGCTTGATGTTAGATGTTAGCTGTCATTGCTAGGTTGGCTCGTGCTAGACAAACTGTCGGTTGGCTGGGGGAGGAAAGCAGCTCCTGAGATGGCAGCAAAAGAAAGTTTGCTGTTCGGCAGGGAGTCTGGGTGGTCAGGGATCAGACTATGGTGCAAAGAGGATCAAATGCAGGTATTGTTTGACTGAAGATGTTTTAAAACTGTTTGGTACTGGGTTATTATGGTCAAGTCCCTAAAACAGTGGGTCCCAACTGGTGTAGCCACAGGATTTAGATTTCAAGTTCGTCATTAGTTTAAGGTCCACAAAGTTTAATATATTCAGAGTCATACTTGCATTTGGCCATGTTGTCGAGCTGGTCTGCTGTTTTCTGTTAAGTAGCTGTCCACTATTCACCTACTCTACAGCAGGAAATTCATTTTACTTCAAAATAGAGTGTTTTTTTTTTTTCTTTTTCAAACTTGACTTGTTCTTGGGCTGCTTTTGGTCCATTCAGAATGGACCCATGAACCACTTTTGGACCACGACTCACCAGTTGGGAACCACTGCCCTAAAAGGTATCGGGTACTGATACCCAGCCCTACTTACGAATAAGTGCTCCTACCGTGGGTTTAGAAAAAAGATCATGGTTGAGCAATGTCACGTTAGATACTTATCATGATGTTACAATGTGATGTGAGGACGCGATGACACAATGTTACGTGTGTATGTAACTTAAAATAATGCTTTTTATGGTTTCACATGGGACACAAACCCTGCTCTCCTGGGTCAAAGTCCTGTGCTTCTTTGACCCATCCACCACCCTGGCCTGCCTCCTTATGCCAGCCTTGTAACTCTCTATACCACGTAAGATGATTCCTCCTTCACCCTGTCATATGACAGTGGGCAGCCTGCAGCACATACTGTAGGTCACATGATCACAGCCTCATGGTGCATGATTATGTTGGTAATGTATAAGTTATAGTGCATTACTATTTGTAGGTATAACTATGAGTAATGAATGAGAGCAGTGTGAGGAGTAGCACTCAGCTCGTGAAAATAGTTCTGTGTCTTTCTGTATCTATGTAAAATACGTGGTCTGTGAGGTCATGCAGACACAAAAAATGTGCCACAGCCTGATCTTGCTGGACCCGGTGGTGATATTGACTTCCACTGATCTGCATAATGCGTCACGGATGAGGTCAAATTCTGGCTGTGATTCAAGACGAGAGCTGCTGCTATCGATCATCACATGTGATGTGAGCCACGCTGCATGATTTCAAATGCCGCACTCCTTTGTGTGTTTGCATGCTGTAATATCATGAAGCTCGAAGGATATTAGGTTTATTCTTAGTATCTCTTCATCTCGGTTGAAAAGGACATCTGGCCCTGTAGCAATACAACCATAATAACATGAGGAAATGGATGCTGTATCAAGAATCTCTCTCAGTGCCATTTTCATCGTTCAAGTGCAGCAGTGTGGCATTTTGTTTCCAGTGTGCTGCTTGGTTTTGTGTTAAAACAAAAGGGCAGGGCTGTTAGTACAAACTGACCTATGAAACAGACGAGAAAGCTCATTATCTCCACCAAATGGCTGCCCAGATAAATAAGATCGGTGCCATCGGTTTTAATAAAGTGCATTGCTATTAGACTGGGCTGTAATGCTCTGTTACTGTTAAAAAAGCAGGGAAGAAGTGAGATTTCTTTCAGTATTGTTGTGAAATACTCTGAACTGATGGCCTTCGCAGCATGCTTATCAACATTAGCATCATCACAATAGCATTAATGCAATTCCTGCTGTCTATTCTGCTGTCTAATCTATTGCAAATAACATACAGCACAGATGCTGTTTGCAGTGATTGAGCCAAAGCCAGCTTTCCTTGCTGTAAATAGTCATTTGCTGCATATATATGGCCATCAAATATTTAACATACCATAGTGTAGTCGATGCAGATTCCTACTGCAAAGGAGCAGTAGACAAACACGCCTTTTATTTCAGGAGTGTTTGCTGAAGTGATGTCTATGATTTGTTTTGCTCGGTGCCAAATCCAAGCTAGCAGTATAGACAAGAACATACACACTTTGCTCTTGTTGACAGCATATGAATCCTGACATGCATACTGATTCACCACGGCTTGTTTTGAGTGATGGGCGGCTGCGTTTTTGAAGACAATCGACTCTGACACGAATCAGCAGGTGAAGCCCACTCACAATTTACTCAACAATGCAGATATCAGGTCAGATAAGTATGATGTAGCAATTAATGCTTAATTGTTACAATTGTCCCTCATTAAACAAGGTATCGACCACGCTAATAGCCCATATCCCAGGAGGGATACTGCCTCATTTGATAGATTCCTGTAACGCTGCAGTGTTTCTGCTGCAGCCATTCTGTCTTGTTTCTCCTTTTAAGCCATGGATGTTGTCATGGTAATTATCTGCAACATTGTGAAGCAGTTTAGTGTTTTGTGGCCTTGGCTCCTGCTCGTCAGTGTTGGCTGTTCAAACATACACAAACACAAACACCCAAACAGCTGTGGCACCATTAATGAGGGAAGAGCACAGTAATCTCTCTGTGCAGGTGGAAGAGAATGCAAGTGTTGGCTGAGCATTCCAGCTATTCATTCATCCATCAGCGATCAATCAGTGGGTGAATAAATGAATGAAATCAGTTGAAGTGATACAAAAAAAAAAATGAAACTGGAGCTAAACCTGAGACGGAGCATGTCGGCCTGGTTCACCAGCTGCTCCCCTGGCCTCACAGTGTAGAGTGTTCTGGAAGAGTGTGGCAGCGTAACAAGCGGTTTTCAGTTACAGAACCGTTTTCACACGGGGATCATCAACAACTGGTCCTTTCCTTCATCTCACACCACTGTCGCTCCCTGTAGCTGTCCCTCACTCGCACGACATCAATAAATATTTTGGCGGCTCTCGTCTCATTCCAGGCGTTAAGGATTAAGTTGTGTTGTGTTTAAGATAGTTGCTGGGACAACATGAAACCCCACTAATGTAGTTGTATTCTGCTGTGCTTCATGATACCAGCAGCATGTCTCCAGTGGTTTGAGCCAGGGCTTAAGCGCACTTTCCTCATCGTGAGCCAGATCAGACCAACAGTGGCTTGTGTATTTGAGGAACTGCAGTGCTGGCCCAAGTCAGTGTGTCAAAATTTAAATTGTCAAATTGCTTACAAAGAGCAAATAAAAGCATCATTGGTTTTTGATTTCATTGGTGCATGTTGGCAAGTAGAATTACTCAGTTTTAAGAGAGGGCTGTGTAAGTGCTTCAGCCAATTAATTAGCAATCTTGTGAGCCATTGGCCATCAGTCTAACAACAATGCCTCTGGGGGCAACGGCCAATATTATGGGAGATCTGGTGTAGCCAGTGGATATCTTGGCCAAGACTTTGTCCTTTGTGCACTGGCCATTTGGGTTAATCTCAATAAACAGATATGTGCACATGAATGCATTATGGCTAGGCAATATATTGATATTATGTTGATAGTGTAATATGACACTGGATATCGTCTTAGATTTTGGATATTTTAATATCATAAGTGTCTTCTTTTCCTGGTTTTAAAGGCTGCATTGCAGTAAAGTGATGTCATTTTCTGAATTTACCAGACTTTTCGGGCTTTCCATCATTTACCTTTCCTCACTTAGTCATTATATGCACATTACTGAAGATTATATAAATATTTTGTGAAACCAACAACAGTCAATCCTACAATAAAGTCGCAAAAAAATTGGTGAAAAATATTTGATTTTCTCCATAAAGCCCAGCCCTAAAATGCAAATACATTTTATTAAAAGCTACTATTAAGCTAAATCATTGTCAGACAATAGCTGGCAGCTTCTGAGACTGCATTTCAGCCAATATGTTCTGCTTCTTTTGTTTGTGATTGGTTAATACTACTTAAAAAAGGCTCCTTTAGTTCAACTTAAAAAAATAAGGTAACTGTTTGCATGCATCTTTATAAGTAGTTCCAACTTTGGTCTTATTGAGTAAATCCTACTGTATGAGTCTGACAATCTGACAAACCCAATATGTTTAGTACAGCCAACATGATTTAGTTCAGTATAGCCAACATGATTTGCTTTGACCTCAAAAAAGTTGAAACAACATAATATTTATTCAAAATTTGTGGTCAAATTATTTAAGATATTCTAACTTATTTATTTTAAATTCCATCTGACTAAATAATGTTTTTGATTTAGACCAATTTCTTGAAATAAGATGTCGACTGATTAAAACACAGAATGTAACACACATACTTTTTTATGCTGAAAAACTTCTTTATGTTATACACAAACCCCATGAATCACCTTTAGAGTGTACAAATGGAAACCAGAATGCCTCTAATACAAAAATCGTGTCCCACTGCGTACAGATTCTGAATAAATCTGCAGATATCTGTTCATACAGATTAATTACTTGAGCAAATAGACTAGACAGTGCTGCCAAAGAATGGTTACACATTGTCTGGAAACCATCGTAATTCTTCAATTGAATCATATTTTTTTAATTATTTTTTTAAAAGTCTTCTTACGCTGGATTTTATAGTTGGTAGTAAAGGGGTCATGGCAGAACTACAATGCCTACAGTATGCACATAGCTGCTATAGCTATGCCGTAGGTGAAAAATGTAACACCTGAAGAAGATTTTATTGAGTCTACATGGAGAAAGCAAGTACTGTGATTGATCTTCTGTATTCTCTGTTTTGCTGATGCCATAGTAGAATATTGAGAGTGAAGTTGCCTTCCAGAAAGTCCTGCTGCTTTTCTCTAACACACATCTAGCCATTTGCCATTTCCACTATAAACCCTCTGCTCATCCTGTTCGATGCCGTTTATCACATTGACTGTGGGAACGTAAACACAGTGATCACTCGGTAGTTCTCTCCTTTGTACAGGTAATTCATAGTTTTGCAAAACTATGAATTACCTGTATGTTAATCCAGTTCTCTGTGTATGTGTTGCTCAACATACTAAAATAAACAAAGGAATGTAAACACACTTACTGTTTGTTACATAATGAAAGCATGCTGTGGTCTGATCAAGTACGATCCATCCATCAAGTGTTGCAGTGGTGCTATCAATCAGATGCTGGATCAAAACATACAGCATATGTAACTACTGTATGGCAGGACTCTTAAATCCAGTTTCTAACTGATGGGCTTCATCATATGGATTACTACTGGTGCCTAAAGCTGAACAGTTACGGGAAACTGTAATACAACACTGTCTAAACTGTTCTTTTGACACATCGCGCAGACTGAAAACTAATTCTGTTCCCAGACACCGTTTGACTCGCCTGTTGTTGGAGATGTCTGGATGCCAGTAATCCCTGGAGAAATGTTGACAGTAAAAACTAGCAGCAACCTGGTTAGTCACCTGTTGCTACTGGAAGTGCTTGTAAATACCGGGAAGGGTGTAGATCTCCATTTACCACTTGTTGTATGTGTGTGTTGTCGGGTGTCAGCGTATGGCGAGCGTGGGTGGTTTGATAACGCTGAGTAAAGCAGCTGTCTTAAGCAGTTCCTGTGTAATTGTAATCCCTCTGATCAGGAGCTCTGTAAACACCAGATAGTAAACCTAGCCTGGAGCTCGACTCAGCGTTGGACACACACACACACACACACACACACATATATGCGCACGCCTTTTTTCTCTCTTCTTCTCTATTTCACACACACTTACTCACATACCAGTACAAAGACACCTGGACTTATCGTTGCGTGCACACACACACACACACACACACACACACACACACACACACACACACACACAGAAGCCTCATGGTCCTCTGTGAAGCTCTCATATGTGGATTGTCCTTAAAAATCACACGCTACAATGCTTGAAAAAACGAGTGGCCACTTACAGCACTTGTGTGTTTGATTGGTCACCATCTGCAGGGCTTAACATGATGACCCCTGTCATCCATTGCGGATTCACACAGATGGCACCCCTTGCCCTATTTATGCTTATGACCGGGTGCGATTCCTGTAAAGCCCCCCACTTGGGATCAAAGTGAGAGGGAGGGAGAACCCTACTCCGTGTATCATTTTTAAATCCTTCAAGCGCAGTGGCCGTGTGAGACGGATGGAATGAACTCTTTTTGCTGCATCGCTCTCGGATGTCAGTTTTTATCACGGGTGGCGCCAGAAGCTTCTGCTGCGATACCCTCCCTCCTGTTTTCTTCCTCCTCTCTTACCCCCTCTCTGCCTCTCTCTCTCGATGTGTAGCACTGAGTGGCGGCAGGAATGTTAGCTAAACTTGCTTTGCCTGTGTAAGGCATTTATAAAAGATACACAGCTACATGTCTGGATGGCCCAGCTGCATAATTCATGTCTTGGTGTAGAGCTAAATCCTCTCTCCATCTTCCCCTGCTGTACTCCTCAACTGTGTAATGGGTTCTGTGTTGTCATAAAACGCTGGTAGCA
Organism: Epinephelus fuscoguttatus; assembly: GCF_011397635.1. Lineage (NCBI taxonomy): Eukaryota > Metazoa > Chordata > Actinopteri > Perciformes > Serranidae > Epinephelus > Epinephelus fuscoguttatus. Next base: position 18,854,745 of record NC_064760.1, on the reverse strand, counting down.
TCAGCTAATGCCCATCCTACCCTGTCCACACACAGAAACACACACATTCACATACACAAACACACACACATACATATACAGGCAACCTGTAGACAGAACCAGAACTGTACTCAGTTTAGAATTGCACCTCTTTGTAGTCATACTTTATTCATCACAATGTCCTTCAGTCCAAACAGTTTGTCTCAAAGGTTTTGAGTTCAACATTCTCCCTGTGACACACTGTTTATCATAAACTAGAGGGACACTGCTTTTTATATTTTGAACATGCGCTTATCCCATTCAGTTTTTATTTAACTTTTCCAAATGATTTTTTCCCCTTTTCCCATTTATATAGTTGCTCAACGGTCATGCCTGTGTGGAAGCAGCTAGTAACACAGTTTATCAGGTATAATGTGATATGGAGAAAATCAAATCACAATATTTTTATTTTTATCCTGATACGTCAATAACCATAAAGGGATGATATTGTTGGGTTGTCTATCGGTGCTTTCCCAAAATATTTACACAACAAATTGTTTAACAAACTAATCATCAGTATTGGGGATATAATGACTAAAGTTGGGTTCACACTACACAACATTTTTGTCTGTTCCAACAGTCACTAGTTCAGATTAGGTGATTGTGGAGTCATAAAATCGTGCCCTGACTTGGATGACAGACATGAAAGACAACATGATGATGATCCACGACTGATCGAGTGCGGTCTCACTCCGAAGTCATCGAAATCCAGGCAGTGATTTGCGAAAAAAAACATTGTTTAATGTCGGCATGATATGGGGCCGCTTGCCATTATAGTTTAACAGCACCCTGCGGCATCAGGGGGAAACAGGGTGGAACAAGGACAACATTTAAGGCGGTCAAAGTCTGAGTGGGGAAGGCAGGAGTGGTGTTGGATGGGTCCAACAAACACACAACTTCACCCGAGAGGGTGGTGTTCACATCCAGTAGGATTCTGAAGCCAAACCCTGTTCTTTTTACCTAAGCCCAACTGAGTGTTTGTTGTTGAAGGAAAAAAAAAAGTCAATTCGTGGTGTTGTAAGTAAGTAAGTAAATAAGTAAGTAAGTAAAAGGCTGGGGTTTGTTGACATACAGTTGTCAGCAGATCGCTCTGTGTTCCTATTGGTCAAAGTGATGGCTGTGACGGGAGAGAGTTGTGAACGACAAAGAGAAAATCAAATATGCTAGACTTTCTGTCAGAACGTCATGAGGCATCCCAGATGCTGCATTGTTCGTTGTCTATTATAACACACTACACAAGATGAAACGATGGATTATTGCTGACGACACATTGTCGTTCATGATCCGAGCCAACACCTTACGACGCTGCGTCGGGCTAGAATCAGGCTGATATCATGTAGTGTGACCCCGGCTTAAGTAAAGGCAAACAATAGTACAGCCAGAACAGTCTACTTTACTGAAATGCAGCCTTTAAAACCGCGAAAAGACAACACTCAGAGCAAAATCTAAGACAACATCTGATGAATATGATACTGATAGATCTCCCAGCCTTACCCTCATAAATGTATTTGAGGGCTACAGAATTCATCAGGTGCTATTTTCTCTGCGCCCTTCACGAGGATTGTTTAATTTATTCGCCTGTTGTTCCACATTAACTCCAGGGAGACACATAATCAATTAACATCTAGAGCTATTAGCCGTGGCCAGAAATAAGTAAAGAAGTGAGATCTGTGCCCTGAAGTTGGTGGTGTACAGGCTTGCGTCCGCATGTGTTTGGACAGCGTTTGCTGTAGTGAATTAGTGTTAGGATGGGGAGAGTGCCACTTGGGATAAGACCAGTGTGGTCTACATGTCTCACGGGGGGGCTCATGGGGAAAAGCAGGTTAAACACACATTAACACATTACCTGGAGATTATTATTCACAGACCAAACACAGACATACAAAAATTCATGTGCAGACTCATGTCTGCATGTAAACATGTTCCTGCACACAAACTAAATATATCCCACAAGTGGGGCTGTCGCAGGGATGGAGATAGCCCTGTGGAGATTAAGGGTGGCTCAGCAGCACAGTTTTTGAAGCTTACTTCATTTGTAAATAAGCGTTATTGTTCCACTATTAGTAGGTATTCTGTTGTTGTTTTAAATGATGAAGATGACATTATTTTCAAGCAAATTAAATACTTGTTCACTGTTACATGCAGAACACAGAAGGGCAACCATTCCAGCCAGGGGGTTCCAGATTTCTCCTTAGGTCCACACAGTTTATTATATTCAGTGTCATAGTTGTGTTTGGCCATGTAGTCCAGCTAGTTTGCTGTCTCGGTCAAGTAGCTGTCCGTTAGTCACTCACTCTATGGCAGGAAATGGCACTTCAAAATGAAAGCTTTGTGGCAGAAATTCACTGTAATTCAAATTAGCGTGTGTTTTTTTTTTGTTGTTTTTTTTTACAAACTTGATATGTTTGCAAGTTACTTACGGTCCATTCAGAATGGATCCGCAAACCACTAATGGACTGCGACCCAACGGTTGGGAACCACTGGTCTAATGGACGGTCTTTTTATTCTGTAGTTTGAGGGTGTGTCATAGTGAAAGTACTTCCATATCACCAATTACATCAGCTCCTCTAACATGTAATCCATTAAAATCTCATGGTTGATTGTTTAGTTATGATGATTTCATGCTACAGGTCACGGCATTTTAAAAACTAGATTATGGCTCTGTGTACACTGTATATGTGCATTCACATGCACGTGCACACACACATCCACAGAGACACACGTGCATGCAGTCTCCAGATGCCTTGAGGCCCCTTGGGCAGATGGACTCCCCAGACAAGCCCTCCTACACACATTGCAGTGTGCACTGTGATATTTGTTATACAAGCATACTGGACACACACACACGCACACACTCATGCATTTGTGTGGGGCGTTCTAAGAAACATAAAAAGCAAGATGACCAGAGACTGTGACCTCACCACGAACAGCGGCGCAGATGCTGTAGTCACTGCTGTTGTGCTGTGACGTGGGTGTTACGCGTTGCAGCTCTGGTTTGATTTCTTCAAAGTGACAGAGCTCACAGAACAGGCCGTTGTTTTCACAGCACTGGCAGACTGTCTTCAGAGGTTGTGTGGTGTTCGGACAGGGTGACAAAATGAATGTCACCTTTTCTATGCACAACTTCTGTTGGGCACTGAAAGGTTTCTGCACACAGAACGGTTAAAAAAGAGAGTTTGACTGAAAGTACCAATTAGCAAAGCAAGGCAAAAGGTTACCTGACGTTTCAACACAGAATGGTCAAACAGGGGAACATACCATGACTGGATGTGTGTCTAACTCTAACCAAAGATCTACTAAGAGAGTCAAAACCAAATGTACAAACTATGAAGATGCTGTGGCATCCTGCTTCAGTAGAAACTAACAGACAAGATTTTTCAGAGTAGATATGCAGAGCCACAGTGGATGATACAGCCTGTACTCAGTATCTCTGTCTCCCGTGATGCACTCCCACCTGTGCTAAGTACTAAATGTCCCGTTGGGGGGACTGTTCAGCATGATGCCAACTATTCCGGCATTTTTATAACTTGATGACTGCCATTGTCCCATTTGAGTATGTGGGTGCGTGCATTCAGGAGAGTGTTTTGAGCACATGATACTGTAGGTTAACAGCTGGGACGACTTGGCTGATGTAGCAGGGAATGTTCAGGCTGTGGAACAGCTGCGAGTGAACAAGATCCGTCTGGTGTCTGACCACAAGACTTGGAAAATATGTTTTCAATTCGTATTGTGGATGGTGGGCTACAAAGACAATGATGCACCCGGTGTACTTTGGTTTGTTCCAGGAGACAGGAAGGGAATCCCTACAACACAACCTGTGTTAGCTGTGTAACTTGGCAACTGCTGCCGTACATAATCTCCACTTCTAGTTTAGCCAAACTTTCCAAAGTACAGCATGAATCTATTTATACAGCTTTCTGGGTCAGATTAACTGCATTTCTGGGTTGTTTTCAAGTCCTTGCTTGAAATCAGAAAAAAAAATGGTAAAATATATAAGAATCTTCATTTACAGTGAGTTTTGCGAAGACTAGTATAGGTAGTAAAATTACAACATCCTTAAATTACAACATCACTGCACATGTACGGAGCACATGAGGATGGGGCAAAGAGACACCTAGACATGTCCGATTGGTAGGAAAGAAAGAAAAGGTCTCATTGGTGAGCTCTCCTGTCTCTTAAGTTCAGAGGACTAAGGACCATTGTTCTGGAATAACCTTATTTGTTCCAGTTCAGTTCATCTCTTGCTGTGGTTCCCATCACAAAGCGTAACAAATGCCTGGATGTTTTCCCAACTTGACACAGGCAAAACAACTAAAGAGATATGTGTGTGTGTGTTTGTGTGTGGATTTTGTCCCTCTTAAAATGCATCATCAGGAAACTGAGCCATCAAACACTAATCCCATATTTTTGATGATTCAGATAGCGTTGGCGTTAGCTGTTCCTAAATCTCCTCTCTCTGAATGCCTGGATTTGAATCCTTTATGTAATCCTGCATCAAGGCCAAGTTGGGACTCTTGGGTCAATTGGAATTGACAGTGTGTTCTTCACTTGTTAATATAGCAGAGGGGTTAGCCATAATACCAGCGTAATCCTTTTCTCTGATATTGTATTTTCCATTTTATTCACTTATGCTGCAATGTAAGGAGCTGTTGTTCGATCCTCTTGCTCTTGTTCTCATTTCTATTTGGGCCAGTCCTCATTGTTCCCAGCTTCTCCTCTGGCAGTTTTCACCTGATTTTGTTTAACTTCTACAGTGAATCAGTGAGGCACAGACATGAACATGTTTACTTGTATAAATAAAGTAATTAACATGATGAAAACATGAGGAAAATATCCACAAAGCATCATGTACATCTCACATTTAAAAGTCATGGGTTGCATGTAACTCTTAAGTACCCCTCGACTATCAGTTTGAGTGAGAGCTAGCTAGTGTCAAGAGTTTACCACTCCTAATGCCACCCGTAACCATGGTGGCTGCTCACCCTCTGGTCTCCCCCTGGGTTACCCCGCTGTATAAGCAGCTTAATTCTGACCCAAAAAATCCCTTATGCATAGTTGTAGCTCTGTTAGCACCATTAGCAGCATCAGCACAGCTAGTGGTGCTAAGGGTGCTAACATATTTAACAGGGCTTACAGGGTTTTGCAGCTCAGAATCAAGCGACCTGGGGGGCCAGCAGAGGGCGGTCACTATGTTCCTACAGCAATGGCATCTTGCCACCATGCCACGGGTCAGGACAGCTTTAACATTAATAATCAAAGTGGCGCCATTAGCTAGGCTCCTTCCCATCTGGTGCACAATGCAGAGCAGCTAGGTAAACAGTGGAGACTGGAGGGTGGGTACCAGGTTTACGCAACTGAACGTGGCTAGTTGGTTGTCAAAAAAGCCAAGAGAAAATAAAAGGCAAGACATTTACAACACAAAGTATTAAAATTTCACCACCTCTAAATGGGTAGCGCTTTGAAATGCAGGTGGTGTCACCTGCAACTCTGGTCAAATCACTGGTGGCTGGTTTAAGAACGTAAAGCATGTCGTCTGTTTCAACATCTAGTTGGCTCATAGTGAAATCCACTGGTCAGGTCAAAATGACTGCAGATGGTGTGTTAGCTTGCTGCAGCAGGTGCTCTGTCCCGCTGAGCCCTTTTTCCGTCCTCACGTGTCACTGTGTCGCATGGTGGGTTGCTACTGCTGCTTGCTGCATGCACCATTTCATCACTACTACAAATGCAGCTGTAGCCAGTATCTCACTTTAACTATCCTCATACATAGTTTAAGAAGCAACAAATTATGCTCAGCCACAAAATAAGCCTGAAAAGCTGGAAATCAGAACGCAAGTACAGAGAGTTGTTGCATAGAGATGACACACCATCTCATCTAGTTGCATTGGTGTGAACCAGTAGGTTTTTAGAATGTTGCAGAATGGTGCATTGCAAGTAGTTGCATGTTTCAATTCGTCTTGTCATAAATCTTTGGTCTAAACCAGGCTCAAAAGCAAAGGTCTCTTATTTTTCACATAATTTAGCACCTTTGTTCTCAAAAATTAACCAATCTACCAAATCTCTACTCCCAACCCCTGATCTGATTACTTTCTATTTGCTGTGAGCTCATGAATGAACTCCCTCCAAATAATTGCAATAGACGCAACATGCTAAACTGAGAGGACATATGGAACACTGTTTACTGTAGCAACACATTCACAGCACAATAATTATGAATCAAACTATTTTACACAAACACATTAACTGCCCTCCAAACTCTCACACTGAAGGGCTGGGTGAACACAACCACAAAAAACAAGCTTCAGCTTCATTACTATTTCAACATTTTAATCCTGGAGTGTTTCACCGTTTGCCAAGCTTCATAAAGTCAGTGTCTATTAAATGCTATAGAGTTTATTAAGAGTTTTATTGCTTTTATTAGTGGTTCATTGGAATTTATCTTCATCTGGCAGCAAAGAAAAATTACAATCCTCCAGTCAATAAGCCATTAAATGATACAACGTCTTTACACAAAGAGAAACCGGTTCACACAAACACTCACAACTAACTGTAATACGTTCTTGAGCTTTATAAGTTTAATATGTTTAAAGTTTCCATAAGGCTTAGCCACAACAGCAAAATGTCTACTAACAGAAACTTGCAGAAGAACTACAACCTATGGGCTCAATGTTTTTGTTGTCTACTCCAACTTCTCACCTAACTCTTTCTCATCTCCTTCCTTCCTTCTGTTTCTCAGTAAAGTATTGATCTGTGATAAACAACAGATTTTAAGACTGTTTGCGTTTGCTGCAAGTGTTCAGTGAAATCTCTGCAGTGCTGAGACTCACATTAAAGCCGTTTTTTAAGGTCACCCTCCTTTTCTCTGCTCCACCTCTTACTCCTGTTCTTTAAAGCTGCACACATGCCTTCACTCCTCCTTCTCCGCCCCCTCTCCCTCTGCTACCTTTCCTCCTCTAACAAACAGGAAAGGCTGTAAATGTGTATTAATAAACTGCGTAAAGTGTGTGTGGTTTCAGTGCCCATCTGGGATCTGATCTGGTTGGCAGAGGGCAGAGGAAGATGCTGCCCTCCATATCGGCTCTGCCAAGGACTGTGTTCTTGGCACAGACGCTTGGATCAGGGACTTTTTTTTGGTGAAGTAATTAATAAAGAGGCTTGTCGCAACTTGTGAAGGTTTAGTGGTGATATGATCATATGGTGCTCGCAACCATTACGTAACTGTTGTTGAATTTAGCGACTGAATGCTTGGAATTGCTGTGTTTCAAATGTTCTTTACCTCTCGTTGGTGTGAGCTCAATGGGTTTTGTCAAATGAGACCGAGGTGTGGATGTCAAAGATGTCAAGAGAGAGGGATTCTGGTAGATGATTCAAGTTTTCAGTTCTAAGGTGTAATCGAGCACTGAGCCAGGACCTGTCGACCCCACATTAAGTTACAGCGATAGATGGAAGTGGAGTGGGCCTGTGCACTTAGTCAGCCATGCATTGAGACCTCAGTAAGTGCAATGAGGGTTGACAGAACAGAAGGTTGGGGACGGTCACAGCTGCCCCAGCTAAACAGCAAGTGTGTTGTTCCTATAATATAATGCTATGTATTCCACCAAGAACAAAGTACCTATGTGATGTAGCCTTCAGAGGGTTAAAATATTTGATTTCCCAGCGTTCGATGCTTGTCCACACCTCGTACATAATCAGGAGATTGCTTCCTGATCAGGTCTCTGAGTCCTGATTAAAGATTTCTATCTGACATGTTGCAGACGGCTAGTTGTGCTGGGCCTCATGATCCAGCAGCTCGGGCTCTCCATTTCTCTCACTCTGAGCTGCAGGTCTCACAATGAGATTGCCTCCTGTTATGCAACTCGCTAGACGACAGCGCTCTGCTGGCAGAGAACATTTTCTGTTTTTTTTCCCTGAGTTGAGCATTTAAGGCCACCGGACCAATGAAGGACACATTGGTGACTTTTGCTAACTTTAAAGCAGTTTGTATGTTATAACAGTGCAGTTTTTATTGAACCTGAAAAGGTGAATAGTTTTGCTCTTCCTCCGTTGACGAAAGTCATGCACTGTGAGTCTATTTATTTGTATGCTGTCATAAAGGCCGGAGCCAGTTTGATTCAATACACAGTTTACCTTCTTTCTACTGTATCCCTAAGTGATTCATAGTCTATGTATCACTCTTTATACCTTGGCTAGGAATTTAGAAGTCTATACAGTACAGTATGTGTGTATGGCATATGCTTTCTTCAGAACGAAGCAACAAACGTGCTGTTTGGAGTCAAGTGAACAGTCGCAAAGAAAATGTTCTGTATTGTAGGTTTGTAGTGACTTCATTATTTTTTACAGGTAAAGTTTGAGGGTCGAGGAAAAAGTCCCTCCCTGTTGAAGCGAAGTTAAAAAAAATAGCCGCCCACAGACACTATAACAGGAGATATGATGAACTCGCTGTCTTTAGTTTAGTTAAACTCACTGTTTGATGATCCAGGTGCTTCAGTTGGTTTAGGAGTTGACTGATTTGCAGGATGTATGGAGAGTTGCAAGATGCTATGAACTGATTGTGTTGACTGTCGCAAAACTAAAAACTCCCCAAACAAACATTCCCCAAATAAACAGGCCTTTCCAAAAAACAAAGTTCAAATCAATGGGGCATTAAACGACTTCAAACAATAAAAACTAAGATTAACCAAAAAACAGGGCGGTTAAAGACTATAACCCTGTGGCGTCACGCACCACACTTAATTCAGCACACCTGTCTTTAATTAAAGGTTCCTGAGATGCCAGGTCAGATGGCGCATTAGAGTGACTCAAAAAATAATAGGAAACTAGGACTTGCTAGAAATGGCTCTAACTTCCCAGTCCATATTACAAAGACAAACTGAACTTTAGGTAGACTACTAGAATAATATAATCAGTTGCTTTTTCAGTCCACTACACACATTTTGCTGCGAAAAAAATGAAGTGAGATGAACAGACTAAAAAATTCATCTTTATAAATAATACAGGTGACAAAGTTTTCCTTTGGGTACAATATATTTTATCACAATACTCGCATATCGCAACACGTTTAAAATCACAATAATATTGTATTGTGATAATATTGTATTGTAGAGCCTCTGGTGATTCTAACCCCTACTAGCTAGCTAGGTGAATTAGCTATGTCCCACACACAATTGTTACGTAATCATGCCTAATGTATTTTAACCAGCGGCTCGTGAATCAGTGGTTGAAAGAACGAGCAACAGTGGTTCGTGTGAATACACAGCAAATGTCATTTAGATGACTTTTGGGTGTGTAGTCTTTCTAATTACGCATATTCACAGTTGTATACTTCAAAAGTTTTACGACAAACTGTGACTCACTCGACAACATTATCTTTTGAATTAAAAAAAAAACATAATTTAGGTGGCACAAACATGATCAAAAATATATTTGACTGTTGCCGTAAACTACCACTCATATTTTTTTCCTGAAATACGGTTGCATAATGGTCCGCTGGAGGGGGAGGGCCTTTGCCTTTCTATATGAAATGTGGACAAATACATAAAGTTAGTAATACTATTTACAGCCAATTTCATAAAATTAAATATCAGTGTGATTGTTCATAGGCTTCTAATTATAAATGTCTGTTTTGAAAGTCTTCAAAAGCATTGATTACTATGACTTATGACTATGATTTTTATATACACTGTCACTCTGACAGTGTATCGGTATGGTTTGTTAACAGTTATCATAATAAAAATGTTTCAAGATTTTGTCATTTTTCAACATGATGTATTTGGTAATACATAAGCACGCTGTGTCTATTTTTATACACAGTATGCATACACATGTGGGTGGGTCCTGTTCCTTTGTTGCACTTAACTGAACTGAGCAATGGTGCGATTAGTTCACTAGTTCATGATCATTCTGCACAGGAGGTAGTCGACACCGTGCTAATCGTCTTATGCATAAAAGAAGACAGATGTTTCTTATTAAAATCCTTGACTGGAGATGAACCGCACCTCATAAAACACACTGTCAGCTGCCTGCAAGTCGTAGCGAGACGGACAAGCAACACATCCTTCCGTCTTTATAACCTCATTGTGTGACATGTGACAGCAAGCACAGAGTCGACGTGAACAGAACACATATGAATCATACGTGAATCTAGAGCGGATTTGACATATGATATATCATAAGCTACTTGGTGTCACTTACTGCTCAGGCCTTGTTGATCCTATTACACTTGAACCTCCTCCCACAATGTTTCAGTCTTCTCGATCTCTAAGGTCTGCTGATTGGCAGGCAGGAGTATGCTTTCAATCCCATTTGCTCTTGTCAGCTGCTAATTGCCGTGAAAGGGATCCTTAGCATTAATCTGCCTCAGCAGGAGTGTGTGCTTGATCCCTGTCGGTTGACACGAGATCCATGAAACATTTAAATCCAGGAATCCATGTTACTGTTTGTGCGTGATAATATTTCATTAGGTCATTTGTGTGTTGGTGTGAGTTTGTGTGGGTGAATGCTCATCTGCTACACTGCAAGGGTTATTTTCTTTCATCAGCAGGATGCACAGTACATGGTCTTACAAAATGTCTACACCTTTTAAAGGGGAGACAAGCAAGACAACATTTAATTCTCCTGCAACAGCCATCAATTATGCTCTCGGATTTGAGTGAAAAAGTGTGTGTCACAGCAAACCTGACATTGACTTTGACTCTGATATGTCAGAAATGTTGTGTGCTTTTCAGTGTTTTATGTTGATGAGTCCTTTGTCTGCATATTTGTGAGCGTTGTGCTGTCTCTGCTGTCACTCTGCCATAAAACAGCACATTGAAGTAATACTAAAGGTTAGATAAACAGTGGAAATGTGCGCGCGCATGTGTGTGTGTGTGTGTGTGTGTGTGTGTGTGTGTGTCAGGAGACGAACAGAGTGAGTGAGTTGGACCCAAATAATCTCTCCAGTCTCCACATTGATTTTTCTCAACTTGGCATATTTTCAAGCCAACTAATGCATTCCAAGGATTTAAACCTCCATTATAAAACTACTGGGTGCGGAAAATAGTTTTCAGGGTGAAAAGGTGAAACAAGAATAGTTTTTTAAATATGTCCTCAGTCGTCTGTCTCTTTAATGGGACTTCAATAGCAAAGAAGGTGTAATTTCTGATGTAATTGCATCATTTGAGTGAAGCAGAGCCAGCGAGACAAAGCATTCAGGTGGGGATTGGATTAGAATTCTAAATGCTAGAGCTCTTTATGTAGTTGGAAACAGTGCAGTGTCTTATATTTGATTATAAATCATAACAGGCAGGTTTTCAAGATGAAACTTTGACTGTTTAAAGAGTATGTCTCTGTAGAGTTGGGATCTCTCACGGGGTCACATGCTAAATCTGAGGAGCTGTAAATCTGTTGATGGGATAGTAAAGAAGGAAAAGAATCATTCTGCGACAGTTTGCCAGTTCTTCCTCTTTCCTCTAATTATTAAGTTCACTTTATGTTAATTTTGCTTTCAATAGCCCGACACCTATTAACTGGTATTGGGAAAAAAAGCGAAACGATGTGAAATAGACTAAAAGCAAGAGCCTCTTCCTTTTAGTCTGGAGCGCCATTGACTCAGTGAGCTTTATCACAGCTTTTCAAAGTGCTATCCGTTCAGAGGTGATGATCTTTTAATGTCTTGTCATTCAAATGTCTGGCCTTTTATTTTATTTTATGTTCACATGTTAACATGCACAAATATAATGCCCACTGCCCACCCGCTAACATTAGCTAGCCAGGCTAGTGTTGGTTAGCTGTAATTAGCCTTGACTCTGGTTAGCTAACATTAGCCTTGACCTCTGCACTGCACACCACCCAGGTTGGATGGAAGCTAGCTTGCGGTGCTGCTAATTCAGCATACCGCTGGTAACAATGTCCCCATGGCGAACGACTTTGTTACAGAAACATAGTGGCCACCCTTAAGTCTCCACTGGTTAGCTAACATGAGCCTTGACCTCTGCACTGCACACCACCCAGGTTGGATGGAAGCTAGCTTGCAGTGCTGCTAATTTGGCGATTACCACTAGTAACACTGTCCCCGTTGCAGGATGGCTTTGCTGCAGAAACATGGTCGTCACCCTTAGATCTCCCCTTAGGGAGCCCCAGTTGATGAAGCGGTTTTACAGCAAACCTTTTAACACCACTGACTGTGCTGACACCGCCAACTGTGCCAACAGAGCTAACAGTGTTAAGCTAGTTACCAATGCTAATGGGCATTTGCAGCTTAAAATTGAGACATTCACTCATGGGGTGACCTCAGGGAAGACTAAGGGGTAGGCACAATGTTTCCATAGCAACGCTGTTGGGTCTGGATGGTGTTACTAGCAGTAATTGCCACACAAGCAGCGCTGCTCGCTAGCTCCCACCAGACCCAGTTGGTGTTCAGTGTAGCAAACTGTAGAGTAGGAAAATTGACCTATAGATCTGTGGTGCTTAAACGTTTTCATGTAAGTTGATACACATTAGGTAATGGACCCCATTTGATAAGATTTCTCTTCAGGGAGCTCTATCTGAAAAGACTTTGGCTGTTAGATATGATTAAGACCGGAGTTCTGTAGTTGTCAACTACAGTTGGGGAGCTACCCATGGAGGAGGTGAAACCTATGATCAGAATCGTCACTCCTATGACTCTTACTCACAATGGGCTTACTTGTGTAGTGAATTGAAAAGTAAAGAATTTTCCCTGTTTTCCTGGGGACCCCCTGGAATTCCCTCAAGGACCCCTAGCTGATAGCCACAGCTATAACCCGACATTTAAGCTGTTAACCGATTACTTGTTGACCAGTGTCATCCCTAACACTAATCATTTCTTGATACTGTGGGTAGTTTAACCTCTTAAGGCCTCCAGGGATTCAGAGGAAACAAGGTAGATAACAACAGAGTAGATAATGCCGAATTTTAACACCTCATAAGTTTGGAAACCATTAAAATTGCATCACTTTGTTCTGTTCCCGTACACTGTGAGAGGACTTGGCCTTTGAAAGATGTCAACTGACCACTATTTTGTAGTTGTGGCACTGGATATTATAAATCCATTTTGAGTGCTTAATGGACTGCTGTATGTGTGCCAATGCAGTGTTTTTGACCCCCTCTCACAACTGAGAGTGGCCCTCTGTCCTACTTCCTGCAAACACAGATTCAAAGGGAAGCCAATTCAGGTCTTCTGCCAGGAAATGTAAAGTTTTATGGTGTTTAAGGTGCTATCAGAGTGAAGCTATTTTTAATCAGTGTGACATTCCACATTTCTACCCCAAACCCCACTCACCCACTCACCACCACCACCACCATACAAACATGCTTATAAACAGATAGCATACGATAGCTCTCTGACTCATCAAGTGGGAGTTGCATGAATATGTGCATGGACTTCTAAGCCTGAGGCTAAGGAAGCTGTCAGAATGAGGTAAAATGGGCTCTCTGCAAGGCCACTCTTTAATACTGGATCAATACTTTTTCATATGAGCGCTGTCTATATGTCTATCATCAGGCCTTCACCAATAGTTTCATCACATTCATCTCTGCAGACGTGGTGTTGGCAGGCAGTGGTATTACACTTGCTTTCCCCCTCTTCTGCAAGCACACCACAGACACACTTACTCAAACACCAAACCAACCTACCAAACCTCCGATGGGGCTTATACTGTGCTGTATGTGACAGTCTGTCAGAGCAGAAGGGACTCTGCTAAATATGGTTCTGTGCTTCATTCCCAGAATTTCCCTCCTCAAAGGTCAGCTGCATACATCTGAATATATCCCAGGCTCTGAAAGATGCATAAAATCTAACCACAGACTTTTGGTTAGTTGTGATTTCAAGGGAAGCTATTATGCTTTTTTCTAATTTTCTGTCAAATATATAATGTTACAATGTTGGTTGTTTATATTAAACGTGGCCAGTGTTTCAAATAATGAGGCAAGCATATGTAGAAGTAACATGAGGCTCCAGGCCATTCTGAATACATTTTTTTCCTACTCTGGAGAAAAGCTGACGTCAGCTAGTGACAGATTTCTTTATGTGGTAACCTGCTCCAGGCACGCTACTGCAAGTGTTTACATTACATACACTGCTACATGTAGCTATACATGCTATAGGGTAACATGTAATCTTGGTGGTCAGTGTTGGTAATTTTATCCTGATTTTCAATCATATTCCTGCTGGAACATGTCTGATTGTGAAGATTCTGGTGTAGGCGCTTTTAGTGGTGATTTTTTTCACAGTAGAAACTCAGTTTCAGTCATTCAATGACGATGAGGGTGCTTTCACACCTGCTCTGTTTGGTTAGGTTCAATATAACTCAAGTTCGTTTGCCCTCTAAGTGCGGTTCATTTAGGCAAGTGTGAACACAGCAATTGCATTCGGATGCACATCAGAACAACCAGACCAAGACCTTCTTGAAGAGGTGGTGTTGGTCTGGTTACAAACAAACTCTGGTGTGGTTCGTTTGTAGTGAGAACGTATTCTGACACATTGTTTGGGTTAAACATGAGCATGTTACAGTCCTGGAGGATTATTAATGTGCACCTCCTCCTGTACTGCCTTAATATGCACATTCAACACATCCAATGCATCAAAACATTGTTTTCTAGTTGGAGCTGCACCTTGTTTTCAAACTGTATGGTTTGACTGAAGTGAACAACAACAGCAATATAGTCCATGATGAGCAGTGCTAAAATCAACCTGCGTAGTTGTCCCTCCATTGTGACATTAGAAAGCATTTATCTTGCAAGTGTACTTTTCTTCAATGTTTTGTTACTTCCTGGATTTTTCCCACATGGAAATTCTGATCAATCAAGAGCCGCTTTCTCGCACAATTTGATCTGATCGCTTGTAAATGCTGCCATGAGAATACGAACCAAATCTAGGCAGCTTTGTAACAAAATGAGTCCCTGGTTCAGACCAAAGCAAGACAACTCTAGGTCTGAAAGCACCCTCAGATAAGGCAGACTGCAGAAGACCCATAAACACTGACCAATCAGTGTGGTCAGCTTTTTCAGGAGTTTCAGGGTTAAAAAGAAGGGTCTTGAAATAAGTGTTTGAGACAAAAGGGAAAAACAGGTGATTCAGCACAGACAGTATGAGGAAAATAAAGTTTTTTTGACCATTAAAACATGTATTCATGTTCTAGTATGAACCTGAAAATGAGCATAATAGGTCCCCTTTAACTAAGTTACAATTCCTTTCCAATTATGTCTCAGTGAAGCAGACCTCCCTTGTGTGTGTGTGGCTCACACTGTCACGATGCACATTTGGTGGGAGATGAGAGGAAGATGAGATCGCACAGCTTTTCTCCAGATGAATAAACAAAATAAGATGGCCTCTGAGGTAGTTTCATAGCTTCTTTACATACTATATATTGACATGAATTAATTGCTTTTGCACAGAGAGCATGGTAGAGCCATGACCATAATGTATTGCATCTGAGTAATTGCCAGCCTTACTGGAATTTGTTTCCCTGTGCTCTTATATGCATAACGACTGCTTTAAATTAATAGGATTAGACTCTGACATATATTATCAGTTCAGCATGCAAAAAATATATATTTAAAAATACACATTATTTAACATTTTACTTCACTTCAATGGCACTATGTATCACACAGCTTAACAGTCATAATGAAAGATAACAATGTAGTTATACTAAAGCCTTGACTAAGATGTAGTCATGGATACAGTGAGACCTCAAATTAAGGCTACTTATTTCTTCTTTTTAGTCTCCTATTTAGTTTAATTGTCTTCACTCTAGTTATCCAGCGATTAATGTGCGATAACAAAAGGCTACAATATTTGTCCCATGTTATCATGTCACACTGTAGAGCCTCTGTTTATAACCAAAAAAGGCAAAGGAACAAAGAACAAGAGGAAGAAAGAGACAAAGACGGAGGCAAACAATGAGCTCAGAGGGATGAAAGAGCATGAATAAAAATGCAAGCTCATTCTGCGTTTCAAAGAAAACCTCAAGTTCAACTCGCCTCACTTTCTCCGCTGCCTGCAAGGTGACTTACAACCAAAATAAAACTATTCTTTCTTGAGATGGAGCCACGCTGAACCGAAGGCTTCCCAGAAGACAATGTGCTAGATTCTGCTCCTTGTAAAACCACATTGAGGCCAGGCTATTTTGGAAACACAAACCTCAGGCTACGGACCCGTCTCTGTGCTTAATTCTGATTCTAATTTAGTGAGTGTGCTATTCGTCAAGTCATGATGAATGTGCTCCACCTCGATGGATAAAAGCCATGACTTGAGTGAATTGTGCAGATTGCGGCTCATACGTGGAAGTGCAGCTCATTTCTCTGGATCTGACAGTGCTTCGGTTGATTACACACGTCCTTGAACCCCATTTGAACATGACGCAGGTGACATTTATGAGGCCGGGTGTCACTGATGACGCTGTGCCACATTAAACCTGCTCTTCTGTCCTCACACTGCAGTCACTGAATACGACTTGCTTTATACTCCATACGGTAAATACTGCCCACACGCATGGCACATCTACCATACTGATGCCATATAACCTGAACATGCCCCGTCATTCATAGGGGGCCTTAAACAGATGAGCAACTAACCGAAGCAAGACACACATCACCCCCCTTCTTCTATTTGTACCCATTTCTCCTTACTATGAGATTTATTCCTGTCAGAGGGGCAAGGACATCTATTGCAGTCTGCTGAAGGTCCGGTGTGGCAACACGGGTGCCTGTAGATCACAGATATCATGCACCCAGGTGACAGCTCACTCTGAGCGACTGGTCTGATAGAGAGTAAGGTCCCAGGCCCCACTCACTGTCATTCATCACACATCCTTCAATCCCAGTATGCGCTCTTCATCAAGGCTGGGGCAAGGATGAAGGAGACAGGCTGTAAAAGATGGTGCCCACCCCCTCCTCTGTTCGTCCTCTTAGCCCCACCGTCACTCATTTTTATTACCTCGGATGAGCCGGCAGTTAACAGGCTCATTAATAAACGCCGGCTGGAATTGGACATTTGTGGAAGTTCTCGAGAGTCTATTCTCCCCGTCTCACACACACACACACTTTCTACCTCAGCTATAAGCTGAGTTAGAGACACTTAAACACAAGCAGGCAGGATAGTGAGGATGAAAAAAGGGAAACAACTGCAGAGTGCATCAATGTTTGTGCCAGTAAGCAATTTGAAGTTTGACCCGCTGCCAGCTAACCTGTGGATGTGTCTCAGTGCACCTTAACACCTGGCTGTTGCAGATAAAACACACCCTGCTTTACTTGTTAAGTTTGTTTGGGGAGGAAAGAAACAAATCGGGCAACAGGGAAATAATCAGGATATCACTAGTTTAAAGGGACACACTGTACATTTAACTTTTTCTGCCCACTAATGTTTTGTTGAGATAGATAGATAGGAAATTTGGATGTCACAGAAGCAGTGCACAAACAAACCACACAGTACAAACAATGTGTGCAGTTTAGAGGTGTTATAAAAGGGCAGATTATCTTAGCTTAGCTCAATTTCTACTTGATCCGGTACAGTAGCAGCACCTCTGTGCCTCAGGAACAGAGAATGGGGTCATATTCCTGGAAGGAAACTTAGACCTCGCCTCTCGCCATTCCAAAGCACCATTAAAGTTTCAGTAGTGTTGTGGTTTTCTTGGCGAGGGGCTGCGATAGATAGTGTCTGTGGGGTATTCAGGAGCTTCTGCTGGTGCAGAGGTGTTAGTGTAGCAGGGCATGCAGGAGCCTGAAGGAGGCACAGAGATACTGATAAGTCCCGTAGGACAAAAGTCATGTGGTGATTAATTGCACTGGGCGTGGAAGCCTGATTATCTGCTGCCTGTTAATGTGTGTGCGTATGTGTGTTTTGTGGGGTAAAGACACTAGGGAGGCTTGAGTCAGGCAATGTCTGGCCTACTGGAGAGTGGACCTGCTCTTGTTGGCACATGAGCATTCATTTGGCCCAGTTTATGGACCCTACTGAGGGGTGTTTTTGAAAGAAATGCAGCTCAGAAAGTTAGGTCTGCTATTTAAAGCAGTTTATCTGCTGAGCACGGTGTCTGCCTGATCTGTCTCATCTGCAGTCCTCAGTTTTTACTATGATATTTAAGTCTCACTACTCCGGGATCATCAGATACGCACCAAGTGGACATTCAGACGATAAGGTCAAGTGCTGCCTCTTCAAATCCCTGAGCTATGTTAACATCTAGAGAGAAAAATCCAACAAATTAAACACTGTAGACATACAAAAGACAAACATATACAGTACCAGTCAAACGTTTGGACACACTTTCCCATTTACTTGAATGGAAAAGTGTTGGAGTAAGCATGGAGCCCACACTGTAACTAACTGCACTCCCTGAAGAAATATTATCATATTTTTGAAAAATGAAACAGTGATTTCAGAGAGAAGCAGACAGAGGGCTCTACAGTCTGTGTCTGAAGGATATATCCAGGATGTCAAACTGACCCAGCAACAACAACAGGTTAAAAAGACAAAGATAGTTAGAAGCTAAAGCTGAACTATAGGCTACAGATCACAGTGTAAAAGTGAACCACCAGAAGACACAGAAGACAATGAATATAAAGGGAAACTTTGCTGATATTGAACCAGCTGTGTGGCATCACAGTGTGTGCAGATGAACTGTGTTTGACTTCGTTCCTATGAAAGAAACGTATGTCTTTTTCCAACCTCTCCAGGTAACGAGTATCATTAATACACAATATGCCCCAGGCACAACATTTA